>NC_041026.1:1894111-2213773 GCF_900634625.1 Parambassis ranga | reverse complement strand
TTCCTGATCACCGGCATATGTGAAAGCTTAAGTGGCTTGCCTGTCAAAACAAAAAGTGGCACAGACATGGGGACTCAATATGTCAGAGGTCTAATGTTTATCTACATTTTACATTTTAAATGAAGGTTCTGTGTGAAAGCATGCCCAAACGCCATGGCTTCAAACTTTTGACAGTGATTTGATGCCTGTGGGGAGGGTTGATCGCAGTTTTTCTGGATTTTTTCAAACACCATTTATCCGATCGCTACCAAACCTCAGAGGGTAGTAGTCCTGACGGAGCCGGTCGATTTGATGTATAATTTGTGGGGGGTGGCTAGCGCTAGTTAGCTGTGTAATGAATTAGAGGCTTTTATTTTGAAAATCATTGTGTGTCTGTGTAAGTGTGTGTGTGTGGGGGGGGGGGGGGGGGGTGGGGGGCATGTTAAAACATGTTTAAGTGTTTTATTTTGAAAATCTACACGTCAGTGTTAGGTTCAAACCCCAAACATTTGTATTACACAACCTGTACAAAAGAGACACAGAGAGTTAGATATCTTTTTACTTGCAAGGAGAGTGACCAGAGACTGCTCAGTTACAATCTCCCACGCCACTCTGAAGCAGCTCTGGGTTCTCCAAGCCTTTTATTAGTTGGGAACGCCCTAATACATAGTTTACTAAGGAACAAAGGGTTCATGCATCACAAATCTTAGTTTCGTTTTACGATGTCCTTGAACATCTTCAACAAGCTCTGTGTGAAAGTGTGTGTGTGTCATCTTCAGCCCCTGTTCTTTCTCCAGTCTTGACCTGTTGTAAAGTGGTTAAGCTGCACATACCATGCTGTATAGACATGTCAAAGTTCAACTAGAGTAAGCATACCTTCAAACATAAACACTTATGTGATTTAGGTTAACTCAAATATAAAACACTCATGTGATTTAGGTTAACTCAAATAGAAGCATAAATCAACAGGTTAAATGATACTACACACAGCAAGATACTTAAATCATTAGGCACACATAAAGAGTAAGATGTAACTCATATAACGACGTAAGATGTAACTCATATAATAAAGTAAAAGTAGGATAACTTATGTACATTGATTCCAACATTTCCCTCCTGTTTATTCACTTTTACTGCTTTATGTTACATCCTTCAATGACCACTTCTGGTTAAGATTTTCGGTCACAAATTCATACATGCAGTATAAAATGGTACACTCAGAGGGATGGATCATCTCAGTCAGGTAGGAAGACAGCCATGTCTTCGTCATCGTCATCGTTATCGTCATCGTCATCCTCATCCTCCGGTGGATTTTCTACAACAAAAGGTAACAGAGCATACACTTCCCGCATCTCTGCTCTAACGGGTGCTATAGCGGTGGTTATCATTCTAGTGCACAATGCTCTAATGCAGGGAATGCAACAACATCCACATAAGGTGAGAATAGCGGCAAATACAGCGATAGACATGATGATGGACATCACCAATTGTTTATACTTGCCAAACATGTCTCCAAAACCGTTCCACAGCGATGTGTCCACTCCAGAATGGTCTTTCATCTTGCTGTTAAGGGATTTTAAGCCTTCCAGAGCCCTGGTAAGGCTGCCATCAGCTGCTGTGTCTTCGGAATGAACGTGCAGCCTGGTCCCCAAAGATGGAACAGACTCCACCTTTCTCTGCCAACAACATATCAACAGCACTAGCGATTGGAAAGCCATTAACCCTCATGCTTGTTCGGGACATTTTTGTCCTCTGAGAGAAATTTTTTCTGTTTATTTTGGCCATAACTTTGGTCAATATGTGGACAAATTGAATCATTTTTCCTCAATAAGCTTAATTTTACATAATTTTGTTAATATGATTTTAAAATTTTCATAGGTCAACGGTACACTGTGGGCAAATTTTACCCCCTAATGTGTTGTTCGGGGACAAAAACGTCCCCTAACTTTAACGGTTTTAAAAATATATTAGATAAATATTTTTTTGAAATTTTTTTGCATAGACCTTTTAATTAACTTCAGTTCTAATCAACAGTAGTGAAAAAATCATTTTCCCCCAGGATTTTAACCCTTTAATCACCAATTTTATAAGGGGTGGTGCTGAAGATTGAAAAAAAAACACACAAATGGCTCATTTTTAATAGAAAAGGTGAATGTGGACTGGATTCTTTTGAACCTTTATTACAGTCTTGGTCATGTCAAACATCAGTAAAAAAATTGACTTGATTGCATTATTAGTTTTTGCACAGCACTGGATTTTCTTTTTTCTCCCTAATGTGTTGTCGGGACAAAACGTCCCCTAACTTTAACGGTTTTAAAAATATATTAGATAAATATATTTTTGAATTTTGTTTGCATAGACCTTTTCATTAACTTCAGTTCTAATCAACAGTAGTGAAAAAATCATTTTCCCCAGGATTTTAACCCTTTAATCACCAATTTTATAAGGGGTGGTGCTGAAGATTGAAAAAAAAAAACACACAAAATGGCTCATTTTTAATAGAAAAGGTGAATGTGGACTGGATTCTTTTGAACCTTTATTACAGTCTTGGTCATGTCAAACATCAGTAAAAAAATTGACTTTATTGCATTATTAGTTTTTGCACAGCACTGGATTTTCTTTTTTTCTCCCATTTTGTCCCATAGACTACATTATAAACACACTTTTTTTGACTGCACAGCCATGGCACTACATAATCATGCATTCTTGATTGTTGGTGGTTTACCCTGTGGTAGGAGGTAAAATTTGTGATTTTTACAGTTAACTCTTAATTACCATATTAACCCTTTACCTGCAGGCCTGTGCTCATGTACTGTAGTTTCTGGCTTGTATATGGAGTTATAGGGAGTATTTTAGCACATAATTGTGTGTCTACACACTGTGTGTGTATGTTAGAGAGGAAGAGAGCCATTTGCACACTGTCAGGGAAGGAAAGTCAGGAAAATAAAGTTACTAAGTAAGTGAAGTGTACCTAATTCAGACGTAAACCGGCGATGCATAAGCATGTAAAATGAAACATCCAGGAGTTCTGGCGTCTGAAGTTGTGGATGGGTAAAATAGCTGTTTTTTTTTTTTTTTTTAGCTTTCGGAAAACACGTCCTCCAGTAGAGTGACTTTACTTTTAGGTTAGTGTCTCAGTTGAGATCACTGAATTAGTCTAAGTGAGGTCTAAGTGCCCCTTTTCCATGGTGTGTTGCGCTCCACACGACCATACGTACATGTGCATGTTACTAAATAGACACCATAGATAGATAACTTGATAACATAATAAATAATCATTGACTAACCAAATCTAATCTACAGTTTAGTCCCCTACTAAAATTAGTATTAAAAGTAGTTTAGTAAGTAAGTAAAGTAAATTTGTTGCAGCCCTAAAAGTAAGTGCCGGGCCCTTTGATGCTGAGAGGTTCAGACTAAACAAAACAAAACACTAGTGGACTTGCATGCATCCTCCTGGTCATTTAATGGTGACAAGAGCAGCAAGCAGCATGAAGAGAGGATTCACCTGTGCATGAGTGAAGGATTCACTTGTGAACGAATGAAGGATTCGCTTGTGAACAAGTGACGGATCTACTTGTGCAGCCTTCACAGCTTCACAGCCTGGCCCTTCATAGAGCCAGGCTGCACAATCATTTCCAGAGATTGTGCACAAGTGAATCCTCTCTTCATGTTGCTTTCTGCTCTTCTCACCATCAAATGACCACAAGGTCACATGTAAGACCACTTGCCTTTTTGTTTGTTTAGTCTGCACTGTAGACATCAAAGGGCCACACGTGCATAGCAACACTTTCTTTGTTTTTGTTTACTATGAAGACTCTGTGGTTGTGTGTACTCACAGACAACAAGATCAGTGTGCAAATGGCTCTCTTCCTCTCTAACATACACACACAGTGTGTAGACACACAATTATGTGCTAAAATACTCCCTATAACTCCATATACTTAAGCCAGAAACTACAGTACATGAGCACAGGCCTGCAGGTAAAGGGTTAATATGGTAATTAAGTTGTTAACTGTAAAAATCACAAATGTTACCTCCTACCAACAGGGTAAACCACCAACAATCAAGAATGCATGATTATGTAGTGCCATGGCTGTGCAGTCAAAAAAGTGTGTTTATAATGTAAGTCTATGGGACAAAATGGGAGAAAAAAAGAAAATCCAGTGCTGTGCAAAAACTAATAATGCAATAAAGTCAATTTTTTACTGATGTTTGACATGACCAAGACTGTAATAAAGGTTCAAAGAATCCAGTCCACATTCACCTTTTCTATTAAAATGAGCCATTTGTGTGTTTTTTTTTCAATCTTCAGCACCACCCCTTATAAAATTGGTGATTAAAGGGTTAAAATCCTGGGGGAAAATGATTTTTTCACTACTGTTGATTAGAACTGAAGTTAATGAAAAGGTCTATGCAAAAAAAATTCAAAATATATTTATCTAATATATTTTTAAAACCGTTAAGTTAGGGGACGTTTTTGTCCCCCGAACAACACATTAGGGAGAAAAAAAGAAATCCAGTGCTGTGCAAAAACTAATAATGCAATCAAGTCAATTTTTTTACTGATGTTTGACATGACCAAGACTGTAATAAAGGTTCAAAAGAATCCAGTCCACATTCACCTTTTCTATTAAAATGAGCCATTTTGTGTGTTTTTTTTCAATTTTCAGCACCACCCCTCATAAATTGGTGATTAAAGGGTTAAAATCCTGGGGGAAAATGATTTTTTCACTACTGTTGATTAGAACTGAAGTTAATTAAAAGGTCTATGCAAAAAAATTTCAAAAAATATTTATCTAATATATTTTTAAAACCGTTAAAGTTAGGGGACGTTTTTGTCCCCGAACAACACATTAGGGTAGTGTTTGCGAACAATGCATGAGGGTTAAAGAGGTAGCGGAAAGCTGCTCGTGAATAGCGGAGAAACCTTCTTCAGTTTTGTTTCCTAATTTCTGCACATTAAAGGGATGTAGTTGATTCGGTCTACATTTTTGTTAATAGTGCACCACCAACATAAAACAGATTCAAAACCTGCAGAACTTGGTTTACCAGTTTATACTCATCTGGGACGCCCCTGGGTACTCCGATGCTGTCTATGTATGTCGGAAATAGTCTTTTGGCTGTGAACGATGAACTGCAGTCTGAAAGGCGGGAGCTAGAATAACAATGGTCTGGCTCACAGTTACAGAGTTGTAACACAAAACTACTTCTGGGTTGAAGTCAGGTTACTGATATTTTCTGAGCATGGGTGTACAGGAACAAAGTCGATTGCTCTCTTTTCCTTAGCTGATAGTGTCTCATATCTTTCCCATAACAAGATTATAGTTATAGCAACGAGTCCGATTACTCCTGCTACGGCTACCATCCTTTATGTGCTGGGGTCAACACCATTTTTCAACATTCCTAAGACTCCTCCTAAATCACCTGCCCAGAGTGGTGGGACAATCTTCACCGGGTTTGAGACGACAGCAACCTATGGTACGGCCCCCTTTGTAGTCGGCCTTTGCTCTGGAGGTGCCTGTTTTGAGAAGTCACTAATCTACACCAAATACCACAGCACTAACCCTACAATACAGAGGATGATAGCAACTGCCTGCGCTATAATCACAAAAGTTATTTTACTCATGTTTAATTATTTCTTACAATGAGACAAATGAACCCAAGTACTCCTTTCTGCAACCTTCACTGCTGTGCCAGTTGTTAAAAGTACCTGATACGGGCCTTCCCACTTAGGTGAATGCCAATGTTTCTTCTTTATACTTTTTATCAGGACCCAGTCTCCTGGCTCTACTAGCTGGTCATCCCGTGGGAACACGGAGGATGTATCATCGTTATCGGTCTGATTAAACACCTGTTTCCGTTGCTCCAGCATTTTCTCATGTAGTCAGCTAAAGTACTTTCATCATCAGTTTCCCACACATTTTGAAAGAAAGGCAATCTGTAAGGTCTGCCAAACAGAATTTCATAAGGTGTTAGTCCATTTGTACTTGTAATGTTTATGTACAACTTTACTAAATCTAAGCATTTAGTCCATGGTCTGTTTGTCTCTTCCATACATTTCTTAAGTCTATTTTTTATTGTTCCATTCATTCTCTCTACCAACCCTGCGCTCTGTGGATGATAAGCACAATGGTGTTTTAGATCTATACAAACATTTTGCCTATGTTAGAGATTAGTTGATTTACAAAATGAGAACCATTATCACTGTAGATTTTTTCTGGAATCCCATAGCGAGGAATAATGTCTTTACACAAAGCTTTCGCTACCGTTAGTGCGTCTGGGTTTTGGTAGGAAATAGTTCAATCCATTTTGAAAAAGAATCAATTATGACTAAACAGTATTTTTTACCTTCACTTTTGTTTAGTTCTATGAAATCCATGTGTATGTGCTGGAACGGATAATTAGGTTTTGGAAACTGTCCTCTTCTTGGTCTCAAATTGCCTTGAGCATTATGTTTTGCACATATCAAACATGCTCTGCAAAAATTTTTTTGAATAGGAATTGAATCCATATGTTGTGTACTTTCTGGCTACCAAGCTCAACATCCCCCCTGTGGAGACATGTGTTTGCCCATGGCTCCATATAGCGGCCCATTTATATAGATTTTTTGGTAGGATTGGTTTATTTTCTGGTCATGTGTATATTCCCTCTTTTAGTTGTGCCCCCTTTCGTTTCCACTGTTCCAGCTCTTGGTTGGGTGATTGTTGTTGCATGTCACGTAGTATGTCATGGTTTAAGTTAGTGTCTGACATACTGAAAACATGGATTTCACCCTGCGCGGCTTGTTTTGCTGTTTTGTCTGCAAATGCATTTCCTCTAGAAACAGGGTCAGTCCCGTTTGTGTGTGCTGCACATTTGCATATGGCTAATTGTTTCGGCAAATTTATAGCCTGTAGCAGTTCTGAAAGAAGTTTTGCATGCGTTACTGGTTTTCCCGTAGATGTTATCATGCCTCTATTTTTCCAATGTTGCGCAAATGTATGAGTTGTTGCATATGCGTATTGGCTGTCAGTGTAAATTGTTGCTATTTTGTCTTTCATTAATTTACAAGCTTCAGTGAGAGCTACTAATTCTGCTGCTTGTGCAGAAAAATGTTGAGGGAGTGCCTCTGCTCTCAAAACCTTATCTTGTGTTACGACAGCATAGCCTGTCTTTGTTTTTCCTTTATCATCCTTTTTAGAAGAACCGTCAACAAACAGTGTGTGTCCCTGCTGTAAAGGAATATCCTTTAAGTCTGCTCTGCTCTTAGCTGTCTGCTCTGATAGAGATTCACAGTCATGAGGCTCCCCCTCCCCTTCCGTGGGCACGAGTGTAGCCGGGTTAAGCACTGTGCACCGTTCTATTTTTAGATGTGGTTGTGAGAGTAAAATGGACATGCAGGATAAATGTCTGGCCGGGGAGAGAAAAGTCATTTTGGTTTGCAATAATAAGGCAGACACAGCATGAGGGACTTTTAAAAGTAACGGATGAAAAAGTACAATGTCTGCACTTGAAATTACAGCTAATGACGCAGCGATCACTGCTCTCACGCAATGAGGCAATGCACATGCTACAGCATCCAACTTTGTCGAGTAGTAGGCAATTGGCCTGAGTTTATTTCCATGCATTTGTGTCAAAACTGAGGTCATGAAATATCCTTTACAATCTACCATTTGCACAAACTCCTTTTGGTAGTCTGGTAAGGCCAATGTGCAGCTGCTTACCATGGCCTGTTTTAAATTGCACAGAGCATTTTCAGCTTCAATTGTCCACTTAAGGCTGTCAGACATTTTCAATTCTTCCTTATACATCAAAGACTGTAATGGTGCAGTTAATTCTGCGTAATTCGGCACCCAACTTCGGCAATAATTAGTCAAACCTAAAATGACATCATCTGCTTTTTTGTTAGTGGCTTGGGTGCTTGTAGAATTGCAGCTTTTCTCTCCTCCAGTATTGTTCTCCCCCCTGTACATAACTGGTGTCCTAAATATTTTACTTTTTCCTGACAGAACTGTAGTTTGCTTTTGTTTACTTTATGGCCCTCTTGTGCCAAATGTTTTAACAATGCAATCGTGTCCGTTTTACAGCCTGCCTCTGTTTCTGACGCCACGAGAATGTCATCTACATAAGTAAGCAATTGACTCTTACTTGGAGGTTCAAAAGTGGAAAGACTAGAAGCAATTACTTGTGAATAAATAGTTGGACTTTCACAATAACCTTGAGGCAACCTGGTGTATGTGTATCTTTTTCCTTTGAAAGTAAATGCAAACCAGAATTGGCTATCTTTATGCACTGGTACCGAAAAGAATGCATTGCTTATGTCTATCACAGTAAAATATTTAGCTTTTGGATTCAGTGAATTTAATAGTGTATGTGGGTCTGCTACGCAAGGAGACCTCTGAATTACTGCATTATTCACTGCTATCAAATCCTGAACCATCCTCCACCCTGTAGATGGAGGCGCCTTTTTCACTGGAAAAATAGGCGTGTTCACTGGAGAGTCTGCGCATTCTATCAATACACCTGCTTTCTTTAAATCCTCAATTACCGGTTCTATTCCTTCCATTGCATCAGGCTTTAAAGGATACTGTTTTATTCTAGGACGATGTTCTGTTTTGGGTCTGATTATTACCGGTTGTGCTCGTTTCACTAGTCCTACATCCGTGGGTCCTTGTGACCATAGTTCAGAGGGAACTTGTTTCAATAAATTCTCCTGCTCATCAGTGAAGAAAATGTATCACTTTTCAGTTTCAGCCAAATGTACTCCTGCTTGGACAGTCACAGTCCAGAATAATGCTTTTCTGGTCAGTTCAGTTGAATCACTATACCAGGTGTTTACACCTGTTGCTGTCCAATCACACGCTTTCTCTCCTCTATTCACTAGCTGTCCGAGATCTCTCCATCTAGCATGTGTGTGTTTACATAGAGAGACGTGCATGTGGTTCCAGTGTTGTCTGTACAAAGTTTTAACTTGATCTGGTACAGTGACTGCAGCTGCAGCATTTGCTATACCATCAGAATACAAGTATGTCACTGTCACTTTAGCAGGTGTGACTTTATCCAAGCGTTCTTTATACTTAGGATCAACGTGGTCAGTGTACCACATGGTGATATGCAAATCATTTGGTGACATTTGATCCTGAACCTGCCTCACCGCTCCTTTCCCTTCATTCATAAGAGAATCTCCCATAGAAATGGGTTGCCTGTTAGGAACGTCAAGTGTATAGTAGTAATTAGGTTTCCCTGTCCCTTGCACTACATATACTTCATCTGGTTTTTGTCTGATCATTTTTAATCCTTCAGGTGTTGGTACAATGGCTAGGCCTAGAGAAACTAAGGCATCTCTTCCAAGCAAATTTACTGGACATTCTGGCAGCCACAAAACTGATAGCTGACATGATTTTCCTTTCGGGTCTCTAAGCCATATAGGTTCTGTTTCTTGGACCATTTTAATAGCACCTTGTGCTGATCGTACAGTAGAATAATTAGGGCCCAATGAAAGGTGCGGTAGCTTTTCTCTAATTGTGGTCCTGCACGCTCCAGTGTCACAAAGAAATTTAACTGGAGTGCCTTGTACCATTATAGTGATCTCTGGCCTTATTTTCTCCTCAAAAAACAAATCCTCTAGATTTAACACTTCCTCTCCTTCATCAACCTCTCCCTCAGGTTCTCCTTCTAACTGTGTATGTTCTAGTCATGCTGTCCCGTGACTGTGGGGGGAGGGATTGCTTCTGCAATCTCTCGCTATGTGGCCTTCCTTTCCGCATGACCAGCACGCTCTGGGGTTATCAGTTGAGCGTGATCCAAAACCTCCTCTGCCTCTGGCCCTACCGCGTCCGCGACCTCGACCTCTGGCTTGTAGGTAAAACACAGCTGGCTCTTCTTCTTCCTGATAGAAAATCAACTCCTTTTTTCCTTTTTTGCTGCTAATGACTTTCTCCGCATGCAGGGCATGATTTACATACTCTGTGAGTGTTCCCCCGCTCATGCCTATATAATGACGACTTACCCACCCACTAATCTCTGGTAGTGAGCCTGAGTGTAAAGCGTTTTTTAGCTGTTGTTTATAAGCTCCGTCATCAGCGTCATCCATCACTAGACCACTGTGCGCTCTAAAAATTTTCTCCATCCTTACTCTGTACTCCTCAAACGGCTCCTCTGGCTTTTGTTTACACCTTCCAATTTCAGTGTAATTTGCTCTCCTTCTATATCTGTTTCTGATCCGATCTAAAAGCGGATTCACATTTCCATTTAATTCCCCACTCTCAGGAGGATGAATCTGGTTTTGTGCATCAGTAGGGGAATAATTTCCTTTTACATAAAACCAGTCAGGACCTGTTAAGGTCATCCAAATTTGCTGAACTTCTGCTCCATTTAAATGATATGATTGTCGCAGATTTTCCATTTGTGTGATGCATTCCTCAACATCCTCCTTAGGGTGTGGAATCCCCTCAACTGCTTTTTTAACATCACTTTGAGTCCAAGTTCTGAATACTCTAATCACCTCTCTCTCACCCTCCTGGCCTGCGCGTGGATTAGGTAATTCTATTAGAGGGAAAACATCTGTGTCTTCTCTCTCTTGTGAGAAATCAGGTATTTTTGGTTTCGGAGAAAACATATTTTGTATTCCGGTTGTTAAGCCTTTTGACCAGTCTCCTACACTGCCTTTTGAACGGGTCAGCATTGTGTGTGGAGTTTCAAATACAGGAGGTGCGTAGCTGGGCTGTGAAATTGCATTTGCAAGAGGTGTGTATTTGGGCGGCCCCCCTGGTGGCCCCGCTGCTATGTGTGTGTCTGGAGCGGAGACCTCAGCCTGTTGTTGCAACAGCTGTCTAGCCTCTGCATATGGCCCACTAAATTCATCATCCTCCTTCCTGTGAAACATCAATGTCTGTTTCTCTCCTACACTGTCACTGCCTGCTGCCCCTTTTTTCTTTTTCTCATCCCTCTCCCGTCTCGCCTTCTTCTCACCCTCCTCACGCTGTCCTGCTATTTTGATCCAGACCTGCGTGTGTTCATAACCTTCTTTTTTCAATTATTTTTATCATCTTTACATTTGATCCTAATTTTGAGTTGTAGGTCTTTTACATCAGTAGTTGATAGTTTACCATTAAAACTATACTTTTTTATCCAACGACCTAACGGTTCTATCGCGGCTTCATCTGCCTTTTGAACTATTTTCCAATCTTTACAAGTTAACTCATCAATTAACTTTTGTCGGGTTTTGCTTTGCCCCTTCCCCATTTTGATCTAGATGTTGGATCCAGTGGGTCTTAATACCTGCTGTATTCTAACACTGGATTTCTTTCAACAAGATGGCAATCAACAACCTTTTGTGGTAAAACTCACTTCAACCTTTTCAGGTGGAGTTTTCTTGCCTACATGCATCCACAAAGGCTCACCATTTGAGTCTTGTTGTTTTATATGAAATATAATTACCTAGTGGTAATTATGTTTCCATTCACACATTCACTTTCACACCTTTTTGTTCGAACGTGCACTTCACTTTTTACTTTTAATTTTAACACAGTTGCCAAACAGGTTCCGCTGACCTACGTAGAATTTAACTAGTCGTTTTAAACTAGGGGAGTCTACCCTCCTGCGGACTTTTTTACTTGACCTGATAGAGTCTAGAATTGTCAGGGTTTTATTCACTTTTTCAACACACAGAGGATCTCACTATCCTCTTGTCACTTCTTCAACACACAGAGGATCTCACTATCCTCTTGTACTTCTTATCTTTTACTGCGCGCGTCTTTCACACATTCCCCCTTTTTAAGGAAATCTATACTCACACTCGTCTGTGTCTCCTGGACTTTCCGTCAACCATCGGACCCCAGCCCACGAGGGAGGGACCAGTCCCGGAAAGGGTCTCAAGCAGTGGCCACTGTCTTTCTCTGGATCTCACCTCGTCCGCTGGGATCGTCAGGTATCTTGGAATCCGGCTCGAAGGACCAATTAAATGTTAGGTTCAAACCCCAAACATTTGTATTACACAACCTGTACAAAAGAGACACAGAGAGTTAGATATCTTTTTACTTGCAAGGAGAGTGACCAGAGACTGCTCAGTTACAATCTCCCACGCCACTCTGAAGCAGCTCTGGGTTCTCCAAGCCTTTTATTAGTTGGGAACGCCCTAATACATAGTTTACTAAGGAACAAAGGGTTCATGCATCACAAATCTTAGTTTCGTTTTACGATGTCCTTGAACATCTTCAACAAGCTCTGTGTGAAAGTGTGTGTGTGTCATCTTCAGCCCCTGTTCTTTCTCCAGTCTTGACCTGTTGTAAAGTGGTTAAGCTGCACATACCATGCTGTATAGACATGTCAAAGTTCAACTAGAGTAAGCATACCTTCAAACATAAACACTTATGTGATTTAGGTTAACTCAAATATAAAACACTCATGTGATTTAGGTTAACTCAAATAGAAGCATAAATCAACAGGTTAAATGATACTACACACAGCAAGATACTTAAATCATTAGGCACACATAAAGAGTAAGATGTAACTCATATAACGACGTAAGATGTAACTCATATAATAAAGTAAAAGTAGGATAACTTATGTACATTGATTCCAACAGTCAGCCATACCCTGTTATTGTGCAAGGTCTTTTATTTTGAAAATCCATGTTTGTGTGTCTGTGTGTTGGCAGGTGTGTGTAGTGTGTGTCTGCATATTTCTGGGTGGCTTGTATGTAGTTTGCCAGGCCTAGTAAGGTCTGTAATGATGTGGAGGCTTTTTGTGGGACTAGTTCCGCTGAAAATGTGTCCAGAAGAAGGAGAATAATACAGAAGCGGAATAAGTATTTACAATAGTAACAGTGGAACAATATCAGGATAGATCAGGAGGTCTGAGTCTGGTCTTTCAGTCCAGATCCTCCTCCAGACTCTGATGAAGGAGCTTTTGGATGATGCTCTTTATCCAATGATACAGTTGATGCTGCTGTTCTTCTCATGTTCTAAATGTGTCGTCTGTCTTTACTCACATTGCTGCAAATATCCAGTTTGTGTTTGAACACAAAGCTGATAGTTGTGTGTTTGTTCATTCAAACATTAGTGACAAAAAGTCTGATGATAAACTTTGTATGAATGAACAACACATCAGTCAGTAAAGACAGAATGAAGCCATCAGATGTGTCAGATGATAAACTGCAGCTGTGTCTTTTTCTCTCCATCAGATTTCTGTCAACTTGAAGTCGACACAAACTCAGTGCACACAAACCTCAAACTGTCTGACAACAACAGGAAGGTGACACGTGTGAGAGAGGAGCAGCCATATCCTGATCATCCAGACAGATTTGACTGGTGTCCTCAGCTGCTGTGTAGAAATGTTCTGACTGGTCGCTGTTACTGGGAGGTCGAGTGGAGAGGAGTGGTTTATATATCAGTGAGTTACAGAAGAATCAGAAGGAAAGGACACAGTGATGACTGCAGGTTTGGAGCAAACAATCAGTCCTGGAGTCTGATCTACTCTGATCGTGGTTACTATGTCGGTCACAGTAACAGAGGACTCTGTCTCTCTCTCTCTGTCTCTGACAGAGTAGCAGTGTATGTGGACTGTCCTGCTGGCACTCTGTCCTTCTACAGAGTCTCCTCTGACACACTGATCCACCTCCACACCTTCAGCACCACATTCACTCAGCCTCTACATGCTGGGTTCTGGTTGGGTTCTGGTTCCTCAGTGAGTCTGTGCTGTGTGTAGAAGCAGAGTGTGTGGAAGTGACAGCAGCTTCAACTTTGTGCTTTAAATGTTGATGATGTTTCACTTTCATTTGAATCACTGACTGTGATTTCAGGTCAGAACATGTTTTTGTCTTAGAAGCAGTGAAATGAAGAATGTGAAGCTGAATTTATGATCATGAACTTTGACATGTCCTCACAAATGAAACCCTTACATTAAGAAATGCATGATTCCATGTTGTTATGGCTCTGATATTAAAATGTAGTATTATAATAGGAGTTAATGGACCTAAGTGGAAAACACCATTTAAAACTGCTGCAATACAAACACTAATAACTCCAACTCAATATTTTGGATAAACTTTGACATGACAGATATAAAATAATGCCTGAGCCTCCCAACTTGTAAAATAACTTGTTTTGTGCATTTTTACATTAAATATTTGCATCATGCAATCTAACTGGCATTTAAAGCGTTAAACTCCTCCAATGATGTTTGGTAGTTCTGAGCAGTCCTGAAGCTGTTTCACATATTTATGCAGAAAAATATGAATCTGTTCAGTTTTTATAGCAGTTTTTAGAAGCGGACATTTTTGTCCCTGATGACACAAAGGGTAGTAAATGTGTTTCCCAGTGTTCTGGTGATGGATCAGAAACATTTACATTTGAATTCTAAAATTTGTGTTGAACTGCCCGATTGCCCTTTTTTTTCCTCAACCTGTGACGTCGGTGGAACTGCGATCACTCACCTGCTCCTGCCCGGGACGTTAAAAAGAAGCAAAGACACAAAGAAAATATAATACTTATGAGTGAATGACACATCTTTGAAAAAATACTTTATATATTTGAAAAAGTAAAAAAACCTGCACTGAGGGGTGAAGTGGACATCAGCTGAAACTGCTTTAGTATTTTTCCCCTTTCTTGTATTTATGATAAAATCAGGAATTTACTGTGACGTATTGACAGGTTTATTTAAGGAGACGTCCTGACGTGCCGGCCGCTGCTCATTTGCATAAAACAGTTGGAGGCAGATATGAAGGATTTTACTGCTGCGTAAATATTGAAACTGGTTTTTGAACGTTGATCCAAAAAGTTCTGATCCCCACAGTGTGTGTGTGTGAACACTGTACACTGAAAACACATCATGTTAATCAAAGGGAAACAAACACAGATATTAAAAGTGTGAAAGATTCAGATTAAAATGATTGATCCCCATAGAGAATATATCTCTAACAGATTCACACACATCACAGTGTAAACATGCAGCTTCACACACACTGAAGCTTCATCTCTGTTGTGTCTCTGTGCTTGAAGGAGTCACACAGACACACTGTGCTGTGTCACTGTGTCCTCATATTGTTCCTCTGTTGTGTTACTGTCGATACAAACTGCTTCACACATGTTAACAAAAAGAATAAAAACCAACATGAACTGATGTGTGTGAGACATGAAAACACATCTGTCTGTCCAATGGCGCCACCTGCTGACAGAAACCTGTGATCAGCTGCTGTCTGTCTGTCCCCTTGACGTCCCCCAGCAGAGACAGGAGGACAGACAGGACTCAGAGCTGCACAGCAGGAGTCCTTTGATATGATCATCATGTTTCCTGTAAAGCACAGAGAGGACTCCACCTTAGACTCACAGGAGCAGCAACAGGAGCAGACATTCTTCTTCTGTTACTTACATGTTACTCTGATGGTCCATGTTTGATTTGAACTGAAGAAGACGTCTCAGAAGACGAGACCCTCTGGAACACGTCGTCATGACAACGTCCAAAGTTCAGCTGCAGCTCTCCTCATGTGTCACTGTGGACTCTTCTCTGCAACATCTCTCAGAGACAAATTCATATGTTGTAGCACATTAAACCCAGCAGCACTAACAGGACTCCTCTCCAAGAAGGTCAGCCATTGAAGCTTCTTGTACAGAGTCCTACAGTGATCAGACCTGCAGACTCTGCTCGTCCATCTTCATCTTCTAAGCTGTGAGTGGTGTGCAGACCTCCTCTTCCTCCTCTTCCTCCTACAGCAGGTCCAAGTCTGTCCTGAAGGGTCACCAGCTGATTCAGCTTGTCATCACATGGGGAATCCTGCAAACAGTGAAGCAGTGCTGTCAGCTGATCTGTGTTAAAGCTCATATCTGCTACTATGCTGATCACTGTAATCAATAATGATGATGTCACTCTGCAGGTCGCTCTTCCAACATGTGTTTAACCCTTGTTTCACTTCCTGCCTTCTATGTTACTATTTATTAAATGTACATAATGTCAATAATATCTGGTCAATGGTCAATAATGTGCCTCTGCTCTGTGTGTACTGATCAATCAATAAACATTCGAGCATGCAGGATGTTTCAGACACTGTGTTTGTAGATGGTGGCTCCTGCCTGTCACACGTCACAACGTGTCACCTCCACATGAACTCAGTGTGTCCATGCTGCTTCAGAGGAACTTCTCTGCACCTTTGTCCACCTACTGTTATGTGTGAGTTCAGGAAGGAAGGACCCAAAGACAGAAATCCAGAACCAAAAGCTGAAGGAACCTGCACGCCGAGCAGCTGACGACACAGACTGACGGAGACAACGGGCAGCATGAGACGGACACATGAGGACAACAAGACACAGGTGGAACACATTAGGGTGGGGAATACAGGAGGAAGTGGAACACACAGGAGAGACGTGACACCTCACATTTTAGGACAAATGATCCAACAGGTCTGAGCATGTATGTGAACAGATTAATGTTTGGATGATCACAGATTAACAATAATCCCTTCATTTCAACAGTCTGTGTGCACCAACATTACAGAGAGTGTGTAAATAATTTAATCAATACAAACTTTATTGATTCTGTTTTACAGGTTTCACTAAAAATAATATCAAAGTCCAATAAAACAGTCTGACAGTAGAATAAATCATAAATGATGAGCTTTAAAGTTCTGTTCAGATGGTCTCTTAATAACGACTCTCTGGCGCAAAGATCAATAAAGTTATTATAAAAATTATTATTGTTTGTGATAAAAAAAGACACAAACAGAGTCGTAACAGATGTGATCACTGTGGGACTATTCTCTGTGATCAATAGTAGTAACAAAAAAATAAATGTGTTATCTTTTTTATTATCTTAACACAACAAACTAAACATAGATAAACAAAAAGTAGAAAGGCTATCAGTACATAATTTTGTCCCGTCCGTCCTCCTGGGTCTGCTGGTGGACTGAGAGCTGGACTCAGAGCTGGACTCAGAGCTGGTCTGTCAGTGTGTGTCTGAGCAGCAGCTGCTGTAAAGGACAAAAATGTGAGTTGAGACTTGTTGATGTTTAAATGAATGTAATTAATAATTACAAAACTATTATTATTATTAATTATAAAACTAATGTAGTTCTGTAAATTATTATTCAACAGTCATTAAAACAGACTGAAGTGCGCCTCCTAAGGTTAAACAGTAAATACAGTATGAGACTTAAGTAACTCTTAAAGTTCAATGTGATTTAGAACAAATGATCAAACTTTAATGGGAATCATATCTAAGGACAAACGGAGCTGCTGCTGTCACCTCTGTCCACCGTTTACTAGAGTCCTCATGGAGCCTCTTCATCAAATGCCTGCGTTATTGTTTTGGTGACGTCATTAGCTGTTGCCTCTGTCTGCATCTGATGCACACACACACACACACAGACACACACACACACACACAGGCTTAGAAGACGCGCCGCTGCTGCCGGCAGAAACAGCACCGAACATAAAGGTGGAGTTCGTTTTAGGGACCAGTTCCTCTGTTCTCTTTTCGTTTTCAGCCGTAGCTTCCTAACAGGGAGGCTGTCACTGGTTGGTCGTGTTCACATTAAGCGCACTGAGAGTTGGACGAGGAAAAAAACTCATGCGTCTGCGCGAACATAGAACTGCAATTAATAGAAGGTGGACGATAAAATGATCTGTCCGTTCTGGCAGATCGCCGATACGTTCAAATCCTTCACGATCATTTATCATCAAATCAAACACCCCTATGTAAACATCAGAAATGTTCATGTTCAGACAGACAGCAGCTCACATCAAGCCTGAAACATTCACTGGATTTACTTTGTTTCACTGTTACACAACAACACACACACACACAGCTGCTGGAAGTGAAACTATTGTTGTATGACTCCAAGAACTCTGCAGCCATTTTGTTTGTACGTCTGTGAGAGAAGCAGAGAGCAGAAGAAGCAGCTTCAACATAACAGCAGCATGAAGCTGTGACTGGTCAGATCCTCTTCAAGGAGACAGAAACAGTTCAAAGGTCAAATCCATCAACATGTGTTTGAGCTGCTAAACTCATTCTGTACACACACCTTGTTTTTACACTTCTACACAGTCACACACACACTAACACAACAACAACACACTGGCTCTTACCTTGTGTCTCTGTGCAGCTGAACTCTGATCACAGACACACAACCTGCAGCAGGACAGAATCACCGTCTACACAGAACAACTCAGCTGTTCCTTTTAGAGGGACTCTGTCCAACCAGACCAGTTCCACAGCATTGCTGCTCATGCTGTGGATGAAGGTGTGTGGCTGTGTGTGTCTGACATCACTGTTCAATGTGACTCCATCACTGTTTCTGCTCACATTCATAATAACACACATCACAGCCAACAACCAGAGCACAAACAGAGCAGCTCTACAACCTGAAGCAACCTCTGGAGAAGGAAAAGCTCCTTAAACACACTGAGAGAGTGAGAGTCCTTCAGAGCACTGCTGACAGTCAGAGCATCCCAGGCTGGAAGACAGGACCAGCTGCTGCTAGTGTGTGTGTGTGTCTGTGTGCCAGTTTCAATGCAGGACAGAGCTTTGTGTGTCTTTACAGCCCAGTGACATCACTGACTGACACACTCTGCACAGATACAGTCACACAAAGCTGCAGCACTGTCAACAAATCAAACCACAAATATGTAGGACAAAGACGAGGAGGTGAAGAGGAACGAGGAAGAAGAAATAGAATTACTGATGTCATCAGAGCTACAGTAGTGGATCATGTGATCAACCATGGAATGACACTGTAGCAAGCATCATAAGGACATATTGATGAGAATGGGTTAGTACAGTTCCCTCACTCTAAGTTTTGTAGGTGTACCATACTCTAATGAGAAAAACAACAATACTGTACATGTAAAACTGAAACTGTTACTCCACAGAATTACTAGACATCCAGCATCTGGAAGGAGGCAGGCGAGGATATGGACCAGGCATCATGTCAGGCCTGGATACGGCACTCCAGGAGACATGTTCCCTGGTGCCTTGGACTAGAAGACATTGCATGTGATGTTGATGAAATTCTGTGTCTGGACCCAGAGAGACAATGAGACTGATTTTCTCTCTCTTTCAGTGAAATTGTATGTTTTCTTGTGATTGTTTTGATGTGTGTGAATAAACATTCATACTTGAAATTTGAATCCCTGTGTTTATAGAACTATTTATGACAAAAGTTTGACCTCACATGGACAGACCTGGTGCACAGAGAAAGCAAAAGCCAGATGTTTTCAGTTAATACCATCAGTGTGTAGTTGGCACATTGTGTGCTTAGTAATATGATGCTTTGTGTTAACTGTTGTGCTTAAGCCATCAGAAAAAACTGTAACTGTCTTTGTTTTGATGTGAGCAGCTCCCCCTGCTGGTCATGATTGATCACTACAGCTAGAACTGAACAGCGTTGACACATTTTACATCAGAGTGAATTAGAAAAAAGACAATGAAACAAAAACAACACTGAGCTTAGAAAGTGCACTCACTCACTGAGGTTGTGCAGTATGAAGAGTTTGTGTTGGCTGTGGCTGATCTGATGAAGATGCTGCTCCTCTTCAGGTCTCTGTCTAACTGTCATGAACCCAGAAAGCTGCCCAGCAGAAAACCAGCATCCTGAAGGCTTTGTTCACTTTCAAGGACTTGGAGAGCAGCTTCTGGATCCTGAGGAGAGCTGACAGACCCCCAACACAAAGACGGGGACAGGATGATCCAGACCCTGCTGCTGTTCAGCCTGACCTCTGTCTGTCAGGGTCACACACTGAATCTGCAGCAAAAGGAAGCTGTGTCTCTACTCACTGTCTGTCTCTGTCCTTCACAGGGACGTCTGCTGTCAGAGCAGCTCCGACCGTCTATCAGGCAGAGGAGGACGACAGCATCACCATCACATGGGACAGTCCGGTCCACACAGACCTGTCTCACAGCAACATGATCTGTTGGTTCCTCTCAGACCCTGTGAAGGTTTTATATGAGCGATGTGCAGACCTCCTCTTCCTCTGATCATCTCTCTGAGGATCAGTCGCAGCACTTTGATCAGAAATGAACACATGTTTCATAGATGTGTTTACATTTAGTACACTTCATGTCAGAATCAATTACTGTTGATAATGATAAAAAAACCTCCTGCTCTCATCATGTTCTCCTCTGAACCCACACAGCAGCTCATCCATTTCCTGTCAGCAGGTGGCGCCAGAGAGTCGTTCTAAAAAGACCTTCATGAGAACAGAAGAAGCTGTTGCATGTTTGAGGACACAGACACTGAACAGTTAATTACAGTCTTTATTAGAGCACAGCAGCATGCTGATTCAGCAGGTTCACAGCCTGAAAGAGTTAAAGGATGAGGAGGAGGAGGATGAAGAGACTGAAACACACAGAGAGGTCAGACTCTATAATCATGACGTGGTCTTGTTCCTGAAGTTAATGACATCAGTTATCTCCTCTTGCAGCACAAGAATAACACACTACATGTCAACACTTACTGTGCTGAACTTCTTACAGTGTAAATACTGTTGTATGACAGGGGTTAAATAAAGTATAAAGTATAAAAGTTCTTCAGTTCTTCATGTCAGAAAATAAAAGTGCAGCAGTCTGAACATTGAGATGCATCATAACAGGAGATACAAGAGGTGAATAACCACCCACTGCAAAGTCCCTCATCAGCATGTATCGTATGAAAGGAGGAGACTGACAACAGCACCACAACACAGTAACTGAGTGGACAAGCTTAACTTCAGTGTGTAACCCTTCATGTGCTGTTGATGTCATTTCATATTAATTACTCAATTAGTATATTAATTTCACCAGAAGCAGCATTGTATGTGGAGGCTTGTTGTTCTGAGACACTTACGTTTCTCTCTAAAAACAAAAAATAAAACTACAACGACCATCAGGAGAACTCCTACTGTCAGTCCAATGATGAGTCCTGTCCGTCCTCCTGTGTCTGCTGGTGGACTCAGAGCTGGACTCAGAGCTGGTCTGTCAGTGTGTGTCTGAGCAGCAGCTGCTGTAAAGGACAAAAATGTGAGTTGAGACTTGTTGATGTTTAAATGAACATGTGGACTGTTTGAATTGAACCTGATGCTGTCTGTCTGTACAGAATATTATATGTTACAGTTAGAAGAACAGAAATCAGACAGTTCTCAGCAGACAGCAGCTTTAACTTACTCACCAGAGACTGTGAGCTCACAGCTGGAAGAACCAGAACCAGAAGCTGTCCTCACATCACACACATACAGACCAGAGTCTTCAGTCCTGAGTCTGGACAGATGAAGTCTGATTCGTCCTTCTCTGAGGGCGTCTGTGTCACTCTGGACTCTTCCTGAAAAACCTTCATCCACAGACTCTGAGAGCTCAACACCAGCATGGACCTGATACAGGACTGATACTTTCTGTCTGGTTAAATGTCCACATTTAACATAAATGTCCTCAGTCTTAGTCTGAGTGTCTGTGGGGAACGTCCACTCCAGTGTGATGTGGTGGTTCTCCTCTGCCTGATAGGAGCTCTGTGTCTCCTTCACTTCAAGTGCTGCTGCTGAGGAGGTGAGGATGAGGAGCAGCAGGATCATCTTCTCTCTGTGAGAGGACACAGAGGTGAAGAGTCATCAGGTTCAGCACGGCTGTATGTTATGGTGAATGTGAGCTATGGACTGGAAACAGTTGTTCTTTGATAAATATTAGAGCTTTGTGCAAAAAGGAGAATTACTTATTTTGACTCCACAGAGCCTGGTGGCTGTTTGACTGTCGTTATGATTATTATCACTGTTTGATGCTCTGCACCATTCCCTCTATCTACATAAGACTACTTGAATCCTTCTATTGAGTATGATGTTTAAAGAAAACTTCCACTCATGTCATTATTTGGTACAGTATCTGTACATTAGTACAGAAATGTAGTAAGATCAGAAACAAAAGACTGAATGTGTCCACATGTGTCTCTTGGTGGGTCCATGTTGTCCCTCCTGTCATGTCTTTGTTCCATCAACATGTGTTTGAGCTGCTAAACTCATTCTGTACAAACACCTTGTTCTCACACTTCTATACAAACAGTCTCACACACTAACACAACAACAACACACTGGCTCTTACCTTGTGTCTCTGCACAGCCGGCCAGTGTTAGGTTGTGTCTGATGTTCTCGTAGAAAAACCCTCAGTGCAGAAAGTTCCTCATTTACATGAAGGGCAGCACTCAACTGAATAAACAGAAAATAACTGATGGTTAGGGTGAAAACAAGATCAGATTTCTGTGCTCAACGTCCCTGATGCATGAACAGAGGTGGGTTATCAGGTCTGAACCCGCAGGTGACAGCGGGCTGTAATAGAGCAGCAGCCTGAAGCAGAGTGAACAAACATTTATGAACAGAAAAAGTCCTCATGTTTCCACAGAGGCTCAGTCAGAGCCACCTCTTATTGGTTTTATGAAATTTCATGCAATAATTATTATTTTTTACACAGCCTGCTAATCTAATGATGATAAGATCAACCTGCTGCCAGTGCAAACGTCCTGATGAGCATTAACAGAGTGTACACACCGTCACAGGACAGGAACAGCTGCTGCTGCTCAGACACACACTGACAGACCAGCTCTGAGTCCAGCTCTGAGTCCACCAGCAGACCCAGGAGGACGGACAGGACTCATCATTGGACTGACAGGAGGAGTTCTGCTGATGGTCTTTGTAGTTTTATTTTGTGTGTTTGGAGAGAATCTGAAGTCTGGTGTCTCAGAACAACAACCCTCCACATACGATGCAGTTAGTGGTGAAACTAAGATACTAATTGAGTGATTAATAAGAAATGATATCAACAGCACATGAAGGGTTAAACACTGAAGTTAGGATTAGCCACTCATATAAGTTTGGGGACACAGTAAATGAGTTCCCAGTCTGAACAGGTTTGTATTGAGTACACTGTTAAAAAAAGCTGTATAAATATATATATATATATATATATATATATATATATATATATATATATATATATATATATATATAAAATATACATATATATAACTTCGATTTTTACGGACAATATATATTAAAAAACACAACTTTACTGTAAAAATACAATATTTTGCTAAAAATAACTGGGAAATACTATACTGTCACAAAGAGGCCATTGTCGTAAAATTTGCAGTGATATTCAGAGGAAATGACAGATTTTTTTTGCACTTTTTTTTTCACTTTTAAATTTACGGAACAAAACCATTCAAAAACATATCTTCATTTGTGCAAAATGAGATGTTAAAATATGTTATGTGTTTGTAAAAAAATACAAAGTGTTATACTTACAGTATAGTGTAATAGATTTTTTTTCTGGAAACACTGTAACAATCATTTGAATTTGCCACGTTGCATTATGCTTGTGTAAGGCTTTTAATAGTTGCAGTAGTTGTGTCAATGATTGTGTTAATGGGAGGCACTTACAAAGATGCACAAATAGCTGCAAAGTTATTGTTATTCACTAAGCAATCACCTATAAACTAGATGCTTGCTTAGTAAAGTTATCATCTTAAACACAAATGTTTATTTTTTTACTTAAAACATTTGACTATATTATTCATTTATTATATACTTCCAATATATATTGCCATTTATTAATTGTTTAATATTAGGGATGTCCCGATCCGATCACGTGATCGCAAATCGGGCCCGATTACGTGATTTCAGACTCGATCGGAATCGGCTGTTACCTCCCGATCAGGACTCGGATATATATTTATTAGGGCTGTCAAAGTTAACGCCTTCTGTGCAGGGTGGCTCTGTGTCCTGTAGTGTATGACTAGGCCTGTCGCGATAAACAATAAATCAATTAACTGCACGATAAATTAAATGGGCTCGATAGTTCTTATTTTTTAACTCATTGTGTAACGTTTACGGGATGTTCTGACCACGGTCAGCTCGCTGTCTGCGTCGCCACGCTGCGTCACAGCGCTGCAGGGCTTGGACGTTACAGCAACACAGAGAGCTGTGAAGCTGCTCAACACCGTTTCAACACTTTGCCACAATTCACCACGACACTAAACCTGCTCATGTATAGAACCTGCTCTCAGAGAGAGTCCGCGTTGTACGAGTGAAGTTCTCTGCCTTCTCACTGGCGGCACTCGCTGCAGCGCCACCCAGTCTAGTCCTCTCGCCCAGTCCTCTGGTGCCATCTCTGCTATCAGTTTCTATGTGTTTCTGTCCACATGGTGGCGTTTATAAAATTCACTGCAGCTGTCTGCAGCGGCCTGACGCGCATACACACATGCAAACGCAAACGCGTGCGCACACAAGCACATGTGCGCACAGGTGAGCCCACTCCCAGAGAGTGCGTGTTGTTTGGCTCTGTTGCTCATGACGTGCTAGTTGGTTTGATTTAACTCCATTGACTATGCTCAGATAAGCTATGGTAATAGGCCTACCACTACTCATAATAATAATATCAACATTAATATTAATATCATCAATAATAACAATAATAATAATAGTGTTGATGATTGGGGCCTTTCCAGTGTTAAATGTTCTTTAGAAATTAAAGTTTATTGATCTTATAGAGAATCTTGAAAGTATCGGATCGGGACTCGGTATCGGCAGATACTCAAAATCAAATGACTCGGACTCGGACTCAAAGGCAAAAAAACCTGATCGGGACATCCCTATTTAATATGCTTATTTAAATATACTGAAGCTCTAATCCCAGATCAAATACTGCAACTCAAACTCCACACCAAAAGGGGGCGCTTATACGTTACTACGCGTCAACTGCAGGGAGAAAACGGTTCGGAGCCTGTGGAGGAACAGAGGCAGGTGGAGACGTCACGGAACTTTTTGAATTTGAACCTTAGCGCCACAGCTGCGCGCCAGAGTCTGAGCTCTGGTTTTAAGGACTTAGCCTTTGACTCCTGACAACGTTTGGTACTGGAGCCAACGTTAATGCCGCTGTCTGTGAATTTACGCTGTGTTTGAGAGTAATAGTTACGAAGGAAGCTCTCTCTGTTCCTACAATAAGACTTGCTCGCGGTTAGGAAGCGAAAATTAGAAGAACTGACTGACTGTCTTATGTGAGGCATTTTGTTTTTAGCTTAGTTAGCTGAAATGCTGTACGTGCCCCAGCTGCTACTGAGTCGGCTGGAAATGCTTATAAATGCGCGATACAGTTGTGTGAGTCCGTCAGATGTAACAGCGCACTTGAAACAACATAAGGTGACTTGTTCCATGAGAGGGTGCACACGCATGTTTAAAGTGAAATCCTCATTTACTTCCACATAACAAGGAAACACAGCTTTTGCAGACAGCGGTATAAGCAACATTTACAGAGAATCACGGACACGGTTCTCAAGTGTTACAGCAGAGAAACAGGTTAATTCCACTGGATATATATATGTCAGGAAACTGAAGGGACCTTTTTCTTAGAATTGTAAGTTTATTCTATTTTTAAACTGCAGGGCAGTTACTACACCTTCAGGATCCACCATCCTGTGGCCCTGGCCTCCACACTGGAGTTCCTTCAGAGGTAAACAGACACTTTCTTCTCCTTTACAACTGATCAATTTGCAATTGTTGAACAAGAATTCTTGTTTCCACACAGGTGCTTCTTCCTGATAAATCCAGAGAAGACACTGGCTTGTTGAGTGAGGTTTGGACTTATTACTCTTCATACTCTTGATGGGCAAGTGGTCTATTTTTTAAAATTTTTTTTTTTACAAGATTTTTGTGGCACTGCTATGTGAGCATGCTGAAAATGTTTTTATTGAGTCAGCTTAACTTATGCTGTAAAATTAACGTAATTCCTATGTAATTCGATATACATCACAATGTATTTGTTACGGTAAAATCCTGGCAACCACAGCTGCCGGTAATTTACTGTAAAGCTGAACTTTTTAAATAAAGTGCCGTAATATAATACACAGGTGTCCTGCTTTATTACTGAGATATGTTGTAATTAGGTCTACAGGAGTGTGTATTTTTTAATGCAAATTTCCGTTATTTTTAGTGAAAATAACTGTAACCAGATTTACATGATGGTTGGTAACTTTAAGGTAAACTGCCGTAAACAGGTTTACAGTACATCTTTATAATTCACTGTAATTTACTGTAAATACACAACATTCTTTTACTGTAAATGTACAGTTATCAAAAAGTCATACTGTAATCTGTTATACGTCCACATCTTATTTTTCACGGTAAAATTCTGGCGACCACAGCTGCCGGTATTTTACCGTAAAATACACAGATTTTTTTTTACAGTGTTGATACAGGGTCTGTTTGTAATTTTAATACTTTAAATTAAATAGCTAAATGTGTAAGAACCCTGCAAATAACCCTGAAAGCACTGCTTTAATGTGTCATTAAGCATCAGGTCTGTCACTGCACCAGAGAATTACTGCTGGGTGGAGGAGAGTGGGGCTCCCTGCAGGACCAGCTGTCTGTCCTGGAGGAGGTGTACTGACCATCATCACCTCTGGAGGGTGAGGATACATATTTTATAGCTTTTCATATTTTAAGCTGTTTTTTATTTTTGCCCTTTTTAAAAACATCTTTAGTAACATGGCAGCCGCCGATCGTCAGCTCTGCAAACCCTGATGGACGATGTGGTGGACAGAGGAGACAGGCAGATGATGTCCCACTCACAGCCAGAGGACTCCAAGGTCTTCACCGTGGCATCATCCAGTCCAGCAGCACCAAGGACTCCTGCTCAGCCAAACATTTATATATATGTTCTTTGTGAATAGTATTTTCTGCTGATCTTTATAAATAATAAACTGTACATTTTCATAATGCCCACTGGTAAATAGTTAGAAATGTTCAAACTGTCTTTGTAAATATTGTACATAACAGAACAATAAATGATTTACTGTGGTCACTGAGAAGTTGTTCAAAAGTTTACTTCAATTATAAATATGTGAAAACACATAATGTAACAAGGTTAGAAGAGTTTAAGAACACAGAGACAAGAACAATTTAATACACAATTTAATAAGTAACATTTAAATAACACAGAACATAAAATCACTGCTGTCCAACATCCTCTGTATGAGCTGAGGTCTGTCCGTTCTTTCTCTCCTCTCTCTCTCTCTCTCTCCCTCTCTCTCTCCCTCTCTCTCTCTCTCTCCCTCTCTCTCTCTCTCTCTCTCTCTCCAGTCTCATCTCCTCCGTTATCAGTCGTCAGGTTTCTTCTGTTTCTCTCTGCTCCTCCTACAACAAAATGCCAACAGGCAGAATGACCGTTTGATATAATAACGATAATATTGCTCCTCACGTGAACTATACTTTATACTATACTACAGTAAACAGTCCAGAAACAACATCCAATCAAAGCGTTTAGTTTTAGCGCCTCGTATCAACAGGACGTCATGTTTGTAAATATAAAACTCATTTTTTTAATGCCGCTGTCACTACTAGCATTTTAAAACTCTGGAACTACTGCTCTTTACTTACATTTAAATGTGAATTCGGCACTCCTGCCGCTGCCGCTCGCTTGGTCCGTCATTGTACTATTGGACAAAAAGTAGGCCCGCAAAGCATTGTGGGATATTTAAGGCCACGAAGGATGGTAGCGATGCGTCCTCCAAATTCAGGCAAAAGGAGGACGCATTTGGAGGACGCATTTGAAGGACCCTTCGACTTTTGGCGAATTGGGACAGCCTTCGCGCAGCTTTGTGACGTAGGACGAAGGATGCAGACCCTGAATTGAGACACAGCTAGAGAAAGACTCGGAGAGACACTGCAGCGCTACCACGCAGCTGTGGACCTTTCTGAACCAACCCTGAAGCACAGCCGGTCAGAGCGCGCTACGATCGCTGCGTTTAATGTTGTTGGCAGAAAAGTCAGAGAGCAACAAACTGCTGTCTTACATCCATCCTTCAGCTCTGTGTTCTAAGAGTCTGAGAATATGTGGTTTCCTTTGTTTACAGTGGTGCATGTCATGTGACTTTACTTATGCAACATGTATGATAATGTTCTGTCTCCTCTCATTTCCAGACGTGCAGCCAAAAACATGTGCAGTGATGATATGTGACGGTATCATCATGGTCTCAGAGAGAAGAGCTGAGTGTCTGTTCTGATCTGTGGATGCTTGTGTCTCTTCTCCCCTGTAGTTTCTGCTTGTTGCTCCGTCACACGCCCTCTGCTGGTGAGCCGCGTCATTACACACAACCGCTCATGTAATGAGGTGAATTTATAACTTTTGACTTTATGTGGAGGAGCGATTGATTTTGGAATGAGGAGGCTGCAACCTGCGATGGCACCACTAGATGTCAGTGTTTCACAGCATTGGTGGTTCAGTGGTAGAATTCTCGCCTGCCACGCGGGAGGCCCGGGTTCGATTCCCGGCCAATGCAATGACACTTTTAACTGAGGAACATGTGAGGGGACATATATTCACCTTCACATCTATGCTGTTGTTCAGCATGTTGTTTTTATATGTGTTAACAGACCTATCTGACTTCTGTTAACATCACTGTGACATACACACAGAGGCACTACACTTCACAGACGAGCTTCAGTGGTACAGTGCACATCACATTTGAAACAAGAGCACTTACCATCACTGGTAGTGAAGGTGTCCCAGGAAGAATTACTGTGATGTTTTACCTTTAGAGCCTTTTTATACACTCATTTGATTTGAATTAAGAATGTTTGTTGGTGCAGTAGCCAGCATGAGCACTGTAGATGTCTTTATTTAAAGAAGAAAAAGAGAAAAGACCATGTTTCACCTCTTTCTGAGCCTCGTTAGTGCAGCAGGCAGCGAGTCAGTCTCATCATCTGAAGATTGTGACTTCAACCCTCACAAGGGAACTTGTTTTAGAGCCAGAATACAGATTACAAAGAGCACACTGTATGTTTACATGTCATCCAGGTCATGTTCATAGAGACCACTGAAGCAAGGCGTCTGGACTTGTAGAGTTTTCTTGAAGACGTTTCTCTGCTCCTCCAAGCAGCTTCATCAGTTCTAACTGTTGGTGGGAAACATGCTTTATATGTGGAGGAGGACCTCAGTGGGTCTGGGTCAAACAAACAATAGCACTAAATGTGTCCATACTTACCTGTGATGTTCTGGCTGCCTGGGCCAGGTGTGTCTAACGACTGGCTAACGCAGACCTGGGCAAAGTACGGCCCGCGGACCGTGCGCACAATAGAAGAAGAAACAGAAGAAGAAAGAAAAGAAGAAGGCAGCAAGAGTCAGCTGTCAGCACGGCATCACCGCTAACGTGTTTCCCACCCTCGTTTCTTCTAAGCTGCAGCACTGCGTCATCCCATCTACTCTTTGGAGAGACGCGCTGTGTACACTTTAAAAATGCTGCGCGACTATGCTGAAATGTACGGTAAAGCGTGAAGAAACGCCACGGCGCATTCAGATGTTTCCGCGGAGCTGCAGCCGACATCTGCTCTTAAAAAGCTCAGACCTTGTCCAACTTTCAGAGCTTTGGGATCTGATCGTTGTTAAAACTAGTTTGAACTCTAATGGTTTTCTTCTGTAAAAATATCTTCACATCATCTGCTGCTCTGTGCGGAGTGTGTTTCAACATACAAGCAGCAACACTCAGAGTGGACCTGGACACACACAGAGGACAGAGGAGAGAGCAGTAAACACACAGACCGGTTCACATCATCAGCTCCCTCCGCCACACACTGATTCTGTGGTGTTTTTCCGCCAATGCCATTTTATAATATCTATCTTTCCATTCATTCAACTCTGCGCAACTCTCTCTCTCCTCCCGTCCGCGTTCACACACATAAGCGCACATGCACGCGCACACACCGAGAGCAGCTGATCCGCCCGCTCCTCCTTTCAATGCACCATGACTGTTGAAGGAAAACCCGGACCGGCGGATATGTTCACAGAGAAGAGCCAACGTTCTTGATGATGGAACATCGCGCAGCCATTTATGAATCAGTTAGTTACCTTGGTGTAACTTTAGTAGTTCCATATATCTGATTATAGTTTTATATGCTATTATGTGGTTAAATCACATTATTTATTTGAACCTTTATTTTACCAGAAAATGTCATTTTACAGAACAAGAACAGGCGGACACATGAGGTCAGTGTTGAGTTCATATAGTGAAATAAAAACCTTCAGCTTCAGATGTTTGTGTAATTCATTCCTTAGATTAGAACTAAACTAGGCTCAAATTAAAGTAAGAACTTTCATTTCAGTTTGGTGAGTCATCCAGGAACCATGAGAAAGGACAGGTCTGTCTGAGCAAACTCATTCTACTGGCCTGTAATGTATGGAGCTGAGGTGGGGGAAGGTCCAGGCAGGGTTCAAGTCAGCATGTATTTATTCATCTTATCACCCAGAACTAACTGAGGGAATTAAGATTTAACTGAATCCATTCAAAATGCTTCTTGTAGCTTTAAAACTGTCATAGATAAGCATGCAGGTGTATATTTAACCTTTATAAACCCCAATGACCAACTCTCCGACCGATGTGACACCGAGATGCCCCCACACACTGCTTACGTGATGAAAATGTAACAAGAGCATATTTATAAAGGTAGACACTGTGCCAGTGAGCTCCAATTCAATTCATATTATTATTGATGAAAGAAATGTGGCCCTTTGCTTTTCTAATGGAAGTCTATGTGGCCCTGCAAAAAAAGAATTGCCCACCCCTGGGCTAACGACTATGAGACTGGAGGGGGACTGGTTGACAGCCCTTTGTTCTTGCTGTGAGTCTGTGCAGACTTCCTGGAATGGATGGCATCCCTGCATTGTATGTGGTAGAAAGATGATGTCTGAGGCCTCCACCTCTGTTAAGGGAAGGTTCTTCCAGCTTCACATAGATGCTTCCTTGACTCCTCTTTCAAACCACCTTTCCTCTCTGTCTAGGATGTGGACATTGTTGTCCTCAAAGGAGTGTCCTGTTTTTTGTAAATACTTGTTTTCTATAATGATTTTTCTTTAATGTTGTTAAGATTTCAAGCTGCAACTCGACACAAAATAGATGACGGCGGCCACTGAGTAGGTCTCATCACAGATGTAATGGCAGCTGTTCTGTCCCTCTCCTGACGGTTCTCTAGCTTGTCCACACTTTGAGCTCCGAGCATTCATGGAACGTGTGCTTGCAGCTGAGCCTCAGACCTCACCTGGCAACAAGGAATTCTATTTTCTGATTGGTCGATAGGTCGCTAAGTCCAGACAGCTATATGAGCACCAGATCCAGAAAATATGGTCAATCTTTCAGTCAGTCTGGTTCTGACATCACTCCGGCCACATTGCAGAGGTGGAGCTGCTCTGCTCATGATGTCACTGCTGCTGTAAAAACACAGACACAGACATAAGAAGTGCACAAAGTGTTTTGCAGTCATGTAGCATGTGATGCAAAGCTGACAGATGAAAGTCATGTCTGAAGCAGCACAGTGCATTTCCATCTGCTCAACACAACAACACAGGTCAGAGTCACACTGTAACTGATGCTTCACAACAAGTTGTGTAACTTCTGGTGTTTTTCTTTACAATCAGCCCTCAGGTCTCATGATCAGTGAAATATGAAGGAAGTGTCAGAACCGGTCTGACAGCTGGGTGACTCTGCACTCAGACCTGTTCTATCCACTGTTAACCCATTCATGTCAGTTCTGTGTCAGGTGTCCTGTTTTCAAGGTAATGAAATAGATGGATGATAATATCCTGAATTTCCCTGAGGGACCTCATCCCTGCTGCACTGTGTAAGGTGTGTGATCCATGCTGCTTCTGCTCAGTGATTGATACTCACAGTGAGGTCTCATTCAGTCAGTAACCATTCTCAATAACACTGTTAGACTGTGGCAGACACACGTTGAATCATGTCTGCCCTCAGGAGCATGAAGGTGTGACAGGAATGCAGGTTACAGAGAGTCCGGCTGCGACAGCTGATTCTTATATTTACTGTATTTGACTTCAGGGTTTGCAGCACATTATGTCGACCAAGTCATGTAAAGAAATCGGTCCAGACAGTGTTTAGCTTGTGTGTTTTCTTGTTGTCTGTCAGAGGCTGGGTCGTGGCTCTGCTTCAGAGAGTTGGCTGCTGACACCTGGCTCCCAGCTGAACCAACAGTCTGTTTAAACCTGTTCAGAGTTTCTAGGATGTCATGTGACCACAGAGGCTCCTCCTATGATGGAGTATAAACACCCTGAACACTGACTGCTCTCTGCTTTGTCACAGAAACCAACAGCACAGGTAAGACTCACTCACTGTGAAGGAATAATGAGAAAATGCTTCCAACATGTTGAGTGCAGAGTTTTAATGTGGACATTAGCTGGATAGATCAGTAGGAATCAATGGCTTTATGTTATCATGTTCTATTATAAAGGTGACATCATAAGGTCACAGGTAAAGTATAAAAATGTTGATGAAGAGAGAGAAAAGGCTCAAAAGCCTACAAGTGGCTGCTTAGTGCCAAAACCACAGATATGTGTGCAGCACACTGTAGCAGCAGCAGGTGCAGGGCCCACATCAGTGCAGAAGCAGGTCCATGGAGTGCACAGGCCGTCAGAGTGCACACAGCTTTAATGAGCAGCAGAGTAGTAACACAGAGCTGTGCTGATCTGTAGCTCATTGATTGCTGAGCTCCATCTAGTGGACGACAGTAGAAGTGAATCAGGAAATGTCTTTCAGACACTTGTTGGACCGGTTTTAACGTCACTGACGTGTTCAGACTGTGAGGCTGTGAGGAAGTGACGGCGTCCTCAGATCAGATTGTGTCAGACAGCAGGACTGAGGAGGACCAGGAGCAGCTTCTTCTCCACACAGGAAGCTGGAAAGTGTCTGTAAGTCCATCTGAACTGATCCAGCAGGTGAGAGTCCTTCCAGAGAAATCTCTCCATGTCTGATCACACTGTGCTGCATCACTGACTGATGGTACAGTACAGATGTTTCTGCTGCTGATTGGCTGCTTTCTCTTTGCTCTTTGATGACTTTTATAGCAGATGAACAGCTGTTTCAGAACAAGTTGTGTTACTGTAGTGTTTTTCTGTTCGAGTCACAGCAGACTGTAGAACTCTCAGGTCACATGATCAGTGTCAGAACCGGTCTGACAGCTGGATGACACTGCATTCATATCTGTTCTATCTACTGTTAACCCATTCATGCCCAGTGGAGTTTGTATGATTTTGCAGCATTTAAACATCTGCTCTGAGACAAAGACAAAAGTTGAAGTTTTCACATCAGTCAAGTTTGTGTTTCAGTGTGTTTGTGTTCACTGCACTCAAAAAACTGAAATGTTGACTTTAATTAAATTCCGGTATACACTCTAACATTCCCCAGCTTTAATTTGCTCTGAAACTCAGACGACGACTTGTTTAAACCTTTAAATGGAAAAAATGTTGGTTTATACTGAGTTTATCAGACGACTTACTGACACCCTGCACACTACACCTACACCTACACACTGCACTGTGTAAGGTTTACAGACTCACCAAAATAAAAGCCTGAGAACCAAACCTGGTCTGAGGCTCTGATACTAAGCTAACAGCATGATTAGCCTGTTAGCATCTACATGAAGGATCAATAACAACATGCTGACTGTGTGTTTCTGTGTCATGTTGCTGTGTTTGTGTGAAGGTGTGAGCTCTGCTATGAGTCAGTGTGAGGACAGAGAGGAGGGAGTCCCTCCCTCTAAAAGCCCTCTGTGTGGGGACCATGAGAGCCGGACCAAAGCTCAGAGGTAAGAGGACCGTCTCTGACTGTCCATGACTCCATGTCAGAGCTCACACTCACATTATTCACACATCTGTGTGTTCAAGAACAAAGCAGCAGCACACTGCACACTCTGCTGGACCTGGACCTGGACCTGGACCTGGACCTGGACCTGGACCTGGACCTGGACCCAGACCTGCCAGCTGTGTGTCCATGAAGAGTGATGGGTCAAAGGGTCAGGGCATTAATTTCAAAGATGTTGATCCATCTGAGGGTCAAAGGTCAGAGTTAATGTCACAGCTGCAGTTTGTTTCCATCATTATTAAACATTTAAAGTGTAACATGATGTTCAGCATCATTTTTCCAGAAGAAGCTCAGAGTCAGTGTTTGTGATTCTCTCAGGATCCAGGATGTGAGAGCAGACTCTGCTGGACCTGGACCCAGCTGTGTGTCCATGAAAAGTGATTGGTCGATGGGTAAGCCCATTGATTTCAAAGCTGATCAGCCATCTGATGATCAAAGGTAAGAATCACTCTGGAAGTGTCTCCATGCTGTGATGAGCTCTGCTGGACTCTTGGGGTTGTATGTGTCTGTTTGCTCTGCAGGTGGTTGATGGTTTGGAGCATCTGTAGCACAGAGTAATGCATATTTACAGTGCTGCTTCAAAGTGTATGAATCATTTAAAATCTTCTATATGTCTGCATAAACATGACTTAAACATCTGCCTCACTGTACTAGAAAGGCAGCCCACTGAAACAAAGTATGGAAAGACATTTCAGTAATAAAACATTTAAATAAATGATAGATTCATACACTGTGTGTAAATATGATTGTGCTGCCCCCTATAGTCAGCCAAAATCCTATGTTTGAGTTGAGATTGTCCTACGAGGCTTCCGTAGTAGCATAATGGTTCCAGAGCCAAGTGGAAAGTTTCTGCTGTGTTTTTTCATCCTGCTACATGTTTTTTAGTCGTCTGAGAATATCTGTCTGTAAGTATTATGTTTCATAAGCCCTTACCTTACGTCATGCGCTCATAGGAGGCACTTTAAGTTATTTAAGTTTAAGAAAGCGTCACACTTTTAACCCGTTAATAGCGCTAGCGACCTTATGGGTTTTTCAATGCAAATTAGCATTGTGCTAATCGCTAGCGGTTTATGCATTTTTCTGTTGTCTAGCTCAGCTATGTTTTGTCGGCCTGCAGAATTCAGCATTGATCGTGTTTCGGGTCATATTTATGCAGAAATATAGAAAGTTTGACCAACTTCCCAAAACGACTGTAGCTGTCAGCCTATATGTAGCTAGGAGCTAGTCTCCTCCTCCTCAGATTCCCAGGGTCCTGGTTTGGATTTTTGCACGTACCTCACACTGCTGATTATTCTGACTTGAACACAGCCTGTGCAGAACTTTAAGGTGGCTTCTGTTCTTCGGTGTTTTTGGTTGAATTTGGTCAAATTGTGATCAAATAAATTGTGTGATAACAGTTTTTCAGTCTCTTGTAGTGGCCATCATGGACACTGATCCAGCTCTGTGTCCATGAAAAGTGAACATTTCAAAAATGTTGATACCACTTTAAGTCCTGTTTCTGTAACTTAGCAGAGTTCTTCAATGATCATGTGGGTCTGCTTGGCTCTGTAAAAGACCCATAAGCAGCTCTGTGTTTGTAGATGTATAATAGAAAGTATCAGTATGTATTTATGTTGTCATGTTATCATCTCATGGTGGTTTCTGAAGGCTTTAAGTAAAGGAAATAACAAAGGTCTGCAGTGTGATGATATAGACTCTATATCATCACACTGCAACATTGTCTGACTGTGATTCATCCTGCTGCACGTCGTTAATGTTAAAGAAAGAGAAACATGATGAGTGGAAGATTTAACTGAACTCTTACAGCTGTGCTGGCAGCCATTAAAGCAGAATATGTGAAGAAGATCAAATTACAAACCTGCTGGATGCAGCTGAACAGTGTGGAGTCAGGATAGTTTTCATTTTTAATACACACATTTTGTGTATTAATGAATTTTCTTCACCAGTCCATTGACTGTTGCACTTTGTATTTATTTCAGTCTGAGGTTTCAGTTTCTTTCATCTGAAATAAAGGCCTTCAATGTATTTGCCTGGGACTACTTTTATTCATGGTAACAGAGCTAGCTGTGCCCCAGGTAAACATTTCCTGCATTGAAAACTGACAATAGATATTACTGAAACATATGAACATGTGGACATAGGGGAAGCTAATAAGACACAAGCTAGACATCAGCTCAGACCTTTGACTTGGAGCAAATGTGAACAGCTGGACCTCAGGGACTTTAATTGAACCCCCCTGGTCTAAATCAATGTGAACATATGATGACAGTGGAAGTGGAATGGAACTCTTAAAGCTGTGCTTCAGTCATTAAAGCAGCAGCAACAGGTTCAACATGAGCTGGATGTGTGGAGTTGGGATAGTTTTCATTTTTAATACAACAATGCTTGTTTGTCACCAGTCTGTTGACTGTTGTGTATCTGTTTAAAGTGAAAACACATCAAAACACTTAGTGAAGTGATTGTGTTGTTAAATGCTGATGTTTCTGTCACAGACTGCAGCAACCCAGTGTTCAGACTCCTGCTCAGGACGCCATATTTATGGTGAGTACAAAGAGCTTCTAACTACAACACAACAGTCCTGGTGCTCTACAGAGACCCAGAGCCTGACCCCTGAGCAAGCATTCACAGAGACAGAACTGTGGTAGTAATACTTATAACTACAGCAGCTGTGCATACAAAACACTTCATATCTAATGTTGTAGATTCAAGTAATACATGTATGAACATAAGCTGTAATATTATGAAACACTAAACTGTTATTCTGCTCCTCAAAGTCTGAGAGTTTATACTCTGTTGTTCTGTTCCAGCTGCTGGAGGAGAACATTGTCAGGTTTGTGAAGGATGAGCTGAAGAAGATCCAGAAGCTCCTGAGTCCAGAGTACCCAGAATGCTCAGAGAGTCAGAGGGAGGATGAGGAGGATGAAGAGCAGAGGAGCAGCAGAGAGTCATTAGTGCAGATCACAGTGCACTTCCTGAGGAGGATGAAGCAGGAGGAGCTGGCTGAGCGTCTGCAGAGCAGTAAGAGGATTTGAAGAGCTTTAACATGATGGAAAGAGGAAATGAAGTTTACATCTACACACTCTGCTGCTAATATGATGCAGACATCTGTGAATTCTTCTGACTGAAAACACAAACTGTTTGTCTACAACTGATGAACAGATTTCATGGAGACAGAAAATATTTATTTGACACATTTATTGTAGCGTTCACTTATTAATGACATTTATTGTTTGTTTAGGAACTCGTGCTGCAGAGTGTGGACGTAAACTCAAGTCTAACCTGAGGAAGAAGTTCCAGTGTGTGTTTGAGGGGATCGCTAAAGCAGGAGAGCCGACCCTTCTGAACCAGATCTACACAGAGCTCTACATCACAGAGGGGGGGACTGCAGAGGTCAATGAGGAACATGAGGTCAGACAGATTGAAGCAGCATCCAGGAAAGCACACAGACCAGAAACAAGCATCAGACCAGAAGGCATCTTTAAAGGCTCACCTGGAAGACAGGAACCAATCAGAACAGTGATGACAAAGGGAGTGGCTGGCATCGGGAAAACTGTCCTAACACAGAAGTTCACTCTGGACTGGGCTGAAGACAAAGCCAACCAGGACATCCACTTCACATTTCCATTCACTTTCAGAGAGCTGAATGTGCTGAGAGAGAGAAAGTTCAGCTTGGTGGAACTTGTTCATCACTTCTTCACTGAAACCAAAGAGGCAGGAATCTGCAGCTTTCAGCACCTCCAGGTGGTCTTCATCTTTGATGGTCTGGATGAGTGTCGACTTCCTCTGGACTTCCACAACACTGAGACCCTGACTGATGTCACAGAGTCCACCTCAGTGGATGTGCTGCTGACAAACCTCATCAGGGGGAAGCTGCTTCCCTCTGCTCGCCTCTGGATCACCACACGACCTGCAGCAGCCAATCAGATCCCTCCTGACTGTGTGGACGTGGTGACAGAGGTCAGAGGGTTCACTGACCCACAGAAGGAGGAGTACTTCAGGAAGAGGTTCAGAGAGGAGGAGCAGGCCAGCAGGATCATCTCCCACATCAAGACATCACGAAGCCTCCACATCATGTGCCACATCCCGGTCTTCTGCTGGATCACTGCTACAGTTCTGGAGGACATGTTGGAAACCAGAGAGGGAGGACAGCTGCCCAAGACCCTGACTGAGATGTACATCCACTTCCTGGTGGTTCAGACCAAAGTGAAGATGATCAAGTATGATGGAAGAGCCGAGACAGATCCACAGTGGAGTCCAGAGAGCAAGGAGATGATCCAGTCTCTGGGAAAACTGGCTTTTGATCAGCTGCAGAAAGGAAACCTGATCTTCTATGAGTCAGACCTGACAGAGTGTGGCATTGATATCAGAGCAGCCTCAGTGTGCTCAGGAGTGTTCACACAGATCTTTAAAGAGGAGAGAGGCCTGTACCAGGACAAGGTGTTCTGCTTCATCCATCTGAGTGTTCAGGAGTTTCTGGCTGCTCTTCATGTCCATCTGACCTTCATCAGCTCTGCTGTCAACCTGCTGGAACAACAAAGAACACCTGTGAGATCTAAAGTCTTTAGAGACAAACCTAAATTAAAACATCTCCACCAAAGTGCTGTGGACAAGTCCTTACAGAGTCCAAATGGGCACCTGGACTTGTTCCTCCGCTTCCTCCTGGGTCTTTCACTGGAGACCAATCAGACTCTTCTACGGGGCCTGCTGACACAGACAGGAAGTAGCTCACAGACCAATCAGGAAACAGTCCAGTACATCAAGGAGAAGATCAGTGAGAATGTGTCTGCAGAGAGAAGTATCAATCTGTTCCACTGTCTGAATGAACTGAATGATCATTCTCTAGTGGAGCAGATCCAACAGGCCCTGAGATCAGGACGTCTCTCCACAGATGAACTGTCTCCTGCTCAGTGGTCAGCTCTGGTCTTCATCTTACTGTCATCAGAAGGTCTGGAGGTGTTTGACCTGAAGAAATACTCTGCTTCAGAGGAGGCTCTTCTGAGGCTGCTGCCAGTGGTCAAAGCCTCCAACAAAGTTCTGTAGGTGGATTTATGAACCATTTCAATCATGGTTGATTTTTATATGAACAACAAAACATTGACTTTGTGTTCAATCTTTTTTTTCTCAGGCTGAGCAGCTGTAACCTCTCAGAGAGAAGCTGTGAAGCTCTGTCCTCAGTCCTCAGCTCCCAGTCCTCTAGTCTGAGAGAGCTGGACCTGAATAACAATGACCTGCAGGATTCAGGAGTGAAGCTTCTTTGTGCTGGACTGGAGAGTGCTTATTGTGGTCTGGAATCACTGAGGTCAGGATCTGGTTGTTGATCATTTAAATGCATACCTTAACATTATGTTTGAAGCTTTTCTACATGCAGTTCATGTGTTGACATGTGGAGGCTTTCAGATTGACACTAATGTGCACTGAATTCTACACACGTAAGAAGTAGGGGTGGGCGAATTGATCTAAATATATTATAATAATTATAATATCAATGTCTAGGTAGCTTATTTAAAGAAGTGAACGTTTAGATTGAGTAATCTGCAGCATTATTTAATGTGTCTTTCTGAGTTTTTAGCAAAATGAGTAAACTGTGACCATATATTACTGAAATTCCAAAATATATCTAATAACAAATTATATAAGTTTATATATGTATTTCAATATTGTTGTAAAAATAAACCAGAGTCACTGCGTGCTGTTAGTTTGCTGTTGTTGCTGTAATGCCGGTGGTTTCTTCCTGACGCGTCAGTGCAGTGTGAAGTGCATATTTATTCTAACACCGTTATGTCCGACGTACACGCTGAATAAAATCAAATACATCATGACGCGCTACCTGACAGTCGAAAAACTGTGTGCTTCCTCCAGCCTCCCCCCCCCCCCCCCCCCCCCAAGTGATTACTTCCTTCCCTTCTAATACCTCCCCAACACCACATGCTCCACCTCCTGGTCAAACAGGGAACTGACATATTTCAATTGAGACAGGTCTACCACAGCGGCTCTAATGATGCTTAATATAACTATGCTTTTGTGATAAACGTTGAAGGATCTTGATTCTTTATATTTAGGCTACATGCAGACAGGTTTTAAACTTTTAAAAAATGATCTTCATTATTTTATTTCACCTAGATTATTCACAAACAGCCATGGCTGTCACAAGGAGCATCACTGGCATGATTGTGAAGTTATAGTTTCATACAAGTTATAAGATAAGATTCTGAAGAATCCTTTACTAGTCCCTTGCAGGGGAAATTCACAGTGTTACAGCAGCAACAGCACACGTAAGAAGAGCAAAATATAAAAAATAAATAGAAATGAACACAAGGTGAATGAATGTTTGATTAATTAACAGAATAATGTGACTAACGGAATATAACAGAATACATACACATATACAGTTCTGCACTTTTGTTTGCAGCTTGATTTACTTAACAAATGTTTCTTGTGTGTTATTCTCCTAATTATGATCAACTGATTAAATTTCTAATTAAAAGAAACTGTACTGGTATCAGCAATACTGGCCCTGTATTTACTAGATATCGGATAGATGCTGGAATTTTCAGGATCGCCCATCTCTAGTAAAAACACCTTGATTTTCATTATTTAGAACACATTTTGTAACTGGTTATTGATGCATTTATTCATTCACTCATTCAGTCATTCACTAATGTGTCAGTAAGGATTCATTTGCATTTCTTTCAGACTGAGCAGCTGTAACCTCTCAGAGAGAAGCTGTGAAGCTCTGTCCTCAGTCCTCAGCTCCCAGTCCTCTAGTCTGAGAGAGCTGGACCTGAATAACAATGACCTGCAGGATTCAGGAGTGAAGCAGCTGTCTCACGGATTAGGGGGTCCAGACTGCAGACTGGAGACTCTCAGGTCAGGATCCAGCTTTTTGATCATCAGTTAAATTCTGCTTCATGTTCATGTTGAAGATCTGTTGGATTTTCCTTCTTTCTTCCTGAGTTCATGACCTGTTTTGTACCTCCAGTCTGTCAGGTTGTCTGATCACACAGGAGGGCTGTGCTTCTCTGGCCTCGGCTCTGACCTCCAACCCCTCCTATCTGAGAGAGCTGGACCTGAGCTACAATCATCCAGGAGACTCAGGAGTGGAGCTGCTGTCTGCTTTACTCAACAGTCCAGATTGTAGTCTGGACACTCTCAGGTACACAGAGACCACAGAGCATGAGTCCTCCTCAGTCTGTCAGTTTAGCTCATATATCCACAGCTGTTGATGGATGGACTGAAACTGCAGAGAAGAAATAATCACTGATCCCTGATGTTCATCTTCCTCCATCATTAAGTGTCCATCATGTTAACTTCACTTTTCTTTATACACGTTCTTCATATCAAAATACATACAGACTGATTTTCAGTCACACTTCGTGCAGATCAAATACAAAATGATGCCCTACTTACACTCAACAAAAATATAAACGCAACACTTTTGTTTTTGCTCCCATGTTTCATGAGATGGACTTGAAGATCTAAACTTCATTCCAGATACACAATATTACCATTCCTCTCAAACATTGTTCACAAATCTGTCTAAATGTGTGATAGTGAGCACTTCTGCTTTGCTGAGATAATCCATCCCACCTCACAGGTGTGCCACATCAAGATGCTGATCTGACATCATGATTAGTGCACAGGTGTACCTCAAACTGCCCACAATAAAAGGCCACCCTGAAATGTGCATTTTGTTTCTGCTTTATTGGCGGTCTGGGGACTCAGAACCAGTCAGTATCTGGTGTGACCACCATTTGCCTCATGCAGTGCAACACATCTTCTTCGCATAGAGTTTATCAGATTGTCTATTGTGGCCTGTGGAATGTTGGTCCACTCCTCTTCAATGGCTGTGCGAAGTTGCTGGATATTAGTGGGAACTGGTGCACGCTGTCGTATACGCCGGTCAAGCACATCCCAAACATGTTCAATGGGTGACATGTCCGGTGAGTATGCTGGCCATGCAAGAACTGGGACATTTTCAGCTCCAAGAATTGTGTACAGATCCTTGCAACATGGGGCCGTGCATTATCTTGCTGAAACATGAGGTGATGTTCATGGATGTATGGCACAACAATGGGCCTCAGGATCTCATCACGGTATCTCTGTGCATTCAAAATGCCATCAATAAAATGCACCTGTGTTCTTCGTCCATAACAGATGCCTGCCCATACCATGACCCCACCACCACCATGGGCCACTCGATCCACAACATTGACATCAGCAAAGCGCTCACCCACACGACGCCACACACGCTGTCTGCCATCTGCCCTGAACAATGTAAACCGAGATTCATCCGTGAAGAGAACACCTCTCCAACGTGCTAGACGCCATCGAATGTGAGCATTTGCCCACTCAAGTCTGTTACGGCGACGATCTGGAGTCAGGTTAAGACCCCGATGAGGACGACGAGCATGCAGTTGAGCTTCCCTGAGACGGTTTCTGACAGTTTGTGCAGAAATTGTTTGGCTATGCAAACCAATTGTTTCAGCAGCTGTCTGAGTGGCTGGTCTCAGACGATCTCGGAGGTGAACCTGCTGGATGTGGAGGTCCTGGGCTGGTGTGGTTACTCGTGGTCTGCGGTTGTGAGGCCGGTTGGATGTACTGCCATATTCTCTGAAACGCCTTTGGAGACGGCTTATGGTGGAGAAATGAACATTCAATGCACGAGCAACAGATCTGGTTGACATTCCTGCTGTCAGCATGCCAATTGCACACTCCCTCAATGCTTGTGGCATCTGTGGCATTTTGCTGTGAGACAAAACTGCACATTTCAGGGTGGCCTTTTATTGTGGGCAGTTTAAGGTACACTTGTGCACTAATCATGATGTCAGATCAGCATCTTGATGTGGCACACCTGTGAGGTGGGATGGATTATCTCAGCAAAGCAGAAGTGCTCACTATCACACATTTAGACAGATTTGTGAACAATGTTTGAGAGGAATGGTAATATTGTGTATCTGGAATGAAGTTTAGATCTTCAAGTCCATCTCATGAAACATGGGAGCAAAAACAAAAGTGTTGCGTTTATATTTTTGTTGAGTGTATTAATGTCCTCAGGTGTAAGAACCACTGAATTATTTCCACAAACAAATGTTCCTGAAACAATCCATATGTGAAGCTTCAGAGGAGACAACAACACAATGGTAGAAGGAGGAGTTACTTCAGTCAGAGACAGAGAGCAGTGAGACAATACAATATTATCACTGTAAAAACTACACACAGACATGAGTGAATGTATTTATTTGAAGTGTGTCAGAAACTCTTCCATCCATGACACATGTGAACCAGGCTTGTGTTTGCATATAGAGTGAAAGGAACAAACAGTCAGAGACAGTGTGGCTTGTTTGCTGCTTTGGATAAATGCACAATGCTGAGATCAAACCTACACTGTTGCTGCATGAAGAGGATTTTACAGTAAAGCACAGACAGAGCAATATTTCACAGAATGGAGGACATGAATAAACACAGAGCAGATCAGGAGAGGCTCTTCTGGAGTCGACACAGATGAGTTTCAGTCTGTTTGTGTGTCTCTGACAAACTGAGGAACTCTGCTTCATGTTGATCAGCAGTTTGGACTCATGTTGGTTAGAAAATCATTCTGACTGTGTTTCTTCCTGCAGGGTGGAGCATGGTGGAGAGCAGAGGTTAAAACCTGGGCTGAGGAAGTGTAAGTTTGACTCGGTCTTTCCTCATGTTATTGTGCATGAGTCAGTGTTCTATCAGTCCATCAGAGCTGTTGTAGCGCAGCCTCGGCGGTTGGATTTCTTTCGTGTTTACTGGAGTTTATTACTCCCCAGCAGGAGTTTTAGGTTCCAGCTTTGTCATTTTCCTTTTTTCTCTTGTTGGGGAGCTTTAGTGTGTTGTAGTGTCTTTGTGTTTGTTTGGGGCACTGCTCAGCTCTGAGTTCATGAACTGCAGCCTAACACTGAAACCAGCCTGTGTAGCTGCCGATCTGAGAGTGGGGACGAGTGGGGAGGTGCAGACATGCTGTGTGTGGGTTTCCCCTCAGCCTGGGACATAACAGAGACAACCAAAGCAGACAAAAGACAAAATCCAATGAGAGACCAAAAAGGGTTGAAAAGGTCCAAACACAGGAATAAACAGCTCCACAGTCAAAAAGCAGGCAGGACTCAGACACAAAGAATCTCATCCAAAGGGTCAGACTGGACTGATGGACTGAAGAGTGAAGACACTGAGACACTGAGCTGTGAGCAGCATTATTAGGGTTAGGGTTAGGGCGACAAACGCCAATGTTTAAGAAAACGAGTTACCACCAAAATAAGTTTCACACGGGGTCTCTATTTAAAGTTTTTAATCAATTAGTAACAAAACACGTTATCCGCCATGTTTCCCTGCACCGTTTCTTCCCTTTTTTCCCAATCTGCTACAAACACCCTGGTTTTCAGCACAATGCAGCATTTCCATTCAACCAATCACAGGCCAGCTTTCCAACTGTCATGGCGGCGCCCTGTCAGTAGATAGAAAGTATGTCCAGTCGTCTTTTAAATGAGTGTTTTAGCTGTGTGAAATGAATAACTTTGACAGTATCCATGAGGCAGTCCTCGTTTCTTCCATGGGAAAAAAGCGGAAGCCTTCCATACAGAATCCCGAAACTCAGCTGGAGGGAAAATACCGGCCATTTCCTGTTCGCATACTAAAGAGAAAAACTTTTGTCATGCGGATCAACTGACAGCCGGCGAAATAATATTATTATAAATACATATATAAATACATAAAATTAGTTTTTTGATGAAATGGATTTATAGCTTTTTGGGTGGAAAAAAGATTTGATTGTTTAATAAATGTTTAAAATCAAAATATAGATTTGAGTTTTTGATGTTATTACAAACTCATGATGATATATTACAGTTTGAAACATAAAGTAGAAGTTTTCATATAAACCCTTTTTGGGAAAGAAAACACTTTTTTCTGGATTTATAGTGTTTTGGAAGCAATCTCTTCGTTTGTTAGGCGGGACAGCCGAAACCAGTTAAACAAGCTTTTACTGACAGCTCTGAACAGACCACATTAACTTATCATTCATTTTAGTGCAGCCGCCACAACTTCCATTTCACAAACCATTTTTTAATCTTCATTTATTATATTTCCTTTTATTTTGCTTTTTTGCTTTGGTTTCTTTCTGTAACACTGGACTTATTTTTATGAAGGATTGAACTCTGACGGTGTTTGAACAGGAGAGAAAGGAGAATAAAGTGTGTAGTGAGGGGGTCACAGCCTTAAAGCATCTAGAATAACTGTAAAAAATAAAGCCGATCACTTCACGGATTTCACCTTTTGCGGGTTTTTTTCGGAACGTAACCCCCGCGATTAACGAGGGACCTCTGATGAGAAGGAAGAGACTGGGCTCTCAGCTGCAGTAAAGGGGGCAGGTCTGGCTCCAAAACAGGTTTCAATGTGCAAGATGTCTTGTCCTCACATTCTTCTTCCATTTCCACTTGTCCTGAAACTTCGGCCTTCGCTGTCAACCTTCCTTTTCTTACTCACACTTGCCATTTTAGAAATGGGCAATAGAAAAAACAGATCACTGGCAAAACAGGGTGGTGAGAGTTTGACCATGTTTGCTGCCATCTTGTGGTGAAATGTTAAATATATATAATAATAATAATTTTTTAAACGTGTGATTTCATCCTGTGGACAACAGTACTGGTGGCATATTATGACATTATTGATTTTATGACAGAGGCTTTGGCCCAGTGAACATATGAACTGGACTTTTGGTCTGTTCTACAGGAAGAACCCTCAATGATAATGCACCAACAATCCCAACCAAAGAAAGGAACATAAGGACAGAAGAACCAAACAGGAAAGAAAATAGAAATAACTATTGTATATATAACCTAGAAAATTTCACAATAAATTTTGAGTGGGCCAATGCGCGCTCGCCCACACTCTGCTGCCGGTCCGCCCCATTATATACCACCAAACCTCATTCCTGATCACCGGCATATGTGAAAGCTTAAGTGGCTTGCCTGTCAAAACAAAAAGTGGCACAGACATGGGGACTCAATATGTCAGAGGTCTAATGTTTATCTACATTTTACATTTTAAATGAAGGTTCTGTGTGAAAGCATGCCCAAACACCATGGCTTCAAAGTTTTGACAGTAATTTGATGCCTGTGGGGAGGGTTGATCGCAGTTTTTCTGGATTTTTTCAAACACCGTTTATCCGATCGCTACCAAACCTCAGAGGGTAGTAGTCCTGACTGAGCCAGTCAATTTGATGTATAATTTGTGGGGGTGGCTAGTGCTAGTTAGCTGTGTAATGAATTAGAGGCTTTTATTTTGAAAATCATTGTGTGTCTGTGTAAGTGTGTGTGTGTGTGGGGGGGGGGGGATGGGGGTTGGGGACACTCCCTAATGCATGTTAAAACATGTTTAAGTGTTTTATTTTGAAAATCTACACGTCAGCCATACCCTGTTATTGTGCAAGGTCTTTTATTTTGAAAATCCCTGTTTGTGTGTCTGTGTGTTGGCAGGTGTGTATAGTGTGTGTCTGCATATTTCTGGGTGGCTTGTATGTAGTTTGCCAGGCCTAGTAAGGTCTGTAATGATGTGGAGGCTTTTAGGAGGTGTGTGTGTGTGTGTGTGTGTGTGTGTGTGTGTGTGTGTGTGTGTGTCTGTGTGTGTGTGTGTGTGTGTCTGTGTGTGTGTGTGTGTGTGTCTGTGTGTGTGTGTCTGTGTCAGATGATAAACTTTGTATGAATGAACAACACATCAGTCAGTAAAGACAGAATGAAGCCATCAGATGTGTCAGATGATAAACTGCAGCTGTGTCTTTTTCTCTCCATCAGATTTCTGTCAACTTGAAGTCGACACAAACTCAGTGCACACAAAGCTCAAACTGTCTGACAACAACAGGAAGGTGACACGTGTGAGAGAGCAGCAGCCATATCCTGATCATCCAGACAGATTTGACTGGTGGTCTCAGCTGCTGTGTAGAAATGTTCTGACTGGTCGCTGTTACTGGGAGGTCGAGTGGAGAGGAAGGGTTAATATATCAGTGAGTTACAGAAGAATCAGAAGGAAAGGAAACAGTGCTGACTGCATGTTTGGAGGAAACAATCAGTCCTGGAGTCTGTTCTGCTCTGATGATGGTTACTGTGTCGGTCACAATGACAGAGTAACATTCATCTCCTCCTCCTCTGTCTCTCACAGAGCAGCAGTGTATGTGGACTGTCCTGCTGGCACTCTGTCCTTCTACAGAGTCTCCTCTGACACACTGATCCACCTCCACACCTTCAGCACCACATTCACTCAGCCTCTACATGCTGGGTTTGGGTTGGGTTCTGGTTCCTCAGTGAGTCTGTGCTGTGTGTAGAAGCAGAGTGTGTGGAAGTGACAGCAGCTTCAACTTTGTGCTTTAAATGTTGATGATGTTTCACTTTCATTTGAATCACTGACTGTGATTTCAGGTCAGAACATGTTTTTGTCTTAGAAGCAGTGAAATGAAGAATGTGAAGCTGAATTTATGATCATGAACTTTGACATGTCCTCACAAATGAAACCCTTACATTAAGAAATGCATGATTCCATGTTGTTATGGCTCTGATATTAAAATGTAGTATTATAATAGGAGTTAATGGACCTAAGTGGAAAACACCATTTAAAACTGCTGCAATACAAACACTAATAACTCCAACTCAATATTTTGGCTAAACTTTGACATGACAGATATAAAATAATGCCTGAGCCTCCCAACTTGTAAAATAACTTGTTTTGTGCATTTTTACATTAAATATTTGCATCATGCAATCTAACTGGCATTTAAAGCGTTAAACTCCTCCAATGATGTTTGGTAGTTCTGAGCAGTCCTGAAGCTGTTTCACATATTTATGCAGAAAAATATGAATCTGTTCAGTTTTTATAGCAGTTTTTAGAAGCGGACATTTTTGTCCCTGATGACACAAAGGGTAGTAAATGTGTTTCCCAGTGTTCTGGTGATGGATCAGAAACATTTACATTTGAATTCTAAAATTTGTGTTGAACTGCCCGATTGCCCTTTTTTTTCCTCAACCTGTGACGTCGGCGGAACTGCGATCACTCACCTGCTCCTGCCCGGGACGTTAAAAAGAAGCAAAGACACAAAGAAAATATAATACTTATGAGTGAATGACACATCTTTGAAAAAATATTTTATATATTTGAAAAAGTAAAAAAACCCGCACTGAGGGGTGAAGTGGACATCAGCTGAAACTGCTTTAGTATTTTTCCCCTTTCTTGTATTTATGATAAAATCAGGAATTTACTGTTGACGTATTGACAGGTTTATTTAAGGAGACGTTGTGACGTGCCGGCCGCTGCTCATTTGCATAAAACAGTTGGAGGCAGATATGAAGGATTTTACTGCTGCGTAAATATTGAAACTGGTTTTTGAACGTTGATCCAAAAAGTTCTGATCCCCACAGTGTGTGTGTGTGAACACTGTACACTGAAAACACATCATGTTAATCAAAGGGAAACAAACACAGATATTAAAAGTGTAAAAGATTCAGATTAAAATGATTGATCCCCATAGAGAATATATCTCTAACAGATTCACACACATCACAGTGTAAACATGCAGCTTCACACACACTGAAGCTTCATCTCTGTTGTGTCTCTGTGCTTGAAGGAGTCACACAGACACACTGTGCTGTGTCACTGTGTCCTCATATTGTTCCTCTGTTGTGTTACTGTCGATACAAACTGCTTCACACATGTTAACAAAAAGAATAAAAACCAACATGAACTGATGTGAGTGTGAGACATGAAAACACATCAGTCTGTCCAATGGCGCCACCTGCTGACAGAAACCTGTGATCAGCTGCTGTCTGTCTGTCCCCTTGACGTCCCCCAGCAGAGACAGGAGGACAGACAGGACTCAGAGCTGCACAGCAGGAGTCCTTTGATATGATCATCATGTTTCCTGTAAAGCACAGAGAGGACTCCACATTAGACTCACAGGAGCAGCAACAGGAGCAGACATTCTTCTTCTGTTACTTACATGTTACTCTGATGGTCCATGTTTGATTTGAACTGAAGAAGACGTCTCAGAAGACGAGACCCTCTGGCACACGTCGTCATGACAACGTCCAAAGTTCAGCTGCAGCTCTCCTCATGTGTCTCTGTGGACTCTTCTCTGCAACATCTCTCAGAGACAAATTCATATGTTGTAGCACATTAGATAGCAGCTGAAAAACAGCTGATCATCAGAACTCCATGTGACAGGAAGCATCAGATCAGGTTGTAACAGGTAAAAGAGTGTGAACACAGGAACATGTTGGTTCTTGGTGTGCAGCACTGACAGCTGTCTGTGATTAGACTGCAGTGATCATGGTGTCCAGCACAGAAACAGAAAGTCTCCTCACTGCAGTCTCACAGTCCTTAGTGAGTGGTTACTCTTTAGCCACAGCGCTGCCTGTTTTGCACAAAACACACCCACCGTGGCTGTTTCCTTCTTTCTTGCAGAAGGAAAACACACAAACTCATTCTGTACAAACACCTTGCTTCCACACTTCTATACAAACCTACCTGTTTGATGTTTACAGTTGTTCAAACAGCATTAATTGTCATTAATAGGAGCAATAATCACCAACAGCTGCTGCATATTTGTGTCTGAATCATATCAACATCAGTCAGCTGTTACAGTGTGAGTGAACCTGTGGATACTCTGTGCTGATGTCCAAACACATCAGAGGTGTGACTGTGACATCTGTACAGGAACTTGATGCAGCAGCTGTTGGTTTGTTTTGTGCTTTGGTGGAAACGCACTGAACACATGTGTGAAATTAAAATGAGAAAGAGCTGGAAAACCACAGAGGAGGAGCGAGGTGTCATGTCATGGTCCAACCTCTCACACTGTCCCTCCTTGTATGTAAATGAGCATGGTCCTGAGCAGCTCGGTGTAAATCAGTACAGGAAGTGATCAAGTTCTAAATTAAAGTCACATTCATGAACTTCACGGTTTATTTGTCGCCTCAAATGTTTTCAGAAACTCGTTTAACTGAATTATTTCAACGATATCAGAGAAAGTTTTTCACCGAGCCGCCATGTTTGTTCTGTTTGAAGAGGAGACTTCTGTTTATTTAGACTGCACGAGGACTTGCAAACGGCCAATAAACTTTAAGGAGTGAGCCGAGGACATTTCCCCCTGTGAACCATTCAATCAGGTTTGCTGTGAGTCGTGCAGCTAAAAAGGATTTCAGGACCCCAGCCTGAAGGTCAGACTCGGTGTGTTACTGTGGGTTAAGGTGATTCTCGTGAAGTGTCAGCAGTGAGTGAAGGTGTTGGTCAGCAGCTCCATCAGTCTGTAACAGCTAGGGGTGGGCGAATCGATCTAAATATCCATAGTATCGATACCAACGTTAGGATCAGTAATTACTCCATACTAGCGTGATGAGATCGATATTTCTCTGGAAGTTTCTCTTAATACCTTCAGCAGCTTTACTCGTATTTACTCGCGGTGCAGACAGCGCTGCTCCATCACTCTGCTCAGTGCGTCTGCTCCGGGGGCGGGGGGGAGAGGAAGAACCACATACTGATCATGCAACAACGTGACAGCGTCCATACGTGACACACAGCGCTGCTTATGTTTTAAATGTGGCTGTAGTTCGGTGGCCCGATCAAAAAGGCCAGAGTTACACATTTCACATGCTTCACATCAAATCCATTCAGCGTGGCGGTTTCCGTGCGTGTGTGTTCTTCAGCTGTTTCGCTGCTGTATGTGCGCGTTAATATCGCAACCATTCATATCACATTTAAACCGCTTTTACGTCATACGGCGTTTTGTAATATTCTGATGATCTCTGCCCCATAACCCCATAATCAGCCTATCAGCAGAGAAGAGGGACGGACCGCACTGTCTAACCTTTCATGCTGGCTGTCAGCTAGATTTATCAGTTAAAACACAGTAAACATGGAGATTGTTATTTTTTTTTTTATCATCATCATTTAGCAGCCTCTCTTCACTTAAAGCCCACAGCACCATCACACACTGGACTGGGCAGCTTTATACTGTAAAATGTAATTTAACTACACTCAGACTGAATGTGTCCTTCAGCGCCCCCTGCTGACAGAGGTGTGTGTGTGCAGCAGTGCAGACTGTAAAAGCTGGCACAGAGTGTGACTGTGAGTTTCAGTCAGACTGTAGATTGATGTTGTTGTAGCCGTACTGACTGAACCTGATGACTCTTCACCTCTGTGTCCTCTCACAGAGAGAAGATGATCCTGCTGCTCCTCATCCTCACCTCCTCAGCAGCAGCACTTGAAGTGAAGGAGACACAGAGCTCCTATCAGGCAGAGGAGAACCACAACATCACACTGGAGTGGACGTTCCCCACAGACACTCAGACTAAGACTGAGGACATTTATGTCCTCTGTTCTCATTTAACCAGACAGAAAGAATCAGTCCTGTATCTGGTCCTTGCTGGTGTTGAGCTCTCAGAGTCTGTGGATGAAGGTTTTTCAGGAAGAGTCCAGAGTGACACAGACGCCCTCAGAGAAGGACGAATCAGACTTCATCTGTCCAGACTCAGGACTGAAGACTCTGGTCTGTATGTGTGTGATGTGAGGACAGCTTCTGGTTCTGGTTCTTCCAGCTGTGAGCTCACAGTCTCTGGTGAGTAAGTTAAAGCTGCTGTCTGCTGAGAACTGTCTGATTTCTGTTCTTCTAACTGTAACATATAATATTCTGTACAGACAGACAGCATCAGGTTCAATTCAAACAGTCCACATGTTCATTTAAACATCAACAAGTCTCAACTCACATTTTTGTCCTTTACAGCAGCTGCTGCTCAGACACACACTGACAGACCGGCTCTGAGTCCAACTCTGAGTCCACCAGCAGACACAGGAGGACGATGGACAGGACTCATCATTGGACTGACAGCAGCAGCACTTGTCTTTGTTTCTCTAACAGTTTCTCTTGTTATGAGACACAGAAATAGAAAGATTCAGCACCAACAGCAGAGTCACTGTGTAGTTCTTTGTCTCTGAGTGATGGACTGACTCTGTCCACAGCTCTTCCAGAGGTCGGCCATGCTGTGTGTTGTTTCAGCTTTATTACAGACTGAGAGATATGTTATTTATTGACAGAGTTACATTTGCTGATTGATGATCTGATCTGATGTTTATCTTGTAGCAGCCAAGTATTCACACTCTTTAACCGTTTGTTGTCTGAATGTTGACGTCCTCTATGTCTTATATGTAACAGCTCCTATTGGAGTTTTATTATGTCATGATATTCATGATGTGGGATAGGACTCTTCTTTGCCTCGGTACAAACTGATCTGATGCTACAAACTCTGTCACATGGAGTTATGATGATCAGCTGTTTTTCAGCATTAAAATCATCAGTGTGTTCAAACTGTGTCTTCCTGTTTAATCTGACTTCCTGCTTCATTCTGTGTGCTGTAAAAAGTCACATTTAGTCTCAGATGTTCAAACTGTTCTGAATGATTGATATTTACACAGCTAGCAGCTACAGTTAGCATCACAGAGATGAGTTAGCTTGGACGTTAGCTGCTAAATGCTAAATGTAGCTGCTAGCTGTGTGGATATCTAATGTGCTACAAACACAGACACAATGTTTGTGTGTTGTTGTGAGCAGCAGGTTCTCAGTACACGCTCACTTCCTGTTCTGGATCAGAGGAAGGTGGCGCCCCCTGCGCTCTGGACACACACACACACAGGAGAGACGTGACACCTCACATTTTAGGACAGATGAGCCAACAGTTCTGAGCATGCATGTGAACAGATGAATGTTTGGATGATCACAGATTAACAATAATCCCTTCATTTCAACAGTCTGTGTGCACCAACATTACAGAGAGTGTGTAAATAATTTAATCAATACAAACTTTATTGATTCTGTTTTACAGGTTTCACTAAAAATAATATCAAAGTCCAATAAAACAGTCTGACAGTAGAATAAATCATAAATGATGAGCTTTAAAGTTCTGTTCAGATGAAGGTCTCTTACAGTTTTTTCTGATTGCTTAAGCACATTTCTGTAACTATTGGCTATTTGTGCAAAACTCTACACACAAATAAAAAAACCTTACACCAAATCAGCAAAACATTGTAGATCTCTTGCAAAAGCTAATACATCTTGCTTAACTCTTCAAACCTTTGTAAAGAAACAACACAAACCATCATATTACTAAGCACACAATGTGCCAACTACACACTGATGGTATTAACTGAAAACACATCTGGCTTTTGCTTTCTCTGTGCACAAGGTCTGTCCATGTGAGGTCAAACCTTTGTCATAAATAGTTCTATAAACACAGGGATTCAAATTTCAAGTATGAATGTTTATTCACACACATCAAAACAATCACAAGAAAACATACAATTTCACTGAAAGAGAGAGAAAATCAGTCTCATTGTCTCTCTGGGTCCGGCCACAGAATTTCATCAACATCACATGCAATGTCTTCTAGTCCAAGGCCCGGGGAACATGTCTCCTGGAGTGCCGTATCCAGGCCTGACATGATGCCTGGTCCATATCCTCGCCTGCCTCCTTCCAGATGCTGGATGTCTAGTAATTCTGTGGAGTAACAGTTTCAGTTTTACATGTACAGTATTGTTGTTTTTCTCATTAGAGTATGGTACACCTACAAAACTTAGAGTGAGGGAACTGTACTAACCCATTCTCATCAATATGTCCTTATGATGCTTGCTACAGTGTAGCGGCTCAGGCTGAACCCGTCCAGCTTCCCTCAGGGTCAATCCATGGTTGATCACATGATCCACTATTGTAGCTCCGATGACATCAGTAATTCTATTTCTTCTTACCCTTCCTCCTTCGTCTTCACTTCCTCGTCCTCTTCCTCTAAATTCACCTCCTAGTCTTCGTCCTCCTCCTCTTCCTCCTGCTTCCTCATGTCCTCATCCTCCTCTAATTCTCACTCTTCTCAGTCTTCTTCTCCCTCCATTGTTCTCCACACTGAAGCTTACCTGTGGCTTATTTACAGCTCATGCTGATTGCAAAGTGAACTAATGATGTAAAACAGTTCTCACATGTGACAGTGTAGCCAGACAGTTGGCAAAATACTGTAAATACCAGCCATAAATGTGTGTAGTTTTACTAGGAGTGTGTTGATCATTTGGAAGTTGTGTGTAAAGCAGTGAGTTGTGTTTACAGTTCAGCAAAAAGAGTTCTGTGAAGTGGATCATATTTATACAATTGCAAATTGTGTGTTACAAAAGTGCAAACTGAGTGTAAAGCAGTTTTTTTGCTTTTAGTTTTGCAAACTCAGTGAGTGATTTTGCTAAAACTATGAATAGTTTTAGAAATTGTGCTATAGGAATCATTGTTAGTGTTTAAGCAATCAGAAAAAACTGTAATAACGACTCTGTGGCGCCACCTGCTGACAGAAGGACAGGTGGAAGAACAAGATGACTGCAGTCAGGATGTGTGAATGTGAACCAAACACACACTGTGCTGTCCCTGTACTGTTGTTGATCACATGTGTTTCTGTGGTCAACAAGTCTCACCTCACATTTCTGTCCTTTACAGACGTCCCCCAGCAGAGACAGGAGGACAGACAGGACTCAGAGCTGCACAGCAGGAGTCCTTTGATATGATCATCATGTTTCCTGTAAAGCACAGAGAGGACTCCACATTAGACTCACAGGAGCAGCAACAGGAGCAGACATTCTTCTTCTTTTACTTACATGTTACTCTGATGGTCCATGTTTGATTTGAACTGAAGAAGACGTCTCAGAAGACGAGACCCTCTGGAACGCGTCGTCATGACAACGTCCAAAGTTCAGCTGCAGCTCTCCTCATGTGTCACTGTGGACTCTTCTCTGCAACATCTCTCACAAATTCCTATGTTGCAGCACATTAGATATCCACACATCATGAAAACACATCAGAGTCTGTCCAAGCGTGTTCTGTTCACTTGACGGTGTTTTAGGAGCCACTCTATGGCGCCACCTGCTGACAGAAACCTGTGATCAGCTGCTGTCTGGTTAAAGTGAGGCAGAATCTCCATCAGTCAACAGATGAAGATCTACATCTATATGAACACAGAGGTCATCTGGATCCATCACATCTGAACTTTACTATAATAAAAACAGACATGTCAGGATGACATCACTGAACAGTGCAGGTCTGTCAAGGTGTCAGTCACTGTCAGATGGATTTCTCTGCACCTTTCTGTCTCACTCGCTGCTCGCTCACATACAAACAACTTCCTGGATTGTTGTGTTACATTTTATTAAATCTATATTCTTGAACATATGAACACACAGAGTCTCTGTCATTGACAACATACAGACAGCATGAGCAGCACAGGAGGCCGTCAGCAGAGGAAGAAGAAGAAAAGATAAAGACACAGTACAAACAGTCAGGATCCATGTTTAACATTCTCCTGCTGCTACCATCCAGTGATGGGTCCTGTCTGCTGGGGGACAGAGTTCTGTGTGTGTGTTGGCAGCTTTCAGTCTGCAGTCAGTGCAACAGTGATGAAGTGAATCCAGTGACGCTGAGTCTACAGGTGCTATTGTCACTTCCAGAATCTTCAGAACTGCAGTTCATCCCAGTGATGGAGTCATGTATGGCAGCTGCTCATCACATGGATGTGAGGTAGACGTGCTTCTCAGCAATAAAGTGACCACAGTGCAGGTTGGACCTTCAAACTAACAGCACTTCTGTCCTTCGGTCCATCATTTGATCGTGAACTCAGCGTGTTCAACATGAGGAAGTGAAGCCAACAGTCTGATTATTGAGACATGTCCCAGCTTGGGATGAATAAAGTATTTCTACTCTATTACATGTTTGATCCAACTGATTCTCCTGAACTGGAAACTGTGTCTGAGGCTTCAGGGCTGTAGAAATCCTCTGTTGTAGGCACACAGTGATGGAACACACAGCAACACAACAGGAAGCACAGAACCAGCAGAGCTGCTGTCAGTGCACAGTAGAGGCCCGTCCTTCCTCTTCCTGCTGCGTTTGGTGGATCAGCTGTGATCTCAGGTTCAGACGGATCAGGAGCTGCTGCAGAGACCAAACAGACACAGAGTGAGTTCTTCAGGTAACACAATTCATTCATAGACACAACAACCAGGTTCAGATTTATACAAAGTGAAGCCACTCACCAGAGACTGTGAGCTCACAGCTGGAAGAACCAGAACCAGAAGCTGTCCTCACATCACACACATACAGACCAGAGTCTTCAGTCCTGAGTCTGGACAGATGAAGTCTGATTCGTCCTTCTCTGAGGGCGTCTGTGTCACTCTGGACTCTTCCTGAAAAACCTTCATCCACAGACTCTGAGAGCTCAACACCAGCATGGACCAGATACAGGATACAGGATTCTTTCTGTTTGGTTATATGATCACAGTAGACATAAATGTCCTCAGTCTTAGTCTGAGTGTCTGTGGGGAACGTCCACTCCAGTGTGATGTTGTGGTTCTCCTCTGCCTGATAGGAGCTCTGTGTCTCCTTCACTTCAAGTGCTGCTGCTGAGGAGGTGAGGATGAGGAGCAGCAGGATCATCTTCTCTCTGTGAGAGGACACAGAGGTGAAGAGTCATCAGGTTCAGTCAGACAGATGTGAGGGAAGCTGTCAAAGTTAAAAACCATCAGTCACACTTTTTCCCAAACAGATCTACAGTCTGCACTGAAACATCTCTGACGTTTTCACTTCATGCCTGCTTGATCATTTTCATAAACCAGATGCATCTCACACACACACACACACTCTGTGATCACTGTAGTTATCAGCAGCTCCCTCTCCCCCTCTTCTTTAACAACATGGGTCAGCCTGCTCTCATCACTTGATGAAACTGTGATCAATACAGATATAGATCAAATAAATACAGCAGCAATAAAACAACATCACACACTAAATGTTCTGTTACAAACTGAATCAACTCTCAGTCAAGTTATTCTATCAACACCAGCTGTTGTTACAGTGTGAGCGAGACGTCTGCTGCCATCTGCTGCCCGCACACTGAACCACTGATACTTCACCACAGTCAGTGTGGAATGCAGCTCAGACCAGGAGCTCCTCCTGCTCCAGGCCACACCTCCTCCCTGCTGCAACCCTTGTTAAACTCACCCACTCAGTCCAACATAAAGACAGTTTAACATAAAGACAGTCCAACATAAAGACAGTTTAACATAAAGACAGTTTAACATAAAGACAGTTTAACATAAAGACAGTTTAACATAAAGACAGTTTAACATAAAGACAGTCTAAGATAAAGACAGTTTAACATAAAGACAGTTGACAGTCTACATGTCAGCAGCCTTTACAGTCTGTTTCAGACTTTGTGGATCAAAGTGAAGAAAATCCTGAAATCAGCATCAAATGAGTAAAAACGCTGTTTGCAGTCCAACAACAGTTTGTGTGAAGAACAAAGTAAAGACAGAAAGACAGGAGGACACACTGAGAGAGTGACTGTCAGACCTGCTGATGGATCCTGCAGCCAGCCCCCAATAACCCATCGAACACATGCTGTTACAGACTGATGGAGCTGCTGACCAACACCTTCACTCACTGCTGACACTTTGCTTCAGTCTTACCTTCAGGCTGAGGGATGTTTTCACCCTTTCTACCCGCTGCGCAGTACAACAAGTGGAATAACAATAGTGGAACGATGCACTAGAGCATTGTTCCACTATTGTTATTCCAAGAAAAGAAAAGGAAGCAGAAGTCTCCTCTGATCGGTGGTTTCTCTGTGGGCGGAGTTTCAAACATCTCTGATATCGTTGAAATAATTCAGTTAAGCGAGTTTCTGAAAACATTTGAGGCGACAAATAAACCGTGAAGTTCATGAATGTGACTTTAATTTAGAACTTTATCACTTCCTGTACTGATTTACACCGAGCTGCTCAGGACCATGCTCATTACATACAAGGAGGGACAGTGTGAGAGGTGGACGGATACAATACATGAGGAAGGGTTTCAGAAATAGAGAGGAAGTTAATGACCATGATCACGTGACACCTCGCTCAGTCTTCACTCGCTGAGTGAAGCAGCGTCTCTATCAGCAGCTCTCTCTCTCTCTCTGCTCAGACTTCCTCATTCAGACTGAGCACGCTGTGTGTTTACAGCCTCCTCCTCTGGGTTTGTGTAGTCCAGGAGCTGTGTGACAGCAGCATGTTGTCAGCTTGTGATGAAGAACCTGCAGAAATATTTGGTGTTTTAATAAAATATGACCATCAACATAAAAGTTAAAACACACTTTATTGATCAGTTTGTTCTGTCCTGATAAATATGACTGTAAACAGTGTGTTAGGACACATGTGAACATGCTGTGCACCTTCAGGGGCTCCCTGGTTTCCTACAAAGAGGGACGTGACTTCATTGTCCAACCTCTCACACTGTCCCTCCTTGTATGTAAATGAGCATGGTCCTGAGCAGCTCGGTGTAAATCAGTACAGGAAGTGATCAAGTTCTAAATTAAAGTCACATTCATGAACTTCACGGTTTATTTGTCGCCTCAAATGTTTTCAGAAACTCGTTTAACTGAATTATTTCAACGATATCAGAGAAAGTTTTTAACCGAGCCGCCATGTTTGTTCTGTTTGAAACTCCGCCCACAGAGAGAAACCAGCCAATCAGAAGAGACTTCTGTTTATTTAGACTGCACGAGGACTTTCAATCGGAACTTTACAGAAGACGAGGACATTTCCCCCTGCGAACCATTCAATCAGGTTTGCTGTGAGTCGTGCAGCTAAAAAGGATTTCAGCATCCAGAGCCTGAAGGTCAGACTCGGTGTGTCCACCGAGGACACAGACCGTGGACTGACAGCATTTTTTGGGTTCGATGTAAACTTAGAGCTGGTTAAAGCTCTGTTTGAGTACACTGCTGAGCCCCAGAACACAGACATGGACGCGTTAACGACAGAAGAGGACAGAATATTGGGTAAAGAGACTCCTGGACTCATTCATAGCGCTACATGATCAGGCAACAACGTGACAGCGTCCATACGTGATGATGCGTTAATACCGCAAACATTCATATCACATTTAAACACCTCTTTTTACGTCATACTGCGTTTTATTCTGATGATCTCCGCTCCATAACTTGCTCAGCCACTGGTTCACTCTGTATCAGCCTATCAGCAGAGAAGAGGGACGGACCGCACTGTCTAACCTTTCATGCTGGCTGTCAGCTAGATTTATCAGTTAAAACACAGTAAACATGGAGATTGTTATTTTTTTATTATCATTGTGGTAACTCACGGGAGACTTCTTGGTGAACAGGGCAAGATTTATTTTATCTCTCACAACAGTGACACACGTCTCTTGTGTACACACAGCACAGTGACTCTTTCTTAACTACTGGCTTCAGTTCTTCTTCTCTTCTGTTTACAACCAACTAGTAACAAGTCTACCAACCCCACCTAGTGGACAGGCAGGCAATTATACAATTAACCCCATTTTCCACAGTTACTACATCCCTTCCCCCTTAAGCATTTACCCTACATCTTACAGGAATATTGTAACTGTTTTGTTTAAACTCTTTAACAATGCCAACAATACCATTTATCCATTTGCCTTAACTCAACTGAAAGTCTTTAAGGTAACTGGGCAATTTAGTTTCCCTTTTTCACTGTCTCCTCACTGGAGTGGTAATAGTGACAGTCTGTTGTTCAGTCTCTGAATTGCCTACAGCTTCAATAGCTGCCGGCTCCTCCCACTTGTCACCACTGAGAACCACCTCCTCAGCTTCCAGCCATGCTTCGTTCTGTTCTTCGGCTTGACTGGGCTGAACCAAAACAGCCTGTTGACTGTTGTGGCCTTCTCCTGGTCTCTGATGATGAGTGTGAATTTGATCCACATGTCTCCTCACCACTCTCCCATCACCCAGCATCACCTTGTAGGACACTGGTCCAGTCACAGACTCAATAATTCCTGGGATCCATTTGGGTCCTAGACCGAAGTTCTGGGTCAGCACGGAGTCACCTGTTTTGAACCACCGTCCCTTTGCCTTTTTGTTGTGATCTTTAATTTGCCTCTCTTGGTTTTCCTTCACCCTCCTGCTTAGGTCAGGATGAATGGAATCCAGGGTGCAACGTAGCTTCCTCCCGAGAAGCAGCTCTGCTGGAGATAGACCTGTTGTGGTGTGAGGAGTCACTCTGTAGCTAAATAACACTCTAGCTACTTTGGCTGTCAGTGTGCCCTCTGAACATTTCTTCATCATTCTCTTGAATGTCTGTACCCCTCTCTCTGCTAATCCATTGCTGGCAGCATGGTAGGGTGCAGAGGTCACATGACGAATACCATTCTTTCTTAAGAAGTCTTGGAATTCAGCGCTGGTGAAACAAGTGCCATTATCAGACACCAGCAACTCCGGCAGTCCATGGTTACTGAAACTGGTACGCAGGCACTCAATTGTGGTGGCTGAAGTGGCAGAGTTCACTGGGTACACATCCATCCATTTTGAATGTGCATCAATAAGCACAAAAAACATTTTTTCCATAAACGGTCCAGCATAATCCACATGAATGCGGCTCCACGGTTTGTCAGGCCAATCCCAGGGGTGTAATGGAGCTGGTGCAGGGATGTTGCGGTGTTCTTGACAGGTTTTACAACCCTTTACCGTTTCCTCCACTTCTTTGTCCAGCTTTGGCCACCACACATAACTCCTAGCCAGTGCTTTCATCCTGGACACTCCTGGGTGGCACTGATGAAGCTGCCTCATAACATGTTCTTGACCTGGCTTTGGCACAATCACTCTCGAGCCCCATAACACACACCCCTTCTGGATGCTGAGTTCCTGTTTCCTCACCTCATAAGGGGCAAACTCCTCCCCTTGTAGTTTGGATGACCAGCCATTGTTTACCACTTCCCGCACCCTCGAGAGTACAGGATCTCGGTCTGTCCATGCTTTCACTTGATCAGCTGTCACCAGCGTAATGTCAGAACTCTCCAGCATGAGAACTCTCTCTTCCAGCCTTTCCACTTCTGCTTTCTCTTGTAAAGGAAGGCGACTCAGAGCATCTGCATTGCCATGATACCTCCCTTCCTTATACACTATTGTGTATTCATAGGCTCTCAAGGTTACCGCCCACCTTTGGATTCTGGGTGAGGCCATCTGTGGTACGGCCCGCATCTCACTGAAAAGTGACAACAAGGGCTTGTGATCTGTCACTATAGTGAATTTCCGACCATAAATGTACTTGTGGAAACGTTTTATTCCAAACATCACTGCTAGTCCTTCCTTATCTAGTTGGGAATAGTTCTTCTCAGCCGCGTTCAATGTTCGTGAAGTGAATCCTATGGGTCTCTCAGTTCCATCTGGGATGTGACAACACGGCACCTACTCCATATGGTGATGCGTCACATGACAGCACAATGTCCTTCTCTGGGTCATAATGCACCAGCACTTCCGCAGACTGCATCATTTCTTTTGATCTTTCAAAAGCCACTTTTTGTGCCTCTCCCCACTGCCAGTTTACGTCTTTTTGCAGAAGTTTGTGCACTGGGGCGAGAACAGTTGACAGATTTGGCAGGAACTTGTTATAATAGTTTAACAGTCCTAGATATGCCTTTAACTCTGTCACATTTGAAGGTGGTGGTGCCTCTTGGATGGCTTTCACCTTCTCATGGACTGGGTGCAATCCTGTTGCATCCACTTTGTGACCCAGGAACATCACTTCCTCTTTCATGAATAAGCACTTTGCCCTTTTTAGTCGGAGACCAGCTTCCTGTAGCCGTTTTAGCACCATGGCCAGAATCTGTAGATGTTCTTTATCATCTTTGCCTGTGAGGAGGATGTCATCTAGGAAGATGGTTACATGAGGAATGCCCTGCAGCAGTCCCTCCATGGTCCGTTGGAATATCGCTGGACTTGATGAAACACCAAAAGGTAACACTTTGTATGTGAACAACCCTTTATGAGTATTTATAGTCACATACTTCTTGGCTTCCTCATCTAAGGGAATCTGATGATAGGCGTGACTCATATCCAACTTGGTGAACTTCTGTCCACCTGAAAGTGTAGCAAACAGGTCCTCGATTCTGGGGATTGGGTATTGTTCCAGTTTGGAGATCTGATTTACAGTCAATTTGTAATCCCCGCACAGTCTTACTGTGTCATCAGGTTTTAACACCGGGACCACAGGCGCTGCCCACTCAGCATGCTTTACAGGTTCAATAACCTCCTGGGTTAGAAGACGGTTGAGTTCAGCCTCAACTCTTCCTCTCATGGCATATGGGATTGGCCTGGCTTTAAAAAACCTGGGCGCTGCTTCCTTGTCCACATATATTTTTGCTGGCGGGCCTTTGAAACTCCCCAGTTCCTCTTTGAAGACTACACTAAAGTCCTCCAGTACTTCCTCCAAGATCTCTTCTTTTCCCTGGTAAGTTTGGGGTTCCGTGCTCCCCTGCACCTCCTCTGGGGTCTCTTCCTGGACGTGATGGACCTTGAGTACTGAGCTCCACTGTAACCCTAGCCTCCTAATCCAGTACCTACCTACCAGACTGGGGCCTGAACCTGCTACAACTACCACCGGTAAGTCTTTCACTAGGCTTTTGTGCTGCACCTTAACCACAGCTGCTCCCAAACTTTTTACTCTATGTCCCGTATATGTACGGAGTCTCACTCGACATGGGCGTAGCTTTGGTGTCTCTTTTCCCCCTAAGGTTTTGAATACCGAGTGGTTCATTACTGTAACCCCACAACCTGAGTCCATCTCGAACTGTGTGTCTATCCCATTTACTGTCAACGTCTCTATAAATGGCTCTTCTGCAGGTACATCCAGTTCATCTATTTTGTACAGTGTGAACATGACTTCATCTGTATCAACACCATCTTTGTCCTTGTTCTCTTGACTTACATAATTCGCTCCCTGAATTCTCCCCTGCTTGCCTGTGTGTACTCCACCCCTTCTAGTCTTTGAATCACTAGTCGAGCCCTTGGACCTACACACTTTCTGAAGATGTCCTACTTTACCACACTTGTGACAGGTTTCTTTAATAAACTTACAGTCTCCTGCCCTGTGCTGATCACCTCCACATCTGTAGCAAGCCTTATGCTGATGCTGCTGCCTACCGCTATCTGCTTTGTTGACATCTTGTGCACTGCTTGAGGTGCCCTTATGTGAGATGATGCAACTTCCATAGAGTGTAAATCCTTTACATCTTTATTGGCTGTTTCAATGGCCTGGGCGAGCTTCAGTGCCTTGTCGAAGGTCAAGTCAGGCTCTGACAACAGTCGACGTTGTATACGGTCCTCCCCGATGCCACAGACCAGTTTGTCACGTAACATTTCTGCTAACTTGTCTCCATAGTTGCAGTCCTGTGCTAATTTCCTCAGTACAGCAACATATTCCATGACTGTTTCTCCATACTTTCTGTTTCTTGAATTAAACTTGAAACGTTGCACAATCTCGCTGGGTTTGGGGTTGAAATGGTCCTTTAACAACTTTACGAGTTCATCGAACGTCTTGTCTCCTGGCTTTGCCGGACTAACTAAGTTTCTCATGAGGCTGTAAGTCTGACTGCCCACTGCACTGAGCAAAATAGCTTTGCGTCGACCTGCATCAGCAATCTCATTAGCATCAAAAAAATGGTGGAGCACTTCACAATATTCCTCCCACGTCTGGGTTTGGCCATCAAAAGGAGCGGTGCTTCCTACCATAGCCGCCATGCTTCTTATCGTGCTGCAGCAACTTAACAGTCTTACTCATCCGTCCATGTCCCACGGGCGTCGGCTGTAACTTTATCCTCGTCGCCAATTATGTGGTAACTCACGGGAGACTTCTTGGTGAACAGGGCAAGATTTATTTTATCTCTCACAACAGTGACACACGTCTCTTGTGTACACACAGCACAGTGACTCTTTCTTAACTACTGGCTTCAGTTCTTCTTCTCTTCTGTTTACAACCAACTAGTAACAAGTCTACCAACCCCACCTAGTGGACAGGCAGGCAATTATACAATTAACCCCATTTTCCACAGTTACTACAATCATCATTTAGCAGCCTCTCTCTTCACTTAAAGCCCACAGCACCATCACACACTGGACTGGACAGCTTTATACTGTAAAATGTAATTTAACTACACTCAGACTGAATGTGTCCCTCAGCGCCACCTGCTGACAGAGGTGTGTGTGTGCAGCAGTGCAGACTGTAAAAGCTGACACAGAGTGTGACTGTGAGTTTCAGTCAGACTGTAGATTGATGTTGTTGTAGCCGTACTGACTGAACCTGATGACTCTTCACCTCTGTGTCCTCTCACAGAGAGAAGATGATCCTGCTGCTCCTCATCCTCACCTCCTCAGCAGCAGCACTTGAAGTGAAGGAGACACAGAGCTCCTATCAGGCAGAGGAGAACCACAACATCACACTGGAGTGGACGTTCACCACAGACACTCAGACTAAGACTGAGGGGATTGATGTATTCTGTTATCATTTAACCAAAAAAGTATCAGTCCTGTATCTGGTCCATGCTGGTGTTGAGCTCTCAGAGTCTGTGGATGAAGGTTTTTCAGGAAGAGTCCAGAGTGACACAGACGCCCTCAGAGAAGGATGCCTGGTGGTGTAGGGTTTCAACTGAGAGACGTAAAACAAGGGGTGAATCCGGAGAGTTCTGGGGAGGCGGAGCTTGACAGCCACAGGGTTGATGATCTTAATGATTTCAAATGGTCTGATGAATCTGTGAGAGAGTTTTCTTGACTCTGGCCGTTGGTTTGGGGGTGGAACCCTGAGGAGAGGCTGGCGGAGGTGCCAAAGGCTGTACAGAAGGCCCGCCAGACATGAGAGATGAACTGGGGGCCACGATCAGAGACGATGTCCTGCGGGAGCCCATGTAAACGGAAGACATGTTTTATCATTAGTTGTGAGGTCTCGGCAGCAGAAGGCAACGTAGAGAGAGCCACAAAGTGGGCAGTCTTAGAAGAGCGGTCCACAATAGTGAGAATCGTGGTTTCTCCCGTTCCCGTGTTTTATGTCTCTCAGTTAAAAGGGGGTAACCCAGTCACCAAATCCACTGCAATATGTGACCATGGTCAGCTGGGCACAGGGAGCGGCTGCAACTCCCCGGCGGGTGGCTGGTTGCTGGTTTTCCCTTGGGCACAGACGGCACAGGCTCCCACAAACTCCTTGACATCCCTCACCAGGCCGGGCCACCGCGCAGGGTTGCAACAATTATCTTTTTCAGACTTTTGTGAAAGGACCGCCCCTACCCCATGATTAGAGGTGTCAACCTCTACTATAAACTGGTTGGAGGGGTTTGGCTGAATCAGGACAGGCGCGGAGCAAAACAAGGTCTTGAGACGGGAGAAGGCTGCATCAGCTGCAGCAGACCAAACAAAAGGGACCGAGGGAGAAGTGAGACCTGTTAAGGTCTGCACTGCACATGACAAAACTGATCTGTGGCCTGTGGTCAAAAAAGAAGAACTAACCATGTTCCGCATTTGTCTTGTGAGCATTCAGACGTTCAGCACAGGAAAACAAAGCTGACACATTTTTCATTTCTGAAACATGCTGGAATTCTTCGTAAAGACATGTTGGTGGACTTTACTTCTTTCTTTGTGATTTTAAGGACTTACAGTCAAACTGAGAAGAGAAGATGATCCTGCTGCTCCTCATCCTCACCTCCTCAGCAGCAGCACTTGAAGTGAAGGTGACACAGAGCTCCTATCAGGCAGAGGAGAACCATCACACTGGAGTGGACGTTCCCTGCTGAGGACACCACCAGAAACATTTTTGTCCTCTGTGACCTGATGGCTAGTCGTAAAACCTCAGTCCTGTATCTGGTCTATGCTGGTGTTGAGCTCTCAGAGTCTGTGGATGAAGGTTTTTCAGGAAGAGTCCAGAGTGACACAGACGCCCTCAGAGAAGGACGAATCAGACTTCATCTGTCCAGACTCAGGACTGAAGACTCTGGTCTGTATGTGTGTGAAGTGAGGACAGCTTCTGGTTCTGGCTTTGACTCTTGTCAACTCAACATCACTGGTGAGTAAGTTAAAGCTTAGAACTGTCTGAGTTCTGATCTTCTGAGAGTGCTGCTTGACAGTTTGTGAACCCCAATGAATTTTCTATATTTCTGTATATATGACTGAAAACAATGTCTGATTTTGACACGAGTCCTGAAAGCAGATGTAGGGCAGACCGGGACTTTTTGTCACACTTCTGGTGTTTTGACTTCCTCTTCCTTGTGTGTGTTCCCTCCTCCCGTTGATTACCTGCTCCGCCATAATGTGCCTCACCTGTGTCCTATTGTCTTCCCGCCCCCTGTGTATAAAGTCTTTGAGTTTCCTCCCTCTTGTTGCCAGTTTGTTTTGGGAGTAATCCAAGTGATCCAGCCTTTCTTCAGCCAGTAGTTTGTGTGAGTAATTTGGTGTTTCAGCTTTCAGCCCTGAGTTTTTGGATTCTTTGTGTTTGACCCCGCTTGGACTGTGGTACTACGCTTTTGCCTTTTGCACCTTTGTTTACATTGACTGATCACCTGTGTACCAAACCCTGGCTTGCATTAAAGGAATTGAGTTTGCTTTCACCTCCGGCTTTGTCTGCATTTGTGTCCGCCATCTTACAATCCCTGACAAAAAATAGGGCTAATATTAGCAAACATGGCTGTTTGGGCCAACTTGTCACACTACATGAGTATATGCAGTATTAGACACAGAGAATCTGCTGGTTAGTGGTTGATCAACTTGTGAACAAAGAAACTCACAGGAGAAGAAATGATCAGGAATCACACAAGAAAAACAAGAAATGGCAGCACAGCACCTGACGTGACACTGAGGTCACTGAGGAGGTGAAGTTGGACAATTTTTATTCAAGTTCATTGATTAGGTAATTGAACTTTTTCTAGCTAAATTTAATTTGGAATATTAATTAAAGTGAAGTGTTCTTGTTTTATTTATGCCAAACATGTCTGACAGCGTACCCACTGGGGCAGCAGGTCACATGTGTGCACCCCCTATTTAAATGCTGATAAGCCTGCACAGAAAAGAGATATCAACATGAAATGAATACTTAATCTATGCCCAAGACTTTGTCCTGGAAGACTGAGGAACTAATTTTAAGATATGTAACAGAGTGTAAAAAGTGTGACAACAAGCCCTGGTCATCTACATGACGAAGTGAAACATTCCAGAGTTCTCTTTTTCTTGACTCTGTCATATTTCAATCATGAGAGACTCGGCGAACTGAATGAGAAAGAATTTATTTATACAATAATTGTGAATGTGCATTGGCGTCCTAGACCCCGTTGTGAGGACCATGTCCGAAAGGGGGGAAAGCTCGAGCAGAGAGGCCGCTGATCCGAAGACCCCCCCGGGTCTAGACCTGGTGGTGGTGTAGAAGCAGGAGAGGGGAGACCTTGAACTGCGAGGATGGGGAGGTGCTTGGGGTGGAGGAGGGTTGCCGGATTCGATCGGGAGACAGCTGGAGAAGAGACAGAGACTTTTAAATCTCTTGCTACGCTATGATTGGGATGCAGATGACAGTGTTCTCAGCTCAGACAGCTGTTAGCAGCTGGATCTCTGCTGCTCACCGAGGAAGAGGAAGAGGAGGTCTTCACACACTCACAGTGTTGATGAAGGAAGAGAGTCTGAATGTGAGCTGTCTGTGGGAGCTGAAGGTCAAGTTCAAATGACTCTTCACAGAAGTCCTGTTGGAGCAGGAGGACTGTTGATCTGAGATTTCTGTTGTTTGTCGAAAAACCAAACCATGAAGACAATCAGTACAATTGCTCCTGCTGTCAGTCCAATGATGAGTCTTGTCCATCCCCCTGTGTCTGCTGGTGGACTCAGAGTTGGACTCAGAGCTGGTCTGTCAGTGTGTGTCTGAGCAGCAGCTGCTGTAAAGGACAAAAATGTGAGTTGAGACTTGTTGATGTTTAAATGAACATGTGGACTGTTTGAATTGAACCTGATGCTGTCTGTCTGTACAGAATATTATATGTTACAGTTAGAAGAACAGAAATCAGACAGTTCTCGGCAGACAGCAGCTTTAACTTACTCACCAGAGACTGTGAGCTCACAGCTGGAAGAACCAGAACCAGAAGCTGTCCTCACATCACACACATACAGACCAGAGTCTTCAGTCCTGAGTCTGGACAGATGAAGCCTGATTCGTCCTTCTCTGAGGGCGTCTGTGTCACTCTGGACTCTTCCTGAAAAACCTTCATCCACAGACTCTGAGAGCTCAACACCAGCATGGACCTGATACAGGACTGATACCTTTTTGGTTAAATGAGAACAGAGGTCATAAATGTCCTCAGTCTTAGTCTGAGTGTCTGTGGGGAACGTCCACTCCAGTGTGATGTTGTGGTTCTCCTCTGCCTGATAGGAGCTCTGTGTCTCCTTCACTTCAAGTGCTGCTGCTGAGGAGGTGAGGATGAGGAGCAGCAGGATCATCTTCTCTCTGTGAGAGGACACAGAGGTGAAGAGTCATCAGGTTCAGCACGGCTGTATGTTATGGTGAATGTGAGCTATGGACTGGAAACAGTTGTTCTTTGATAAATATTAGATCTTTGTGCAAAAGGAGAATTACTTATTTTGACTCCACAGAGCCTGGTGGGTGTTTGACTGTCGTTATGGTTATTATGACTGTTTGATGTTCTGCACCATTCCCTCTATCTACATAAGTAAAGAGACTAGTTTTACTTTTAATACTCGAGTACAAAAAATACTGACTACTTGAATCCTCTGTCACTCTGGACTCTTCCTGAAAAACTGTCTTGCACCATTACATCTTTTGCACTCTCATACTTCTCAATAAGCTGTTATAACTTAAACCACTCCTGTTCACATTATGCCAACTGCATGTCTTGCACTATACATCTTTTGCACTCTCACTGCATCGTGCCTTCACTTTGTGCCTTGTATTTTGTGTGTGCCTCATTGTAGGTACATTTTTTTACATTTATCTTTAGTTTTTAGTTATATGTTATATGTTGTGGAGTGAAGAGTAACGCAATTTGGATTCTCTGTATGTCCAGCACATATAGCAGATTTGGCAATAAAGCTGACTTTGACTTTGACTTAATAAATATAGGTTTATTACTGCTTTAGTATATAAGTAAACACATGAACTAACACTAACAAACTAACCCCAGTGAACCAGGTGGAGCTGTGCAGTGTGCAGCAGCATGATCACAGAGGTCCTGTTTGAACGGGCAGTGAGGATGAGCTCTCTGAGTGGGGGTTCTGGGCTCTTGCCGCGGGACTTGTTCTTCTCCACATCGTATCCTCCGGCAGCCAGAGCCTTCTGGAGGGCGGCTGCAGACACGCCGCTCCGCTCCTTGGAAGCGGCCCCAGCTTTCACGATGAGCTCGCTGACGCTGGGGCCGGACTTGTTCGGCTTGGAGACCTTCTTCTTCTGCGCTTCGGCCGGAGCGGCGGCTGGAGCTGGAGCTTCTTCTGCCATGTTCAGTTCGTAGCTGCAACACAAGCACAGTCAGAGTGTAGTTATGATCAGCTGAGAGGCGGTCCTTGAACACACCATAAGAACCGCGGAGACTCAATCCAAGGCAGCTCCTCTGCAGGCTGAATGTTCCGCTCGTGTTTTCTGTGTGGATGAAAGAGTCCAGATGAGTGTGGGAGCAGCGCTGCAGGCCGACAGTGAAGGAGCTGCTAGCGGACTGTGTCTCTTCATGTTCAGCTCATGTGGAGCTCTGATGATCTCTGCACTTTGCTGCTGGAGAGAGTCCGCGGCTGCGCAGCGGCTTCTCCCTCTTCTTCCTCTCAGAGATGAAGTCAGACTATCAGAGCTCCATCAGAAGCTGTTTTCCAGCTGAGCCGCATGTTGCTTCAGAGACTCAGAGGACAAACCGACATCTGCTGACGTCACTTTGTCCCAGAGTCCGGCTGTTGCAGCAGCATCAGACCCTGATGATGGTGCAGACAGACTTCTATCAGAGCTGCTCGCTGCTTCTCTCGCTGAGCAGGTTGAATAAAGTCCATCACTGTTCTGTTTGTGTCACAGCTGTTGTCATGTAAACAGACACAGACAGAGCAACAACAGGGAGGCTGCTGTACATGGAGCAGCAGACCGTTAATGAGCAGATCACTGCTGAATAACAGAAGCTCTAGTTCAGCTCCACACTTCAGAGCTGCAGCCTCAGCACTCTGTTGTTTCATCATGTGACTGTTTACAGTCATGATAACCTGCGGCCGCTTTCTGACGTCATGTGATCGTTGTTCCTTCATGCAGCGTCACACAACAGGGGACTCAACAAAGTCTGCACAGTGACAGAGAGCTGTGCGTAATGACGCACATGAGCCAACAGCGGTAACTTTACCGACATAAAAAGTGAGTGATCTGTGGGCAAAGGGCTCTGTGCACCTTCACTTCATAGAAACGAGGCTCACGCAGTCTTTGTGTGTTCTGATATGAATGTACTGAAACATGGAGGAAGTGTGAAGCCTGGACCCACTGATCTGAACATCTTACTGAAGAGTTTCAGAGGGTGAAACAACAACTTGGCCCCCTGCTGTCATCCAAACACATTCAGACAGATGACCTGAGAGGTCTGTTGTCCCGGTCAGGGAATGTTTTTATTAGGACTGAAGTTCGTCACTCAGCTGGTTAGAGCGTGGCGCTAAGAACTCCAAGGTCGCCGGTTCGATCCCCGTACAGGCCGATCTCTTTCACTGTTGGTTGTTGAACATGCCCGTTTCAATGACTGTTTGCTGGTTGATACACAACAGCGACAGATTTTAATACATTGTTATTATTTTGTTGCAGTTCTTAAAGTTAAAGCTGATAAACTTGAACCAGATGTGATTTTAAAGGCGTGGCTTAAAATGTTTAATGTTTTAAATCACGTGTCCTGGTTTAAAGGCGTGGCTTCTGTGGACTTACTTTGGTTTTTGAGCTCCTGTCAGACAGACTGCAGCAGAACCAGCAGCTCCACACATGAAGGTGGAAACTTCTGGAAGTCAGGACTGATTCAGCAGGTGAGTCTGTCGATATCTGATCAATCATCCGTGTGATCACCTCATTGATCTTTACTGCCTGTAACTGATGGATCTTTATTGTAGTAAGTCCCTGAAACGCGGAACAAACAACAAGCGTCTCTGTTGATCGTTCTCTCTGTAAAGTTCAGCAGCTTCATTTGCTCTGAAACTCAGATCGACTCGTTCAAAGCTTCAAGCGGAGAAAAGGTCGCTTTATTCTGACTTTATCAGATCAGTCTGTTTCCGGTTTAACACACCTGTGCTGCGCAACAGCCGCGCACCGCGTTACGTAAGTTTGGTTGGTTTACTGTTCATGGTGCGTTCAGGTGCATCTCGTTTAATTCAATGATGATTCTTATTACTAAAACTAAAACATTTAAATGCATCAATTTGTCATGTTTTATTTTTCATGAATCCATATTGATGATTGAAACTCATCAGAAGAAACATTTTCTCTTCAAGGGTTCATAAATATGTGAATCTAATATTTGCCATGAGGAGAAGTGTGTCAGTCCTCAGAGCTCAGACAGTAGCTGCTCATGTGTTTGTCCTTTCTATAGAAAACAGTCCACAGACTGTTACAGAGGAAGGTCTCAGTGTTTCACTCAGTCTGTTCCTCTGACTTTTCCAGGAAGCTGTGATGACATCAGAGGACCTTCTGAACATTCTGCAAGATCTGACAGATGAAGAGTTCAAAACCTTCAACTGGTTTCTGCAGCAGCCCGGCTGCCTAGAGGGCCACGCACCCATCAAAACATGCCACCTGCAAAAGGAACACAGGCTGGAAACAGTGACTGTGATGGAGCAGACATATGGAATTCCTAATGCAGTGCAGGTCACCTGGAACATTTTAGGGAAGATCCCCAGGAAGGACCTGCAGCAGACATTGGATGACATCAGGAACACTAACCCTGGACCTTCAACTCAGACTTTGTCTTCTCCTCATGCTGAAGGTGAGAAGCTGCATTCTCTGTTATGTACGACAGCATATTAGGGCCATTTTAAGAAAAAGAAATACTGACCTGGAAAGGGGGGGGGCGCTAATCTTCTGAGATTAAAGTAGCAAATTTGTGAGAAAAAAAAACTCAGAAATGTATATCCGTTTTTCTTGGTCACGAATCGTGTTGCGTTTCCAAGACGTCATCTTCATTGCATGCATGCATACGGTTTATGTGTACATGTAAACTGTTTCAGGGCTTTAGTTCAGTTCAGGGTGTTATGAGAGTGGTATATGCCTTCTTAAGAGGATGGCAGTGAGTAGCCTACGTGTGTGTGTAGTGGGTGTATACTTTCTTCTGCGTTGTGTAATCAAAAACCAACTTCTTTCTTGGCTCGACAGGCCGTTTATTAGGGTCAGGCTGGACACAGAAATCTTGTATCAAGAGTTCTAACAAGCTCCACAGTGACACACTGAAAAATAAACCCAAAATTAGCATATAGCGCTGTACTACGAGACAGCACTGCTACTGCATTTAAGCTAGCAGCTAACAGCTTGTCAAACGGACTGCTTAATTTACAAGGCTTAGCAACCAACATTAAAAGGAAACTTATGGTTATTATTCCAACAACATATAACAATAGGAATGTGGACTTATGACAGCAAAACAACAAAGTAAATTGCTAATTTCTGCAGAGCTTATTAGACTCGGACTTACCACGCGAACAGCACATGTAAGACTGGTGACAAGGGTGGAGTATCCCTTGCCAACTCTGCAAGGGCCCTCTAGAGAGTACATACAGGAGAGTGTATGTGTGTAGGAATGGGAGAGAAGATGAGAGTTCTTAGCTTGAGAGAGGGGTGAGTTATTAACAAGAAGTATATGTAAAGCGTAAAGAATAAGAGAATAAAGCTGCCGCCCTGCAAGGACAGGAAAGTGCTCTGGTCTCCCTTTACTCCAGCTGTGTGTGACGGTGGGGCTTAACCACGAGCAACGTAGCTCGTCCTCTGTGCTTCCTGACTACGGTTGGGAGGTTGAAGCAGGAAAGGTTATCAACGGTGTTATCTTTCTCACAGCATTGCCACAGTAAAACTTGATGAGCTTTTCCACGGCGACCATGACAGCAAGCAACGTCTATCCAGATTTGCGACTTTATAGCCTAATGTCAGAGAATATCTGAGGTTTTCCCATACATTTCTGAGTTTTTTCTAGCAAATTTGCTACTTTTATCTTAGAATATTAGCCCCCCGCCTCTTCCGGGTCAGTATTTCTTTTTCTTACAATGGCCCTAATACAACGTCTTACTATCTCTACGTGGACAGAAAACTTCCTGTCCCACATGGGCTATTTTGTCATACAGTAGATTTTTGTCCTATAACTATCAGTGACATAACAAACCATCCTCCATTTTGATTGGACACATCAAACGAGCAGCAGTACAACCTCCATCCATCCATCCATCTTCCACCGCTTATCCGGGGCCGGGTCGCGGGGGCAGCAGTCTAAGCAGGGACACCCAGACTTCCCTCTCACCAGACACTTCCTCCAGCTCTTCTGGGGGAATCCCGAGGCGTTCCCAGGCCAGCCGAGAGACATAGTCTCTCCACCGCGTCCTGGGTCTTCCCCGGGGCCTCCTCCCAGTGGGACATGCCCGGAACACCTCCCCAGGGAGGCGTCCAGGAGGCATCCGAACCAGATGCCCGAGCCACCTCAGCTGGCTCCTCTCGATGTGGAGCAGCAGCGGCTCTACTCCGAGCTCCTCTCGGGTGACTGAGCTTCTCACCCTATCTCTAAGGGAGCGCCCAGCCACCCTTCGAAGGAAACTCATTTCAGCCGCCTGTATTCGCGATCTCATTCTTTCGGTCACTACCCAAAGCTCATGACCATAGGTGAGGGTAGGAACGTAGATTGACCGGTAAATCGAGAGCTTCGCCTTCCGGCTCAGCTCCTTCTTCACCACAACAGACCGGTACAGCGACCGCATTACTGCGGAAGCTGCACCGATCCGTCTGTCAATCTCCCGCTCCATTTTTCCCTCACTCGTGAAGGAGACCCCGAGATAGACAAACTCCTCCACTTGGGGCAGGAGCTCTCCTCCCACCCAGAGAGGACAAACTACCTTTTTCCGGTCGAGAACCATGGCCTCAGACTTGGAGGTGCTGATTCTCATTCCAGCCGCTTCACACTCGGCTGCAAACCGTCCCAGTGCACACTGGAGGTCCCGGCTCGATGAAGTCAACAGGACAACATCATCCGCAAAAAGCAGAGATGAAATCCTATGGTTCCCGAACCAGATCCTCTCCGGTCCCTCACTGCGCCTAGAAATTCTGTCCATAAAAATTATGAACAGAACCGGTGACAAAGGGCAGCCCTGCCGGAGTCCAACATGCACTGGGAACAGGTCTGACTTAGTGCCGGCAATGCGAACCAAACTCCTGCTCCAGTCATACAGGGACCTAACAGCCCTCAGCTGAGGGCCACGGACCCCATACTCCCAGAGCACCTCCCACAAGATGCCGCGAGGGACACTGTCGAACGCCTTCTCCAAGTCCACAAAACACATGTGGACTGGTTGGGCGAACTCCCATGAACCCTCCAGCACCCTGCGGACAACCTGCACAGAGATAAAGTTTTGCTGGTTTTCACCTCAGGTTTGTTTTTATAATTCCAAACATGTGTAGAAGACACAGTTTGCCACTTTCAGGTCTGTGTTGCTGATTCCATGCTTGCACTGCAGGGGGCACTAAGCTGTAATGAAAGGAAGAGTGAGACTGAGGAACCTGATTCACACTGATAAGATGTTCTGATTGTAGCTTTTACTGTTTCTCATGAGAACACAGCTCTGGCTCAGATGGGTGTGGAACAGTGGCACTTTTGTGTCGGCCATGTTGTTTCACCTGCAGCAGAGACGTGTTTTGGACAATGATGGATCTGTATTGCTTTGTAGGAACAGACTGGGCTGCCTCTAAAAGTTAATGCTCAATGTCTGTATGTGTACACACACTAACCTACTCACTGTCTTTGACAGATGGGATGGTTCCAGTACCGGAGCCACGCCACATCACATATTACCAACAGAAACTCCAATCCCACTTCCGGGACAGGTTTCTGTGTGCACAAGAAGGCTGGGCAGAAGATGAAGAGTGTCTGGTTGATATCTACACAGAGCTATACATCACAGCTGGCCGTGACATACACATCAACACACAGCATGAGGTCCAACAGATCGAGAAAGCCTGGAGGCCCAGAGACACTGAGACATCTGTCAAACCCAGAGACATGTTCCAACATCCTTCTGGAAAAAAAAGACCTATAAAAACAGTGCTCACCAACGGAGTCGCAGGAATTGGAAAGACCTTCCTGGTGCAAAAGTTTATTCTAGACTGGGCTGAGGGAACAGCCAATCAAGATGTGCATCTCATTTTCCCCTTCTCCTTCCGTCAGCTGAATCCACTGATGGGAAAACAGTTCAGTTTGGCAAACCTCATTTATGAATGTATCCCAGAGGCTAAGGGCATCAAAGAGGAGGCCCTTCATTACATCTTTACTGCTCTGCAGTCATCAGGAAACCGCAACTACGACAGGAGTGAGTTCAAGCTTCTCTTTGTGTTTGACGGACTGGATGAGAGCCGCCTTCATCTGGACCTTCATGTTGATGATTGTCACTCTGTTGATGTAACTAAGTCCACCACCACTGATATCTTGGTGAAAAACCTCATCAATGGAAAACTGCTGAGCTCCGCTCGCATATGGATAACCACACGGCCGGCAGCAGCCAAACAGATCAAGTGTGTGGACGTGGTGACAGAGGTCAGAGGGTTCACTGACCCACAGAAGGAGGAGTACTTCAGGAAGAGGTTCAGAGAGGAGGAGCAGGCCAGCAGGATCATCTCCCACATCAAGACATCACGAAGCCTCCACATCATGTGCCACATCCCAGTCTTCTGCTGGATCACTGCTACAGTTCTGGAGGACATGTTGGAAACCAGAGACCTGCCCAAGACCCTGACTGAGATGTACGCAGAGTTTCTGATGTGTCAGGTAAATCAGACCAAAGAGAACAATGGACCAGAGTCCAGTCAGTGCATTTTTTCACTAGCAAAACTGGCTCTTCAGCAGCTGGAAAAGGGCAACATAATCTTCTATAAGAAGGATCTGAAAGAGTGTGGCATCGATTTCAGTGAAGCCTCAGTGTACTCAGGAGTGTTCACAGAGATCTTCAAGGAAGAGCGAAGAAGGAAACAGAAAGACACAACATTCTGCTTTGTTCACCTGAGCATGCAGGAGTTTCTGGCTGCTTTCCACCTCATACACTGTTTCATCAAAGGGGACACTGAGGAGCTGCTAGACTTCCTGAGGGGTGACAACGACGGTCACAAAGACGGCGACGAGTTATCTCTGGATGACATCCTGGACAGAGTCATGAAGAAATCTCTGCACAGTGAAACTGGCCACCTGGACCTGATGGTTCGCTTCCTTCATGGCCTCTCTCTGCAGTCAAACCAGAGACTCTTAGAAGACCTGCTGGGTGAGACAGAAAACTATTCAGAGGCCATCCAGAGAGCCATGAACAACCTGAAACAGAGACGCACTCATAAAGTGTCTCCTGACAGAAGCATCAACATCTTCCACTGTCTGATGGAGATGAACGACCTCTCAGTCCATCAGGAGATCCAAGAGTTCCTGCAGTCAGAGAATAGGTCAGAGCAGAGACTCTCTGAGATCCACTGCTCAGCTCTGGCCTACATGCTGCAGATGTCAGAGGAGGTTCTTGATGAGCTAGACCTGATGAAGTACAACACAACAACAGAAGGACGATTGAGACTGCTTCCAGCTGTGAGGAACTGCAGAAAGTTCAGGTGAGTCCAGATGTGACCAATCAGTGTAGATTATTGGTTTAGTTCTTAGACACATTCACACTGTATGTTTCTCTCTAACAGAGCTCCTTGTGTTCATTGACACATCACATCAGCTGTGTTTTTGTCTCAGATGTTCTTCTACTGTAAAAAAAACAGTGTTTTTTATGTTTCTGTTTGAAGCTGTTAAATGAATGGACAATAAACATGTCTTTATTTGTAGTTAAAACAGCTGTATGTGTGCTGCACAAACAACATAAATACAAAGACTGCAAAAACTGCAGCACAACATCATGGAATGCAAACATGCAGACACATACCATTACACAAACAGTTCAATCAGGATGTCACACAACACAGAATAACTCTTGAAAGTCTCTGAATGAAAGAGAAGAATTTATCTTTGTCAGCAATATCAGCTGAAAGAACCTACAACAGAGAAATAAAGTGAAATACACTGTCAAAATGAGGTGATGAGAATGATCAGAGTTTTTGTTACATGTCAAACAGTCAGATCAAATGAGATCACTGCTACTACTTACAGTGTCCCTTTCATAATGTTCTTGTTTCTGTCATCACAGACTTTCTGACTGTAACCTCTCAGAGACTCACTGGGAAGTTGTGGCCTCAGCTCTGAAGTCCGACCCCTCCCATCTGACAGAGCTCGATATGAACTGGATCAAACTGCAGGATTCAGGACTGAAGCAGCTATGTGCTGGGCTGGAGAGTCCTCTCTGCATACTGCAGGTTCTTAGGTCAGTTAATGTTATTATTAGGCTGAGGTCCAGTTTTTAAATCATCTGTCAGGACTGACAAACAGAAAAGGACCACAGACATGTGTATCTTCAGTCACTGTTGCTCTGATGACATATCAGATCTAATCATATGTTCAAATGTTGCTCAGTAATTCAATAAATAATTATTTTCTTCCATCCCAGTAACAGTAATCTGTATGTTTTAATGTTATTCCATATTATTAAATTATCAGTGGTATCAATGGCTCTATCAATGTCTTGTATTGTCTTATTAGGTTGTGTGGCTGTGGTTTGTCAGAGACCAGCTGTCTACCTCTGGGCTCAGCTCTGAAGGCTAACCCCTCCCAGCTGAGATATCTGGACCTCAGTGAGAACAATCTGCAGGATGTGGAGCACCTAGGTGGTTTTCTGGAGAGGTGTAGCCTGCAGACTCTGAGGTCAGTCTTAATAGTTTTTTCTACACTGCTCTACCTTTTACAATTAATATCAAAATCAGTAGTGTTAAATGTGCACATTTCATTTCATTCAGACTGAGCAGCTGTAACCTCTCAGAGAGAAGCTGTGAAGCTCTGTCCTCAGTTCTCAGCTCCCAGTCCTCTAGTCTGAGAGAGCTGGACCTGAATAACAATGACCTGCAGGATTCAGGAGTGAAGCAGCTGTTTCATGGACTGGAGACTCCAGACTGCAGACTGGAGACTCTCAGGTCAGGATACAGCTTTTTGATCATCAGTTAAATTCTGCTTCATGTTCATGTTGAAGATCTGTTGGATTTTCCTTCTTTCTTCCTGAGTTCATGACATGTTTTGTACCTCCAGTCTGTCAGGTTGTCTGATCACACAGGAGGGCTGTGCTTCTCTGGCCTCGGCTCTGACCTCCAACCCCTCCTATCTGAGAGAGCTGGACCTGAGCTACAATCATCCAGGAGACTCAGGAGTGAAGCTGCTGTCTGCTTTACTCAACAGTCCAGATTGTAGTCTGGACACTCTCAGGTACACAGAGACCACAGAGCATGAGTCCTCCTCAGTCTGTCAGTTTAGCTCATATATCCTGTTGATGGATGGATTGAAACTGCAGAGAAGAAATAATCACTGATCCCTGATGTTCATCTTCCTCCATCATTAAGTGTCCATCATGTTAACTTCACTTTTCTTTATACTCGTTCTTCATATCAAAATACATACAGACTGATTTTCAGTCACACTCAGTGCAGATCAAATACAAAATGATGCCCTACTTATGAATGTCCTCAGCTGTAAGAACCACTGAATTATTTCCACAAACAAATGTTCCTGAAACAATCCATATGTGAAGCTTCAGAGGAGACAACAACACAATGGTAGAAGGAGTTCCTTCAGTCAGAGACAGAGAGCAGGGAGACACTACAATATTATCACTGTTATCAAACCTACACTGTTGCTGCAAGAAGAGGATTTCACAGTAAAGCACTGACAGAGAGCAATATTTCACAGAATGGAGGACATGAATAAACACAGAGCAGATCAGGAGAGACTCTTCTGGAGTTGACACAGATGAGTTTCAGTCTGTTTGTGTGTCTCTGACAAACTGAGGAACTCTGCTTCATGTTGATCAGCAGTTTGGACTCATGTTGGTTAGAAAATCATTCTGACTGTGTTTCTTCCTGCAGGGTGGAGCATGGTGGAGAGCAGAGGTTAAATCCTGGGCTGAGGAAGTGTAAGTTTGACTCAGTCTTTCCTCATGTTATTGTGCATGAGTCAGTGTTCTATCAGTCCATCAGAGCTGTTGTAGCGCAGCCTCGGCGGTTGGATTTCTTTGGTGTTTACTGGAGTTTATTACTCCCCAGCAGGAGTTTTAGGTTCCAGCTTTGTCATTGGTTTTCCTTTTTTCTCTTGTTAGGGAGCTTTAGTGTGTTGTAGTGTCTTTGTGTTTGTTTGGGCACTGCTCAGCTCTGAGTTCATGAACTGCAGCCTAACACTGAAACCAGCCTGTGTAGCTGCCGATCTGAGAGTGGGGACGAGGTGCAGACATGCTGTGTGTGGGTTTCCCCTCAGCCTGGGACATAACAGAGACAACCAAAGCAGACAAAAGACAAAATCCAATGAGAGACCAAAAAGGGTTGAAAAGGTCCAAACACAGGAATAAACAGCTCCACAGTCAAAAAGCAGGCAGGACTCAGACACAAAGAATCTCATCCAAAGGGTCAGACTGGACTGATGGACTGAAGAGTGAAGACACTGAGACACTGAGCTGTGAGCAGCATTATTAGGGTTAGGGTTAGGGCGATAAACGCCAATGTTTAAGAAAACGAGTTACCACCAAAATAAGTTTCACACGGGGTCTCTATTTAAAGCTTTGTAATCAATTAGTAACAAAACACATTATCCGCCATGTTTCCCTGCACCGTTTCTTCCCTTTTTTCCCAATCTGCTACAAACACCCTGATTTTCAGCACAACACAGCATTTCCATTCAACCAATCACGGGGCAGCTTTCCAACTGTCATGGCGAAGCCCTGTCAGTAGATAGAAAGTATGTCCAGTCGTCTTTTAAATGAGTGTTTTAGCTGTGTGAAATGAATAACTTTAACAGTATTGATGAGGCAGTCCTCGTTTCTTCCATGGGAAAAAAGTGGAAGCCTTCCATACAGAATCCCGAAACTCAGCTGGAGGGAAAATACCGGCCATTTCCTGTTCGCATACTAAAGAGAAAAACTTTTGTCATGCGGATCAACTGACAGCCGGCGAAATAATATTATTAGAAATACATATATAAATACATAAAATTAGTTTTTTGATGAAATGGATTTATAGCTTTTTGGGTGGAAAAAAGATTTGATTGTTTAATAAATGTTTAAAATCAAAATATAGATTTGAGTTTTTGATGTTTTTGATATATTACTGTTTGAAACATAAAGTAGAAGTTTTCATATAAACCCTTTTTGGGAAAGAAAACACTTTTTTCTGGATTTATAGTGTTTTGAAAGCAATCTCTTCGTTTGTTAGGCGGGACAGCCGAAACCAGTTAAACAAGCTTTTACTGACAGCTCTGAACAGACCACATTAACTTATCATTCATTTTAGTGCAGCCGCCACAACTTCCATTTCACTAAACCATTTTTTTAATCTTCATTTATTATATTTCCTTTTATTTTGCTTTTTTGCTTTGGTTTCATTCTGTAACACTGGACTTATTTTCTATGAAGGTTTGAACTCTGACAGTGTTTGAACAGGAGAGAAAGGAGTATAAAGTGTGTAGTGAGGGGGTCACAGCCTTAAAGCATCTAGAATAACTGTAAAAAATAAAGCCGATTACTTCACGGATTTCACCTTTTGCGGGTTATTTTCGGAACGTAACCCCTGCGATTAAGGAGGGACCTCTGATGAGAAGGAAGAGACTGGGCTCTCAGCTGCAGTAAAGGGGGCAGGTCTGGCTCCAAAACAGGTTTCAATGTGCAAGATGTCTTGTCCTCACATTCTTCTTCCATTTCTCTCCCCATTCACCGTCTATGTTGTTCACCCACTGGTTTTTTGCGATTTACGTGAAAACCGTACGTCGGAATGGAAAGAAAAGTCATAGCACAGGTGTCCCGGTACAGCCGGACGTCCTGTAAAAGTTTCAGGTCGTTCACATTAAAGCTGTGGGACTAGTTCTGCTGAAAATGTGTCCAGAGGAAGGAGAATAATACAGAAGCGGAATAAGTATTTACAATAGTAACAGTGGAACAATATCAGGATAGATCAGGAGGTCTGAGTCTGGTCTTTCAGTCCAGATCCTCCTCCAGACTCTGATGAAGGAGCTTTTGGATGATGCTCTTTATCCAATGATACAGTTGATGCTGCTGTTCTTCTCATGTTCTAAATGTGTCGTCTGTCTTTACTCACATTGCTGCAAATATCCAGTTTGTGTTTGAACACAAAGCTGATAGTTGTGTGTTTGTTCATTCAAACATTAGTGACAAAAAGTCAGATGATAAACTTTGTATGAATGAACAACACATCAGTCAGTAAAGACAGAATGAAGCCATCAGATGTGTCAGATGATAAACTGCAGCTGTGTCTTTTTCTCTCCATCAGATTTCTGTCAACTTGAAGTCGACACAAACTCAGTGCACACAGAACTCAAACTGTCTGACAACAACAGGAAGGTGACACATGTGGAGGAGGAGCAGCCATATCCTGATCATCCAGACAGATTTGACAGGTTTCCTCAGCTGCTGTGTAGAAATGTTCTGACTGGTCGCTGTTACTGGGAGGTCGAGTGGAGAGGAGATGTTTATATATCAGTGAGTTACAGAAGAATCAGAAGGAAAGGACACAGTGCTGACTGCCTGTTTGGAGCAAACAATCAGTCCTGGAGTCTGCTCTGCACTGATGATGGTTACTATGTCGGTCACAATAACAGAGAAACATCCATCTCCTCCTCCTCTGTCTCTTACAGAGCAGCAGTGTATGTGGACTGTCCTGCTGGCACTCTGTCCTTCTACAGAGTCTCCTCTGACACACTGATCCACCTCCACACCTTCAGCACCACATTCACTCAGCCTTTACATGCTGGGTTTGGGTTTTTGGGTTATGGTTCCTCAGTGAGTCTGTGCTGTGTGTAGAAGCAGAGTGTGTGGAAGTGACAGCAGCTTCAACTTTGTGCTTTAAATGTTGATGATGTTTCACTTTCATTTGAATCACTGACTGTGATTTCAGGTCAGAACATGTTTTTGTCTTAGAAGCAGTGAAATGAAGAATGTGAAGCTGAATTTATGATCATGAACTTTGACATGTCCTCACAAATGAAACCCTTACATTAAGAAATGCATGATTCCATGTTGTTATGGCTCTGATATTAAAATGTAGTATTATAATAGGAGTTAATGGACCTAAGTGGAAAACACCATTTAAAACTGCTGCAATACAAACACTAATAACTCCAACTCAATATTTTGGATAAACTTTGACATGACAGATATAAAATAATGCCTGAGCCTCCCAACTTGTAAAATAACTTGTTTTGTGCATTTTTACATTAAATATTTGCATCATGCAATCTAACTGGCATTTAAAGCGTTAAACTCCTCCAATGATGTTTGGTAGTTCTGAGCAGTCCTGAAGCTGTTTCACATATTTATGCAGAAAAATATGAATCTGTTCAGTTTTTATAGCAGTTTTTAGAAGCGGACATTTTTGTCCCTGATGACACAAAGGGTAGTAAATGTGTTTCCCAGTGTTCTGGTGATGGATCAGAAACATTTACATTTCAATTCTAAAATTTGTGTTGAACTGCCCGATTGCTCTTTTTTTTCCTCAACCTGTGACGTCGGCGGAACTGCGATCACTCACCTGCTCCTGCCCGGGACGTTAAAAAGAAGCAAAGACACAAAGAAAATATAATACTTATGAGTGAATGACACATCTTTGAAAAAATATTTTATATATTTGAAAAAGTAAAAAAGTGAAGTGGACATCAGCTGAAACTGCTTTAGTATTTTTCCCCTTTCTTGTATTTATGATAAAATCAGGAATTTACTGTTGACGTATTGACAGGTTTATTTAAGGAGACGTCGTGACGTGCCGGCCGCTGCTCATTTGCATAAAACAGTTGGAGGCAGATATGAAGGATTTTACTGCTGCGTAAATATTGAAACTGGTTTTTGAACGTTGATCCAAAAAGTTCTGATCCCCACAGTGTGTGTGTGTGAACACTGTACACTGAAAACACATCATGTTAATCAAAGGGAAACAAACACAGATATTAAAAGTGTGAAAGATTCAGATTAAAATGATTGATCCCCATAGAGAATATATCTCTAACAGATTCACACACATCACAGTGTAAACATGCAGCTTCACACACACTGAAGCTTCATCTCTGTTGTGTCTCTGTGCTTGAAGGAGTCACACAGACACACTGTGCTGTGTCACTGTGTCCTCATATTGTTCCTCTGTTGTGTTACTGTCGATACAAACTGCTTCACACATGTTAACAAAAAGAATAAAAACCAACATGAACTGATGTGAGTGTGAGACATGAAAACACATCAGTCTGTCCAATGGCGCCACCTGCTGACAGAAACCTGTGATCAGCTGCTGTCTGTCTGTCCCCTTGACGTCCCCCAGCAGAGACAGGAGGACAGACAGGACTCAGAGCTGCACAGCAGGAGTCCTTTGATATGATCATCATGTTTCCTGTAAAGCACAGAGAGGACTCCACATTAGACTCACAGGAGCAGCAACAGGAGCAGACATTCTTCTTCTGTTACTTACATGTTACTCTGATGGTCCATGTTTGATTTGAACTGAAGAAGACATCTCAGAAGACGAGACCCTCTGGAACACGTCGTCATGACAACGTCAGCTGCAGCTCTCCTCATGTGTCTCTGTGGACTCTTCTCTGCAACATCTCTCAGAGACAAATTCATATGTTGTAGCACATTAGATAGCAGCTGAAAAACAGCTGATCATCAGAACTCCATGTGACAGGAAGCATCAGATCAGGTTGTAACAGGTAAAAGAGTGTGAACACAGGAACATGTTGGTTCTTGGTGTGCAGCACTGACAGCTGTCTGTGATTAGACTGCAGTGATCATGGTGTCCAGCACAGAAACAGAAAGTCTCCTCACTGTAGTCTCACAGTCCTTAGTGAGTGGTTACTCTTTAGCCACAGCGCTGCCTGTTTTGCACAAAACACACCCACCGTGGCTGTTTCCTTCTTTCTTGCAGAAGGAAAACACACAAACTCATTCTGTACAAACACCTTGCTTCCACACTTCTATACAAACCTACCCTGCTCTTCATCACACACACAAACACAACAACACTCTGGCTCCTACCTTGAGTTTTTGTACAGCTGAACTCTGATGACCAACTCAAACAGAGAAAACCGACAAAGCGTTAGTGTCTTCCGTCCCCCTTAGCAGTGATTCAGAGGTCCTGCTGAAGCTGGATCACATGTTCACATCAGATTATATTGTATATATAGTTTGAATACATCAGTGTTACCATCTACATATATGTTAAAATCCATTCCTCTGTGGGATCAATACACTTTAACCTTTGGGGTTCAGATCAGAGTCTGAACTGTTTTTATTGGTCAACGTTCAATATTCACGCAGCAGTAGAATCCTTTATGACGTAATCACGTCACGACGTAAAACTTCAAAAACTTTAATATAGACGAGCTGAAACTAAAGAAAGTCCCATTCACAGGTCACGCTGTTTATCTGTCGCCTTAAATGTTGCAGAAAGTCGTTTCACAGAAAGCAGAGAGAGTTTTTAAAGGAGCCGATGACGTGAGAGATCAGCCAATCAGAGACTGGAGGAGGTCATGTAGGAAACACTCCCTCTCCCATGCGGTGGAAACCATGATGCCTGGTTCAGAACCGGTCTGTCCACTTTCTGTTTGTTTATTTTCAGTGGTTCCAGTCGGCTGCACACGGACACAAGGTAAGAACACATATGTTCAAACAGCACGGATTCTGATAGGAAGAAGGCTCGAAAGAGACATGGGAGGAGTTGTTGAGCCAAGAACCACGTGGAGGACCCTGCCCCCCTCCAGCTGCGTTGCGACACAGCCCCTTTCCTGTCCTTACAGGGCGGCAGGGTTATTCTCTTTTCTTCACGCTGTAGCACATGTTCTTGTTAATAAATCACTCCTCTCGGGTTAACAGCTTTCTCTTCTTCTCTCCCACTCCCACAGACACACACGCACACACGTCACTGCGCGGTCCTCTTAAGGAGACATATCACTCACATACCCGATCCTAAACTATTCGCTGCTCACTCATATCAGAACATATACAGGTGAACAGTGCAATGTTTGATTTTTTTTCCTAGAGCTCTGTTCCTGCACATAAAGCGGGCCTGCAAAGTCCACACCTGTGACCTCAAATGGTGGTGACTGTTGTTCTGTCCCTTGGTAGTGGTGCAGTAGTCTGTTGTCCAGCCTTTGCCTTGAATTTCTTGCAAAGTACACAACTCTCTTGACTATCTGCCGTGCCCTCAAAATCCAGTATTTCTCTCTGGTTTGCACTAAAGTGTCTCATACACCTGAGTGCATCATCTTCTCATGTTGATCCTGCACCAACATTTCTGTGTATTGGTGGTTGTTGGGAAGAATCCATGGGTGCTTTTGTCTGTATGAGAAGTGAGAATGCTTCATCCAGAAACGGCTTCAGCTCTCAGATTTTGGAATCGGTGTTGGGTCTTTTTCCTGCTTTCAGGAGAGCAATATCAGGGCTGAAACTCTGAGTCTGAGTTATCTTAATCCAGTGTTTTTCTGCTCTCAGTTCACCACACATTTTTGTGCTGGAGCGTGTGTTGGTGATAAACCTCTTTATCCAGGCTGTCACTCTGAACACAGCTTTTACTGTTTTACTAAGCTTACTGTATCTTTCCAGACATAAGACAGGTTTTAAGAGCTCTGTGTTCTGATGAACCAGCTGTACAGCAACTGGATACTTGGGACTGAGTTCAGCGTTCACCTCATAACTCCTCCCTCCCTAAGTCATGTTGTGTGTCCTTGGGCAAGACACTTCACCCTAGCCTGTGGCGCACCTTGCTAGTCATTTTATGACACTGCTTGGCAGCAGCCTTAAACAATTTCCCTCTGGGATTACTAAAGTATCTAAAATTAAAAAAAAATCTTCTTCAACAGCATCCTGAGTGTTCTCTGAATGGTCAGAGATGGGCAATGCACTCTGCTGCAGGTCCTGTACAGTTAGACCTCTGGAAGGAGGGTCAGCTGGGTTCAGTTTACCTTTACAGTGTGACCATGACTGTGGGTCGGTTAGAGACTGGATTTCTGTCACCCTGTTTGATACAAACTGTTTCCACTTGTGAGCAGAACTTTGGATCCAGTGTAGCACAATCATTGAGTCTGTCCACAGTCTGATTTGCCTCCTGTCCATCTGCAGTGCTTTTATGAGGGTGCTCCCGAGCCTGGCTGCTATTACAGCTCCCATCAGCTCCAGGCGTGGGGCAGGGTCATTGTTTTGAGAGGGGCCACCCTGGACCTTCGTTTCTCCCTGTAGATAAGCAACTGCGCTATAGGCCTTTTCACTGGCATCACAGAATACATGTAGTTTTAAATCCTTTCTGTTCTGTGGCTGCAGGTGTGTTCTGTACCACCGTGGGATTGACAGCTGGTGCAGTTGAGGAAGCTCTGAACACCACTGCTGCCATGTTTTTGTCAGATCAGGTGGTAATTCCTTATCCCACTCAAGCCCTCTCTTCTGCATTTCTTGAAAGAGACACTTTATCCTGATGGTGAAGGGTGTCAAAAATCCCAGAGGATCGAAAATCCGAGCAGAGGACAGGAGAACACTTCGTTTGGTGTTTTTTCTTTCTTTCAGAATGATAAGCAGCCCTCTGAGGTCGAACACAAAGTCATCAGTTGGTGGTCTCCACACTAAGCCCAGTACCTTCAGCACTGATCCGTGTGTTTCTGGTTCTGTAGTGCAGTCCATCAAGCTCTCTTGCCATTTTTCTTTGAGCTCAGGAGAATGTGTCATCCATTTACATAGATCCATTCCTGCAGCTGACATAATGTTCTTTGCTGCTGTGGTTACAGCATGGGCTTCAGTCACCTCACATGCACTTGCAATATAGTCATCCACGTAGAGTGAGGAGCTTATGGTTTCTACCACGTGTGGATGTACGAACTCCCACGAACGCTCCAGCACCCTGCAGTGGGTATAGAGCTTGTCCAGCCTTCCACGAATCTCATCCACCCCCAGTGCCTTGCCACTGGGGAGCTTTTTGACTACCTCGGCAACTTCAGCACAGGTGATAAATGAGTCCACCACTGAGTCATCAGCCTCGGCTTCCATAACGCAAGGCGTGTTGGGGGGATTGAGGAGACCCTCACCTCCACTGAATACAGTGTTGGCAGAGTACTGCTTCCCCCTCTTGAGGTGCCGGATGGTTTGCCAGAATCTCTTTGAGGCTGACCGATAGTCCTCCTCCATGGCCTCCCCGAACTCCTCCCAGGCCCGAGTTTTTGCCTCTACAACTGCCCTCGCTGCATCACGCTTGGCCTGCCGGTACCTGTCAGCTGCTTCTGGAGTCCCACAAGCCAACCAGGCCCGATAGGACTTCTTCTTCAGCTTGATGGCATTCCTGACCTCCGGTGTCCACCACCGGGTCCGGGGATTGCCGCCGCGACAGGCACTGGAGGCTTTGCGGCCACAGCTTCGTACAGCCGCATCGACAATGGAGGTGGAGAACATGGTCCACTCAATGTCCCCAACCTCCCTCAATCTGGGTGAAGCTCTCCTGGAGCTGGGAGTTGAAGATCTCACTAGCAGAGGGTTCGGCCAAATACTCCCAACTTACCCGCACAGTACGTTTGGGCCTGCCGGGCCTGTCCAGCCTCTTCCCCCAGCAACGGATCCAACTCACCACCAGGTAGTGATCAGTTGACAGCTCAGCCCCTCTCTTCACCCGGGTGTCCAAAACACACGGTCGAAGATCAGATGACACGATTACAAAATCGATCATTGACCTCCGGCCTAGGGTGTCCTGGTGCCAGGTGCACGGATGGACAACCTTGTGCTCGAACATGGTGTTCGTTATGGTCAAACCATGCCCAGCACAGAAGTCCAATAACAAGACACTACTCGGGTTCAGGTCAGGGAGGCAGTTCCTCCCAATCACGCCTCTCTCCAGGTGTTACTGTCACTGCCCACGTGGGTGTTGAAGTCTCCCAGCAAGATGACAGAGTCCCCGGTTGGGGCGCCATCCAGCACCCCTCCCAGAGACTGTAAGAAGGTCAAGTACTCTACACTGCTGTTCGGCGCATATGCCAAAACCACAGTGAGAGACCTCTCCCCAACTCCAGAATGGAAGAGAGTCCAACCCCTCTCAAGGAGTTGGGTTCCAGAACCCGAGCTGTGCGTGGAGGCGAGCCCGACTATATCTAGTCGGTACCGCTCGGCCTCCCGCACAAGCTCAGGCTGCTTCCCTCCCAGCGAGGTGACACTCCATGTCCCCAGAGCCAGTTTCTGTGTCGAGTGGTCAGGCCGCCAAGGCCCCCGCCTTCGACTGCCACCCAATCCACTATGCACCGGCCCCTTACAGTTCCTCCCACCGGTGGTGGGCCCATGGGAGGTCGGCCCCACGTCACTCCTTCGGGCTGAGCCCGGCCCCAGCTGCGCCATACCGGGCGACGTCACGGTCCTTCTTTGACTTTTCTTCATAAGGGGTTTTTGGACCACTCTTAGTCTGGCCCATCACCCAGGACCTGTTTTCCTTGGGAGACCCTGCTGGGGGCATTAAGCCCCCGACAACATAGCTCCTAGGATCATCTGGGCACTCAAACCCCTCCACCACGATAAGGTGGCGGTCCATGGAAGGGAGCTCCTAGAGCATTATGGGTAATGAAGTATAATACTCTCAAACAGTCTAATACCTATAAATATTATTCTACACTCTAACTAAAGATTTAAATCAACTCTACTGTATACCTTTAACTGGTTATCCATCACTTATGTATATTTCGATTTAACTAATTCATTAACTAGACAACTAGATTTTCCTCCTTCCCTATAAATAAATTCTCAACATCTCTCTTGACAGTAGAAATAAACAGTATAATTATTATTAAAGCAAATAAAAAATAAACATAGGTACAGAAGCTGTGCAGAACCGAACTACAGAACAAGTCGAGTTCTGCCGCTCTGCTTGTACACTTATCTCGTTATAATGTGATAGTGATAAAAAATTCTACTGTAGCAGTTCAGTGCTTGGATGAAATCGTTTGTGTATGATACCTGATGCAGGTGTAACGCCCTGGACGAAACGTTTAGGGCAGAGGTGCCATTTAGAAAATGTTTTAATGTGAGACTCCGTTTACACAGCCAGGTATTTTGAAAAAAGAATATTTCCTTCCCTCCGCTTTCCAAAATAACATTGTGCACACATCGTCAAGTTCCGTTTACAATAACCCACACAAACACGCTCCCAAGAGCCGCCATGACTACGCCAGGCCTGTGGGTGGCAGCGTAGGAAGGAGGAGAGAGCCTCATCGATGCAGTGTCAGAAGTTGTTCCAAAATGCTGAAACTCGAGATCTGACATGTCTCCGCAGTAAGAGGAGCTGTGTTTAAAATGCAAACACATAAAAACTGCTGACGCCAACAGAAATGAAACGCTACCTGGAATGCTTCCATCACTAGACTACAGCTGCTCTGTCTCCCACAGGTCTCCAGGAACAGCCAGCCTGAGAACCTGAGGGCAGCAGCTGTGTGGACATTTTATCTAACTTTTAGTTAGTTATGTTACATTCATAACTGTTTACTTCTAGTTATGATTTTATTGTTTTATTATGTGGTTTAACTTAATTATTTATTTATGTTATGCAGTAAGTACTTTCAGCTCATTTTTAGTCTTATTGTTTGTTTGTTTGTTTTATTGTGTGATTTCATGGATTTCTCTGGTGTGTGTTTCCTCAGTGTGTCCTCACATTGCAAACCTTGCTGGAAGTAACGACGGCGTCTCCTTGGTCTGTATGTTTTTATCTTTCTATCCTGTACTTATTTACTGTATACAAGTACAAGTGTGTATCTGGGGGTCTTATTGATTTATGTCTGTAAAACACTTTGTGTTACAGTATTCTTGTTATGATCCTGTGTGTGTTCCTTGTTTTGTATTCATACTGTTTATCCCTTTTGTTATTTATTAGTATTTTTGAGATTTGTTTCCTCTTTCTCTGCTCCTCTTGTCTTCCCTGCTGTTCTCTGCTCCTCAGTCCTTCCCTCTCTCCTCCTCTAGCCTCCTCCCTGATTACCAGCTCCTCCCTAGTGTTCAGATGAAGCGTTACCTTGTCTTTTGAATAAAGCTCGCCTTCAGTGCTTAACTTCACCTGCATTTGGGTCCTCCTTTTACACCGCTCATAACAATTCTGTATGAAAGCTGCTTTATAAATAAAGTTTTGATTGATTGATAAAGTAGGAACACTTTGCTGGCTGTCAGCTAGATTTATCAGTTAAAACACAGCAAAAATAGAGATTGTTTTTTTTATTTTATTATCATCATTTAGCAGCCTCTCTCTTCACTTAATGTCCACAGCACCATCACACACTGGACTGGGCAGCTTTATACTGTAAAATGTAATTTAACTACACTCAGACTGAATGTGTCCTTCAGCGCCACCTGCTGACAGAGGTGTGTGTGTGCAGCAGTGCAGACTGTAAAAGCTGACACAGAGTGTGACTGTGAGTTTCAGTCAGACTGTAGATTGATGTTGTTGTAGCCGTACTGACTGAACCTGATGACTCTTCACCTCTGTGTCCTCTCACAGAGAGAAGATGATCCTGCTGCTCCTCATCCTCACCTCCTCAGCAGCAGCACTTGAAGTGAAGGAGACACAGAGCTCCTATCAGGCAGAGGAGAACCACCACATCACACTGGAGTGGACGTTCCCCACAGACACTCAGACTAAGACTGAGGGGATTTATGTCTACTGTGATCATTTAACCAACCAGAAAGAATCAGTCCTGTATCAGGTCCATGCTGGTGTTGAGCTCTCAGAGTCTGTGGATGAAGGTTTTTCAGGAAGAGTCCAGAGTGACACAGACGCCCTCAGAGAAGGACGAATCAGACTTCATCTGTCCAGACTCAGGACTGAAGACTCTGGTCTGTATGTGTGTGAAGTGACAATAGCTGCAGTGACCCGCTTAGCCTCCTGTGAGCTCACAGTCTCTGGTGAGTAAGTTAAAGCTGCTGTCTGCTGAGAACTGTCTGATTTCTGTTCTTCTAACTGTAACATATAATATTCTGTACAGACAGGCAGCATCAGGTTCAATTCAAACAGTCCACATGTTCATTCAAACATCAACAAGTCTCAACTCACATTTTTGTCCTTTACAGCAGCTGCTGCTCAGACACACACTGACAGACCAGCTCTGAGTCCAGATCTGAGTCCACCAGCAGACACAGGAGGACGGACAGGACTCATCATTGTACTGACAGTAGGAGTTCTCCTGATGGTCTTTGTAGTTTCATTTTTTGTTTTTAGAAAGAAACTGAAGTCTTGTGTCTCAGAACAACAACCCACAACATACAATGCTGCTTCTGGTGAAATTAAGATACTGAGTAATTAATATGAAATAACATCAACAGCACATGAAGGGTTAAACACTGATGTTAAGCTTGTCCACTCAGGTACTGTGTTGTGGTGCTGTTGTCAGTCTCCTCTGCACATTTCACACACTACATGCTGATGAGGGACATTCAGACAAGATGGTGGAGTTCAAAGTATCTGTTACACTTTTATTTTCTTACATGAAGAACTGAAAATCTTTTATACTTTATTTAACCCCTGTCATACAACAGTATTTACACTGTAAGAAGTTCAGCACAGTAAGTGTTGACATGTAGTGTGTTATTCTTGTGCTGCAAGAGGAGATAACTGATGTCATAAACTTCAGGAACAAGACCACGTCATGATTATAGAGTCTGACCTCTCTGTGTGTTTCAGTCTCTTCATCCTCCTCCTCCTCATCCTTTAACTCTTTCAGGCTGTGAACCTGCTGAATCAGCATGCTGCTGTGCTCTAATAAAGACTGTAATTAACTGTTCAGTGTACGTGTCCTCAAACATGCTCCAGAGCTTCTTCTGTTCTCATGAAACAACTCTCTGGCACCACCTGCTGACAGGAAATGGATGAGCTGCTGTGTGGGTTCAGAGGAGAACATGATGAGAGCAGGAGGTCAGAGGTCACTGCAGCAGACTGCTGCTGTGTGACTGTAGAAGAGCTGCCACAGTCTGCAGCTCCTCTCTGTTCTTCACACACTGAACTGCTGCTTTGTTTCTATTGACCCACAGTTCTGTTCAGACTGGTGACAGTTTATTGTGTGTCACATGTTCACAGCCAGGATGCTGCTCTGTCTTCAGGCTCCTCCCTGACTGCACCTATGATCTGAGCTCATTGCTGGCAGCAGCAGATGTTTGGGGGTCTCTCATGGAGGTTCAGTACAGATGTACAAACAAAATGGCTGCAGAGTTCCTGGAATCATCAACAATAGTTTCACTTTCAGCAGCTCTCTCTCTCTCTCTCTCTCTCTCTCTCTCTCTCTCTCTGAGTGTGTTGTTGTGAAACAGTGAACCAACAAAGTAAATCCAGTGAATGTTTCAGAGACCTGATGATAAAGACTTGCACACAAGTGTGGGTCTTTATAACGTGGACTCACACTTAGTATGCATGGCATCTGGTGTGCCTCGTCTCAGTGTCATGCACACCACAAGTGCCACTCTGCTTAATAAAGACTCTGAGTTGGTATGAGTGATGATTTGGTTCTGCTGTTTCTCATGGACTCAGTGTGTAGTTGTAGCAGCCTCAGTCACTGACACGTCTGTGCCACACTAAGAAACAAACTGCTGACGTCAAGGTCATGTGACTTGATTGTTTTCTGGGGATGTAGGGGTTAATGATGCTATTCTGATATTTCTCATAATGAGCGTCCTCACATCCTCCTGAAGCATGAACAGACAGAAAGCATAACAAGCATCAAACCCGTTCAGGTCTGCAGGTTTGGCCCCTAGGGTGCCCAGAGGCTCTGGAATCACCACTGCATGGACGACATTTGATTCGTCATGTAACAGGGGGCGCATGGCTCCGGTCAGTGAAAGAAGACACTCACTGAATGTTCAGGGGGCCGCGTCATGCTGGATGCTGCTCATGCCAGAATACACTGCAGTAACTGCTGCACCACTGCTGGGAGCCCCAGAGCTGTGGGAGAAGGATCCAGTCCTTCAGGTATTGCAGCACATGACTGCAGGATGGGTAAAGGCTCAGACATGCATTCAGGACGGAGGAACAAACCTGGTTGGAGAGCTTGGTTCTGGTCGGTGGAGCGAGGCCGGTGCACAGCTGGCTCCACACCGGCGTGCAGGGAAGCTATGGGCTGAGTCTGAGATCACTCCCTAATCACTGTATATGGCCCTATATAGAGCCTCCACCAGGTTGTACTGCTGTCCGAAATTCTTAGTGAGAAATTCTAGAGCCCATATGGGACCCTCAGTGTGTCCCACAAGGATGGACAGGACTCAGCATTGCACTGACAGCAGCAGTTTGTTGTTAATGTCTCTATGTTCTGCACTCACTCAAATCAGATGATCAATACAGGTCATCAATACAGCTGCCAAACCTAAAGCTAATGCTAAGCTAAGTGTACAGCTGCTCAAAGGTCTTCAGCTTTATTACAAACACAGGCTGAGACAGGAGGACAAAAAAGGAGCAGAGGACAGCTGTCTCACTCTGTCTCACTGATCTGGACAGGGGTCAGCAAAGAGTGTTGTTAGTTTCTGCTGGATCTGTTACAGCACTCTGCTGCTGGTGGGAGTGGCAGAGCAGAACCAGAGCAGAACCAGAGCAGGACCAGAGCAGAGGGGAACTCTGAGATCTATTTTCATGTCCAATCAGTGAGCTCTGGGGGCGGTGACTGGGGCTACAGACATTTTTCACATTTCCCACACAGCATGTGACGCTGTCGGAGGTATTTTGGGTCATGTTTCCTCAGAATGTCCGGCAGCCCGGAGAACCCTGCCCACAGAAATCAACTAAACATGTGTTCAGTCCACGCTGTATATATCTGGAGGATTCAAGTGAAGTGAGAAGCTGCAGATGCTCTCAATGAAGCGGATCCAGGGAAGGGCTGTGAGTACAAAGGCACATCGTCACAGCTCAGTCTGAGGACTTTAAAAACACAAGCTTAGTGTGAGCACCATCAAATATATTGATTGAATATCTCATTTGTTTTCTGTGTCATTAGTTTGTAAAACCTGTGCTGTGTTTTGGAGGAAGAACTGTGTTGTTGGACTACATCTGTTCTTCCTCTAAAGTTCTGTGTGTGCTTCTATTTATTTATTTATTTATTTGTTAGTTGGAAAGTGGTCGAGGTCGATCATTACATTCTTTGTGAGCTTTACATGGTGTTTGCTGTGACTACAACAAAGAAAGAGCCCAACAACTCTTCAGAAGACAGACCTGCTGCCACAGCTTCTAAATGAATGTGAAGTGTCCCACACTGTCACACTAAGTTCAGACTGAATGTGTCCTTCAGCGCCACCTGCCGGCAGAGGTGTGTGTGTGCGGCAGTGCAGACTGTAAAAGCTGACACAGTGTCCCCTTTGCTGTTGGACTGTTGAACTGTAATTAATGCACTGCTCTGCACTGTCACTTCACAAGGTCACTTTAGTATATTCACTGCATAATGATGACTATTTGCGCTGTTTACTCCATCTTGCACTACTTGTACACTAGTACCACCTCACCGACCCATGTGGTACCTGTTACATTATGACATTATTACACTGTTCCACTCGTTCATATAAGGGTCTATGTTTGCCATTACAACCGCCACTCATTTTATGTTCTGTTCATTGTGTCTGTTATGTCATGTCAGTTTAGCCTTACTTTAGTCTATTTACCTTAATTTTATCTTAGTTCTATCTTATTGCATGTTAATTATTATATGTTCTTTGTATGCACCAATCACTAAGGCAAATTCCTAGTAATGTGAATCCCCTTCACTTACATGGCAATAAACACGATTCTGATTCTGACAAACAAACAGGTTTACTGGTTCAAATCAATATTCTGCTCTCTGTTGAAAAGTTTCTTCCTTCCTTTTATTATTGTTTCATTTATATCAGGACTTAAGCTGTATAATTATATATATAATTTATATATATATAAAAACATCTCAGTTCCAAAAAAATAGAATTTTCTAGCTAGTTTTTGATGTGTCAGGCTTTACATGGATGTATAATTATGAACATGACCACTTTGAGTGACAGCTGTGCTGTATCATTGGTAGACTGTGATCTTGTCCTCTGCTCTTTGTGCTTCTGTCTGATCAGCTGAAGTTACTGCTTCCAATTTACACAGAGGTGTGTTCTATAAATAATGGCAGTGTTGTTGTGTCAGCACACAGGAGGTCAGGTTTAGTTTCACTCGCAGCAGCTCTGTGTGTTGTAACAGTGAAACAAAGTAAATCCAGTGAATGTTTCAGACCTGATGTGAGCTGCTGTCTGTTCTGAACATGAACATTTATGATGTTTACATTTATAAGAGTCGTAGCATGTAACTGTCCTTCAGCGCCACCTGCTGACAGAGGTGTGTGTGTGCAGCAGTGCAGACTGTAAAAGCTGACACAGAGTGTGACTGTGAGTTTCAGTCAGACTGTAGATTGATGTTGTTGTAGCCGTACTGACTGAACCTGATGACTCTTCACCTCTGTGTCCTCTCACAGAGAGAAGATGATCCTGCTGCTCCTCATCCTCACCTCCTCAGCAGCAGCACTTGAAGTGAAGGAGACACAGAGCTCCCATCAGGCAGAGGAGAACCACAACATCACACTGGAGTGGACCTTCCACACAGACACTCAGACTAAGACCGAGGACATTTCTGTCCTCTGTTCTCATTCAGACAAACAGAAAGAATCAGTCCTGTATCTGGTCCATGCTGGTGTTGAGCTCTCAGAGTCTGTGGATGAAGGTTTTTCAGGAAGAGTCCAGAGTGACACAGACGCCCTCAGAGAAGGACGAATCAGACTTCATCTGTCCAGACTCAGGACTGAAGACTCTGGTCTGTATGTGTGTGATGTGAGGACAGCTTCTGGTTCTGGTTCTTCCAGCTGTGAGCTCACAGTCTCTGGTGAGTAAGTTAAAGCTGCTGTCTGCTGAGAACTGTCTGATTTCTGTTCTTCTAACTGTAACATATAATATTCTGTACAGACAGACAGCATCAGGTTCAATTCAAACAGTCCACATGTTCATTTAAACATCAACAAGTCTCAACTCACATTTTTGTCCTTTACAGCAGCTGCTGCTCAGACACACACTGACAGACCAGCTCTGAGTCCAACTCTGAATCCACCAGCAGACCCAGGAGGACGGACAGGACTCATCATTGGACTGACAGTAGGAGTTCTCCTGATGGTCTTTGTAGTTTTATTTTGTGTGTTTAGAGAGAATCTGAAGTCTGGTGACTCAGAACAACAACCCTCCACATACGATGCAGTTAGTGGTGAAACTAAGATACTAATTGAGTGATTAATAAGAAATGATATCAACAGCACATGAAGGGTTAAACACTGAAGTTAGGGTTAGCCACTCATATAACCTATGATGGTATTTTCAGAGTGTATATCTGCACTGTACATTTCATACGTTGCTGAGCCTTCAGTCATGTCACATGACACAGCGAGCAGTGGTGCACATGGTGCTGGAGCCACTGTGGTTGACCTCTGTCTGGGTTAAAATGTGTCAATTCCCTGTTTGACCAGAAGGTGGAGCACGTGGTGTTGTGAAGGTATAAGGTGTGTAAAGATAAAGTTGGAATCACAACAGGCATTCAGCAGCAGCCACTGCTCTGCCCATAGAAACACACATGCTGTTTCTCTGTCGCTGCCACCGTTGAGAGAGAGGCTGCACCGGCTCCTCACTGATATCCAGCCGGTTTTTACTGAATTTACGTACTGGTATGTTTTAGCGTAACCTGCGCCTTATAGTACGGTGCGCCTTGTGTATGCGCTGAGGACAGAAATAGACCGTGTAACTGACACTGCGCCTTATAATGCGGTGCGCCTTATGGTCGCGAAAATACGGTAATCATTTTAGGGTTGTTGGCCGGAGGAAGCACACAGTTTTTTTTCAGGTAGCGTGTCATGATAAATTTGATTTTATTTCAGCATGTTAACCAGTGGTTCTCGTTAATTATATGTGGATCAATGATCAAATATCTGAGTGGACATGATGGTGTCAGAATAAAAATGCACTTATTAATCATATGAAGTTTGGACTGTGATTTATGACACGCTGGACAGGAGACGCGTCAGGAAGAAACCCCCGGTATAACAGCACGCAGTGACTGATTTATCTTTGATGTTAGATAGTCCAGGTGGTGTCATCAGCAGCCTGCTCACTGCTGCCTCTCCTGAATTCCAAGATCATCTCCACATTCAAGGTGAGGTGGTTGTTGCCACACCACCTGGTCAGCTGCTCCACCTCTTTTCTGTACAGTGTGTCGTCATTGTTAGTGATGAGACTTACAGCAGCATCATCTGATGATTTAATGATGTGATTGGAGCTGAACCTGGCAGTCAGAGACGTGAACAGGAGTGGGCTGAGCACACAGTCCGGGGTGGAGCCTGTGCTCAGTGTGATGTATAATTTCATGAACTGCGTCTCAGTTGGTGACTCTAAATTGCCCGTAGGTCTAAGTGTGAATGGTTGTTTTTCTATGTATGATGTGTCACATAAAGGAGCCTCATTAAAGTCAAAACATAAGAAAACCTGCAACACATTACAAGTTCTTCTTCAGTTTGTCCTGATATCCATAACCTAAGCTTCCTGCTTCCTGCTCTGCATTCAAGCTGCAGCTGAACACATTCGCAGCCTTCTGCAGCGTCATCAGTATTCAGATAAAACTATAAACTAGTTTAAACCCTAAAGAGTGAAAACAAACAGAACATGGACAGACACAGACTTCAGATGTTGTTGAAGCAGTCCAGCCCCCATTCTCTGTGAGATACATAAGCTACATAAGAACTGGATCAAATCTGCTGTTTAGATCAAATAGGATTCACATATTGATACTACAATGAGATTCTTCACTCTTGCTTCTTTGACTGCATTCAGTATGGAGACTGTCTCTGTGCAGCTACTTTCACCAAGATGAAATGAGAGCCTCCACAGACACCAGTGGATCAGGATGCTTTCTATTGTCCCTCAGTAGAAGGTTGTCATGATGTGTGGAGGGGTTTTGGAACTTTTCAGTCTGTGCAGGAGGTGGAGGTGCTGCTGGGCTTTCCTGATGAGAGCATGGTTGTTGGTAGACCAGGTGGTGTCGGCAGCAACATGAGGAACTTTGATGGTCAGAGGTGGCTGCTCACTGCTGCCTCTTCTGAAGTCCAAGATCATCTCCTTGGTTTTCTCCACACTTAAGTACAGGTTGTGGTTGTCACACCACCTGCTGCTCCACCTCTTTTAAATTGCCTGTAGGTGTGAGTTTGAGTGTGAATGGTTGTTTATCTGTGCATGTTGCCCTGTGATGGACTGGTGACCTGTCCAGGATGTACCCCACCTCCCACCTGTAGATAGCTGGGATAGGCTCCAGGCCCCCGTGACCCTGCACTGCAGGATGAAGCAGGATCAGTTATCAGTTATCATAAAGGAGCCTCACTAAAGTCAAATCATGGTAGTGATTTGTTGCCACACTGCAAATTGATGACAGCCCCACAGTCACATGTGTCTGGGTTTCCCAGCCTCTGTCATTCAACCATTCATTCATGTATCTGTCCATGACTACAATCACTAATGCCAAACCCTGTGAACACCACAAATACGATTATTGTAATATTATTACAAAATGATGGCAAAAACCTGCAACACATTACAAGACGAGTTTCCCTCAGTTTGATGGATCCCTGACCTTTGCAGTGCAGTTTGTTGGCTTATAGTAAATTCTCCTATTTGTTATGCTGCTCTCCTGTTTCAGAGATGAATACAGATAGTGTCTGTATTTCACAAAATCCACAGATATCCATAAGTTAAGCTCAGCTTCCTGCTTCCTGCTCTGCATTCAAACTGCAGCTGAACACATTCACAGCCTTCTGCAGCTTAAGATAAATCTATAGTGTCTTTCCAGCCTAAACAATTAGAACTTTAAACAACTCCTCACAGTAAAAATGCAAACGTGGATGAGTTTGGACCTTGATCATCAAGTCATGCCACACAAAGCTTCTGATAACAAGTGCAGGGATCGTTGGACCAACAAAGAGACTTGTGACACTTTGCTTTGTTGTTTTAAGACTCAAAACAGCAGCGTTGATGACTTGGATTGAATACAATGAAACAGATATTACAGCTGGACTGTGTGCATCAAGCTGGGAAACCAGTGCATGATGTGTAGTCAGAAAAAATGTTGTCATCGGTGTTATCTTTCCACTGCACCTTGTAGGATGAGGTCAGGGCTTATAGATCTGACCTGGAAAAGGGACGAAGAGCTATAGTTTGACATGAAATCAAACGGCAGTACATGTTAGGCTGTCTTCCTTGGACTCCTGAACCTTTATCTTGCCTATGTTGCCTTTTTTTCTTTTATTGTTTGCAGGTTGTATCACCTGCATTTTATAGTGCTATGTTTTTCCGTACTAGACCTGCTTTGCAAAAAATGTTCATAAAAATATGTTTATAAAAAGTGTGGTGGTTGTAGTTTTTGTCCTTGCATATGAAAAAAACTTGTGTCTATTCATGTTTTACTTACTTTTAATCTTACTCCAGTAAATGAAATCATCCTATTGTATAATCATGAGTGTGCTCACACTGATTGTCAGATAACAACTGCTATCACATGAGAACTGTCAGCACACCTGACTTGTACGCAGACATTTACATAAAACCACTGCAGTTCTTTTTGCATATGGAGACCTACAATAATGTGTCTGTGTGGCAGAGAAGTGAAGCAGTGTGGACTTTCCCTGATGTTTGCTGATAAAAGCAGAGTTTCCTCTGAGAGCCCACAGAGCTCCTCATGATGGAGAGGATCCTGCTGGCTGTCTTGTTCCTCTCAGGTCAGTCAACTCTTTCTGTTTGCTAGAATCTATTGGATAAAATCCTCTTTTTTAATCTGGAGCCACCTCACATGTTCAAACATTTGATTTCCTCACAGGGGGACTCGTCCTCTCCTCTTCTCGTCTTGTCCATCAGTACCACTTTGTTCATGAATATAAGACTTGGTCTGAGGCTCGGACCTACTGCAGAAACTACCACACAGACCTGGCTACTATTGAAACCACTGAAGAAATGGAACAACTTGTCAACACAGCTTCATCTGCTGGTTACAGTGCTGAAGTCTGGATTGGCCTTTATGTAAATTACTATTGGCACTGATGATGTTTGGAACACGATAAACCAAACAGACACAAAATCTTTCTTACCTTATGCGTACTCTGTATGTAATTTCACCACATACAGTGGATCAGGGGGCTGGACTTACTGCCCCGAGGAACGTCCATTCCTCTGTTATGATGGTGAGTACACAGCACACATTCAGCATTCTGTGTGTTCATATGTATGTATTTTAAATTCAATTCAATTCAATTTGAAACCTTTATTAGTCCCACAATGGGGAAATTACTTAAGGCAGCCCAGCAAAGAGCACCATACACCAGTGAGTACACTGGAGGCTATGCAGGTAAAGTGTCTTGCCCAAGGACACACAACACCAACCAACCACCAACCTTCTGGTTACTGGACAACCCTGCTATACCACTGAGCCACTGCTGCCCACACAATATATTCTGTACTGTATATAATGTGTAGAGTACATCCTTTTTAAAGAACTCAACACTTTGTTTCTACAGCTGGTGGAAACAGGAATATTTTTGTGAATCAATCAATGAGCTGGTTCAGAGCTTGGAGGTACTGCAGGGAGAACTACACGTATCTGACGTATAGCTGGTCCAGCAGTGACTATGTGTTGGTTCCGAGTGGAGTGGAGGCATGGAGTGGTCGCATCTCCTACCCTTATGTTTATTGGAGTGATCGCTGCAATTCTTCATTCAGGTACTGGGATGAAAAAATAACCGATATGTACTACAATGCATTGTATGGTGCTGCAGCTGTGCAGAAATCAGGAAGATGGAGGTTACTGCAATCTGGCACCCAACTACCATTTGTCTGTTCTGGAAACAAGGAAAATGTTTTAGACCGTAGAAAGAAAAAAAAGAAGCCTGTAAAAGAAGAGCTTCATAAAAAAGGTACGTTGTTAAAGTTGTGAGGTCACACCTTTAAAACAACAACAAACTCACACTCAGTTTTTGTCTCTCGTGTGTTTGAAGTGGTTCAGGTGAGGATAAAGTCAGAGAACTCCTCTGTGGATCTGTACGACCTTGCTGCTAAAGCAGAGCTCCTGAAAAAGGTCAGTCTTCAAACTCTCCAACATTTATCTTTTGAAATGTTCACTGTGCTCAGTGCAGGTAAAGAAACAGAAAAACATGCAGCTCATTTAATGTTCAGTCACTGATTTATCTTCCTGTTACTGTGTGTGTTGCAGCTGCAGGACAGACTGAAGGAGAAAGGAGTGACTGGAGTCACCCTGAAGTGGAGAGAACAGCCTGATGGGAAAGTCTTCCACAAAGAGAGGAAGAGACAGAAGAAGGAGCTCTGAAATATGAACTATCATCATCAGTAGAACTGAGTGGAACATGTACATATAATGACTGTCTTCATTATCAGATAAGAGAGCCCAATCAAACTGATGAAACACAAATAGTATATTGTTTTATTCAATGCTAGAATACGACAGATGATGTAAAACTGTAAAACTAATTAGCACAGAAGAACAGAAATCAGACAGTTCTCAGCAGACAGCAGCTTTAACTTACTCACCAGAGACTGTGAGCTCACAGCTGGAAGAACCAGAACCAGAAGCTGTCCTCACATCACACACATACAGACCAGAGTCTTCAGTCCTGAGTCTCCTAATTTACCAGAGGCCATTTCCTGCATTCTGGTGGATTTTAACAGGTTGTTAAACACCTACAGAATTTTACCATTCTACCAAATAAAACCATCTACTGGAACTTTAAGTAGACAACAGCTTCCTCCCAGCGTTTCCGTTAAGGTCAGTCTAACATCAATGTAACGTCACAGAGAGCTCCACCGTCTCTACAGTCCCTGGGTTTACACTTCTCTGGTCTCTGGATCACCACAGTGGAGTTCGCCCCAATACGCACAGACACAGACACACACAGGCCTTGAGTTTGACACATATAACTTACACTGTTCTTCATCACACACACACTAACACAACAACAACACACTGGTTCTGTACAGCTGAACGCTGATCAGCAACACACACACACACACTGTCTCTGATTGGCTGAAAGAAAACTTTGACATGTGCAAAATAATTTAGTGAAATGAGTGTTTGTGTGTCAAAACATTGAGTCTATAAAATCCAGGAATTGTAAAGTCTTTACACCTTTATAACAGACCACAGATTGTATGTTTTAAAAAGTCAAACTGACAGCAGCATGCTCGTTCTGAGAAAGAGGAACAACGACACATGATGGATAGAAATGACCTAAACCCCTCTGTACACTACAGACTGTGAATATGAATAGATAAACACACTCACAGCAGCTCATGCTGGTTTTTATTCTTTCTGTTAACATGTGTTTGTATCAACAGTAACACAACAGAGGAAGGAGTGTGAGGACACAGCGACAGCACAGTGTGTCTGTGTGACTCCTTCAACAGAGAAACAACAGAGATGAAGCTTCAGTGTGTGAAGCTGCATGTTTACACTGTGATGTGTCTGAATGTGACACATGATCCATCAGACTGATCTGACTGTTGTTCACTTCATGCTGCACGTTCAGGCTGGTTTCACTGCTCAGGATGTGTCAGGACTGAAATAAGGAACATGCAACAGGAAGTGGTTTGTTGTACAGAGACACAGACCACAGAGCAACTGGTGTGAGAAACTGACGTTCTGTAAGTTTTATATATATGTATTATCTACACTGCTGTTAAATGAATAATCTTTGACTATTTAAGTGTGTTACTGTGTGAACATTGTGAATACGTTTGTTAAGGACGACTAATGTAAATGTAAAATGGATATTCAGAGCATATTTGAAGCTAAGTTTTATGACTCAATATAAACTGAGGAACAGACTACACACAAAAATGTATGTTCATATAATTGATAATGATTAAATATAGTTTACATAAAACACTTTTAATGAACATAGAAAAAGTCATGTTGGTTTGTACGACGGTGTATTAGTGTCAGGACTTGGATTCTGTTCCAGTCTTATTGTTTTTATGTCCTCTTAGGTTTGGTCTCTGGGTTAACCTGTGTTCTGTTATGGTGTCATTGTGAGCTGTAGGTAATGTTCATCTTAGTGTTTTCAGTGTCTCGTACTTCCTGTTTGGTGAGCACCAAGTTCCTGGGTGTTAAAGTTAAAGCTGATAAACTTGAACCAGATGTGATTTTAAAGGCGTGGCTTAAAATGTTTAATGTTTTAAATCACGTGTCCTGGTTTAAAGGCGTGGCTTCTGTGGACTTTGGTTTTTGAGCTCCTGTCAGACAGACTGCAGCAGAACCAGCAGCTCCACACATGAAGGTGGAAACTTCTGGAAGTCAGGACTGATTCAGCAGGTGAGTCTGTCGATATCTGATCAATCATCAGTGTGATCACCTCATTGATCTTTACTGCCTGTAACTGATGGATCTTTATTGTAGTAAGTCCCTGAAACGCGGAACCAACAACAAGCGTCTCTGTTGATCGTTCTCTCTGTAAAGTTCAGCAGCTTCATTTGCTCTGAAACTCAGATCGACTCGTTCAAAGCTTCAAGCGGAGAAAAGGTCGCTTTATTCTGACTTTATCAGATCAGTCTGTTTCCGGTTTAACACACCTGTGCTGCGCAACAGCCGCGCGCCACGTTACGTAAGTTTGGTTGGTTTACTGTTCATGGTGCGTTCAGGTGCATCTCGTTTAATTGAGTTCAGATGACTCTTATTACTAAAACTAAAACATTTAAATGCATCAATTTGTCATGTTTTATTTTTCATGAATCCATATTGATGATTGAAACTCATCAGAAGAAACATTTTCTCTTCAAGGGTTCATAAATATGTGAATCTAATATTTGCCATGAGGAGAAGTGTGTCAGTCCTCAGAGCTCAGACAGTAGCTGCTCATGTGTTTGTCCTTTCTATAGAAAACAGTCCACAGACTGTTACAGAGGAAGGTCTCAGTGTTTCACTCAGTCTGTTCACACTGTGACAGAAACACACATGAACACATGTTCATTTATTCACATGTTCACACATGGAGAGAAGTGACAGAACTCTGAAGCAAACACTGAATGTGTGTGTGCACTGTTCCACTTACAGCATGTGACCTCAATAATAACAGCATCAGAGATGTTGGTGTGTTTACAGACTCACCAAAATAAAAGCCTGAGAGCAAAACCTGGTCTGAGGCTCTGATACTAAACTAACAGCATGATTAGCCTGTTAGCATCTACATAAAGCATGAATAACAACATGCTGACTGTGTGTTTCTGTGTCATGTTGCTGTGTTTGTGTGAAGGTGTGAGCTCTGCTATGAGTCAGTGTGAGGACAGAGAGGAGGGAGTCCCTCCCTCTAAAAGACCTAAGTGTGGGGACCATGAGAGCCGGACCAAAGCTCAGAGGTAAGAGGACTATGAGTCAGTGTGAGGACAGAGAGGAGGTTGTGTTTTTATTTTTGAAATGATTTATTTATAATTGTGTTCTCATCTTCAGTGTTGTTTTGTGTGTTTGTGTTCACTGAGCTGCTGATGATCACAGTTTTGTATTAAGTTCCCTGTGTTATGGTTTAGATGTTTAGTTATGGTTTATTACAGACTGCAGCATGAAGGTGGAAACTTCTGGAAGTCAGGACTGATTCAGCAGGTGAGTCTGTCGATATCTGATCAATCATCAGTGTGATCACATCATTGATCTTTACTGCCTGTAACTGATGATTTTTTATTGAACGTCAGTTCTCTATAGAACTGTTCCCTTGAATGTTTTCCCACTGCAAGCTAATCTGACATGGTGTCACTTCATCTCATACATACTGCTGCTGCTGATGTCCTCTGACTTTTCCAGGAAGCTGTGATGACGTCAAAGGACCTTCTGAACATTCTGCAAGATCTGACAGATGAAGAGTTCAAAACGTTCAACTGGTTTCTGCAGCAGCCCGGCTGCCTAGAGGGCCACGCACCCATCAAAACATGCCACCTGCAAAAGGAACACAGGCTGGAAACAGTGACTGTGATGGAGCAGACATATGGAATTCCTAATGCAGTGCAGGTCACCTGGAACATTTTAGGGAAGATCCCCAGGAAGGACCTGCAGCAGACATTGGATGACATCAGGAACACTAACCCTGGACCTTCAACTCAGACTTTGTCTTCTCCTCATACTGAAGGTGAGAAGCTGCATTCTCTGTTATGTACGACAGCATATTAGGGCCATTTTAAGAAAAAGAAATACTGACCTGGAAAGGGGGGGGGCGCTAATATTATGAGATTAAAGTAGCAAATTTGTGAGAAAAAAACTCAGAAATTTATATCCGTTTTTCTTGGTCACGGAATCGTGTTGCGTTTCCAAGGCGTCATCTTCATTGCATGCATGCATACGGTTTATGTGTACATGTAAACTGTTTCAGGGCTTTAGTTCAGTTCAGGGTGTTATGAGAGTGGTATATGCCTTCTTAAGAGGATGGCAGTGAGTAGCCTACGTGTGTGTGTAGTGGGTGTATACTTTCTTCTGCGTTGTGTAATCAAAAACCAACTTCTTTCTTGGCTCGACAGGCCGTTTATTAGGGTCAGGCTGGACACAGAAATCTTGTATCCAGAGTTCTAACAAGCTCCACAGTGACACACTGAAAAATAAACCCAAAGTTAGCATATAGCACTGTACTACGAGACAGCACTGCTACTGCATTTAAGCTAGCAGCTAGCAGCTTGTCAAACGGACTGCTTAATTTACAACGCTTAGCAACCAACATTAAAAGGAAACTTATGGTTATTATTCCAACAACATATAACAATAGGAATGTGGACTTATGACGGCAAAACAACAAAGTAAATTGCTAATTTCTGCAGAGCTTATTAGACTCGGACTTACCACGCGAACAGCACATGTAAGACTGGTGACAAGGGTGGAGTATCCCTTGCCAACTCTGCAAGGGCCCTCTAGAGGGCGCCAAAACCCCACTGTCCCATGGAAAAACCATACAATCAACATAATACAGGGAAAATAATGGGATCAAAAGTAAATGAAGAAGTTATTACCTCCTTACATGTGTGTACCTGTGGCGGTGTGTGTATGTGAGTGTGCAGGATACAGGAGAGTGTATGTGTGTAGGAGTGGGAGAGAAGATGAGAGTTCTTAGCTTGAGAGAGGGGTGAGTTATTAACAAGAAGTATATGTACAGCGTAAAGAATAAGAGAATAAAGCTGCCGCCCTGCAAGGACAGGAAAGTGCTCTGGTCTCCCTTTACTCCAGCTGTGTGTGACGGTGGGGCTTAACCACGAGCAACGTAGCTCGTCCTCTGTGCCTCCTGACTACGGTTGGGAGGTTGAAGCAGGAAAGGTTATCAACGGTGTTATCTTTCTCACAGCATTGCCACAGTAAAACTTGATGAGCTTTTCCACGGCGACCATGACAGCAAGCAACGTCTATCCAGATTTGCGACTTTATAGCCTAATGTGAATGAATATCTGAGGTTTTCCCATACATTTCTGAGTTTTTCTAGCAAATTTGCTACTTTTATCTTAGAATATTAGCCCCCCGCCTCTTCCGGGTCAGTATTTCTTTTTCTTACAATGGCCCTAATACAACGTCGTACTATCTCTACGTGGACAGAAAACTTCCTGTCCCACATGGGCTATTTTTTCATACAGTAGATTTTTGTCCTATAACTATCAGTGACATAACAAACCATCCTCCATTTTGATTGGACACATCAAACGAGCAGCAGTACAACCTCCATCCATCCATCCATCTTCCACCGCTTATCCGGGGCCGGGTCGCGGGGCCAGCAGTCTAAGCAGGGACACCCAGACTTCCCTCTCACCAGACACTTCCTCCAGCTCTTCTGAGGGAATCCCGAGGCGTTCCCAGGCCAGCCGAGAGACATAGTCTCTCCACCGCGTCCTGGGTCTTCCCCGGGGCCTCCTCCCAGTGGGACATGCCCGGAACACCTCCCCAGGGAGGCGTCCAGGAGGCATCCGAACCAGATGCCCGAGCCACCTCAGCTGGCTCCTCTCGATGTGGAGCAGCAGCGGCTCTACTCCGAGCTCCTCTCGGGTGACTGAGCTTCTCACCCTATCTCTAAGGGAGCGCCCAGCCACCCTTCGAAGGAAACTCATTTCAGCCGCCTGTATTCGCGATCTCATTCTTTCGGTCACTACCCAAAGCTCATGACCATAGGTGAGGGTAGGAACGTAGATTGACCGGTAAATCGAGAGCTTCGCCTTCCGGCTCAGCTCCTTCTTCACCACAACAGACCGGTACAGCGACCGCATTACTGCGGAAGCTGCACCGATCCGTCTGTCAATCTCCCGCTCCATTTTTCCCTCACTCGTGAACGAGACCCCGAGATAGACAAACTCCTCCACTTGGGGCAGGAGCTCTCCTCCCACCCAGAGAGGACAAACTACCTTTTTCCGGTCGAGAACCATGGCCTCAGACTTGGAGGTGCTGATTCTCATTCCAGCCGCTTCACACTCGGCTGCAAACCGTCCCAGTGCACACTGGAGGTCCCGGCTCGATGAAGTCAACAGGACAACATCATCCGCAAAAAGCAGAGATGAAATCCTATGGTTCCCGAACCAGATCCTCTCCGGTCCCTTGCTGCGCCTAGAAATTCTGTCCATAAAAATTATGAACAGAACCGGTGACAAAGGGCAGCCCTGCCGGAGTCCAACATGCACTGGGAACAGGTCTGACTTACTGCCGGCAATGCGAACCAAACTCCTGCTCCGGTCATACAGGGACCTAACAGCCCTCAGCTGAGGGCCACGGACCCCATACTCCCAGAGCACCTCCCACAAGATGCCGCGAGGGACACGGTTGAACGCCTTCTCCAAGTCCACAAAACACATGTGGACTGGTTGGGCGAACTCCCATGAACCCTCCAGCACCCTGCGGACAACCTGCACAGAGATAAAGTTTTGCTGGTTTTCACCTCAGGTTTGTTTTTATAATTCCAAACATGTGTAGAAGACACAGTTTGCCACTTTCAGGTCTGTGTTGCTGATTCCATGCTTGCACTGCAGGGGGCACTAAGCTGTAATGAAAGGAAGAGTGAGACTGAGGAACCTGATTCACACTGATAAGATGTTCTGATTGTAGCTTTTACTGTTTCTCATGAGAACACAGCTCTGGCTCAGATGGGTGTGGAACAGTGGCACATTTGTGTCGGCCATGTTGTTTCACCTGCAGCAGAGACGTGTTTTGGACAATGATGGATCTGTATTGCTTTGTAGGAACAGACTGGGCTGCCTCTAAAAGTTAATGCTCAATTTCTGTATGTGTACACACACTAACCTACTCACTGTCTTTGACAGATGGGATGGTTCCAGTACCGGAGCCACACCACATCACATATTACCAACAGAAACTCCAATCCCACTTCCAGGACAGGTTTCTGTGTGCACAAGATGGCTGGGCAGAAGATAAAGAGTGTCTGGTTGATATCTACACAGAGCTATACATCACAGCCGGCCGTGACATACACATCAACACACAGCATGAGGTCCAACAGATCGAGAAAGCCTGGAGGCCCAGAGACACTGAGACATCTGTCAAACCCAGAGACATGTTCCAACATCCTTCTGGAAAAAAAAGACCTGTAAAAACAGTGCTCACCAACGGAGTCGCAGGAATTGGAAAGACCTTCCTGGTGCAAAAGTTTATTCTAGACTGGGCTGGGGGAACAGCCAATCAAGATGTGCATCTCATTTTCCCCTTCTCCTTCCGTCAGCTGAATCCACTGATGGGAAAACAGTTCAGTTTGGCAAACCTCATTCATGAATGTATCCCAGAGGCTAAGGGCATCAAAGAGAAGGCTCTTAATTGCATTTTTACTGCTTTAGAATCATCAGGAAACGGCAACTACGACAGGAGTGAGTTCAAGCTTCTCTTTGTGTTTGACGGACTGGATGAGAGCCGCCTTCATCTGGACCTTCATGTTGACGATTGTCACTCTGTTGATGTAACTAAGTCCACCACCACCGATATCTTGGTGAAAAACCGCATCAATGGAAAACTGCTGCGCTCCGCTCGCATATGGATAACCACACGGCCGGCAGCAGCCAAACAGATCAAGTGTGTGGATGTGGTGACAGAGGTCAGAGGGTTCACTGACCCACAGAAGGAAGAGTACTTCAGGAAGAGGTTCAGAGAGGAGGAGCAGGCCAGCAGGATCATCTCCCACATTAAGACATCACGAAGCCTCCACATAATGTGCCACATCCCAGTCTTCTGCTGGATCACTGCTACAGTTCTGGAGGACATGTTGGAAACCAGAGAGGGAGGAGAGCTGCCCAAGACCCTGACTGAGATGTACGCAGAGTTTCTGATGTTTCAGGTAAATCAGACCAAAGAGAAATATGGACCAGAGTCCAGTCAGTGCATTTTTTCACTAGGAAAACTGGCTCTTCAGCAGCTGGAAAAGGGCAACATAATCTTCTATAAGAAGGATCTGAAAGAGTGTGGCATCGATTTCAGTAAAGCCTCAGTGTACTCAGGAGTGTTCACAGAGATCTTCAAGGAAGAGCGAAGAAGGAAACAGAAAGACACAACATTCTGCTTTGTTCACCTGAGCATTCAGGAGTTTCTGGCTGCTTTCCACCTCATACACTGTTTCATCAAAGGGGACACTGAGGAGCTGCTAGACTTCCTGAGGGGTGACAACGACGGTGACAACGACGGTGACAAAGACAAGTTATCTCTGGATGACATCCTGGACAGAGTCATGAAGAAATCTCTGGAAAGTGAAACTGGCCACCTGGACCTGATGGTTCGCTTCCTTCATGGCCTCTCTCTGCAGTCAAACCAGAGACTCTTAGAAGACCTGCTGGGTGAGACAGAAAACTATTCAGAGGCCATCCAGAGAGCCATGAACAACCTGAAACGGAGACGCACTCATACGGTGTCTCCTGACAGAAGCATCAACATCTTCCACTGTCTGATGGAGATGAACGACCTCTCAGTCCATCAGGAGATCCAAGAGTTCCTGCAGTCAGAGAATAGGTCAGAGAAGGAACTCTCTGAGATCCACTGCTCAGCTCTGGCCTACATGCTGCAGATGTCAGAGGAGGTTCTTGATGAGCTAGACCTGATGAAGTACAACACAACAACAGAAGGACGATTGAGACTGCTTCCAGCTGTGAGGAACTGCAGAAAGTTCAGGTGAGTCCAGATGTGACCAATCAGTGTAGATTATTGGTTTAGTTCTTAGACACATTCACACTGTATGTTTCTCTCTAACAGGGCTCCTTGTGTTCATTGACACATCACATCAGCTGTGTTTTTGTCTCAGATGTTCTTCTACTGTAAAAAAACATAGTTTTTTTTATGTTTCTGTTTGAAGCTGTTAAATGAATGGACAATAAATGTGTCTTTATTTGTAGCTAAAACAGCTGTATGTGGCCAAAGTGCTGCAGAAACAACATAAATACAAAGACTGCAAAAACTGCAGCACAACATCATGGTATGCAAACATGCAGACACATACCATTACACAAACAGTTCAATCAGGATGTCACACAACACAGAATAACTCCTGAAAGTCTCTGAATGAAAGAGAAGAATTTATCTTTCTCAGCAATATCAGCTGGAAGAACCTACAACAGAGAAATAAAGTGAAATACACTGTCAAAATGAGGTGATGAGAATGATCAGAGTTTTTGTTACATGTCAAACAGTCAGATCAAATGAGATCACTGCTACTACTTAAAGTGTCCCTTTCATAATGTTCTGATATTTCTGTCATCACAGACTTTCTGACTGTAACCTCTCAGAGACTCACTGGGAAGTTGTGGCCTCAGCTCTGAAGTCCGACCCCTCCCATCTGACAGAGCTCGATATGAACGGGAACAAACTGCAGGATTCAGGACTGAAGCAGCTATGTGCTGGACTGGACAGTCCTCACTGCATACTGCAGGTTCTTAGGTCAGTTAATGTTATTATTAGGCTGAGGTCCAGTTTTTAAATCATCTGTCAGGACTGACAAACAGAAAAGGACCACAGACATGTGTACCTTCAGTCACTGTTGCTCTGATGACAAATCAGATCTAATCATATGTTCAAATGTTGCTCAGTAATTCAATGAATAATTATTTTCTTCCATCCCAGTAACAGTAATCTGTATGTTTTAATGTTATTCCATATTATTAAATTATCAGTGGTATCAATGGCTCTATCAATGTCTTGTATTGTCTTATTAGGTTGTGTGGCTGTGGTTTGTCAGAGACCAGCTGTCTACCTCTGGGCTCAGCTCTGAAGGCTAACCCCTCCCAGCTGAGATATCTGGACCTCAGTGAGAACAATCTGCAGGATGTGGAGCACCTAGGTGGTTTTCTGGAGAGGTGTAGCCTTCAGACTCTGAGGTCAGTCTTAATAGTCTTTATCTACACTGCTCTACCTTTTACAATGAATATCAAAATCAGTAGTGTTAAATGTACACATTTCATTTCATTCAGACTGAGCAGCTGTAACCTCTCAGAGAGAAGCTGTGAAGCTCTGTCCTCAGTTCTCAGCTCCCAGTCCTCTAGTCTGAGAGAGCTGGACCTGAATAACAATGACCTGCAGGATTCAGGAGTGAAGCAGCTGTCTCGTGGACTGGAGACTCCAGACTGCAGACTGGAGACTCTCAGGTCAGGATCCAGCTTTTTGATCATCAGTTAAATTCTGCTTCATGTTCATGTTGAAGATCTGTTGGATTTCCCTTCTTTCTTCTTGAGTTCATGACCTGTTTTGTACCTCCAGTCTGTCAGGTTGTCTGATCACACAGGAGGGCTGTGCTTCTCTGGTCTCGGCTCTGACCTCCAACCCCTCCTATCTGAGAGAGCTGGACCTGAGCTACAATCATCCAGGAGACTCAGGAGTGAAGCTGCTGTCTGCTTTACTCAACAGTCCAGATTGTAGTCTGGACACTCTCAGGTACACAGAGACCACAGAGCATGAGTCCTCCTCAGTCTGTCAGTTTAGCTCATATATCCTGTTGATGGATGGATTGAAACTGCAGAGAAGAAATAATCACTGATCCCTGATGTTCATCTTCCTCCATCATTAAGTTTCCATCATGTTAACTTCACTTTTCTTTATACACGTTCTTCCTCAGCTGTAAGAACCACTGAATTATTTCCACAAACAAATGTTCCTGAAACAATCCATATGTGAAGCTTCAGAGGAGACAACAACACAATGGTAGAAGGAGGAGTTCCTTCAGTCAGAGACAGAGAGCAGTGAGACACTACAATATTATCACTGTTATCAAACCTACACTGTTGCTGCATGAAGAGGATTTTACAGTAAAGCGCTGACAGAGAGCAATATTTCACAGAATGGAGGACATGAATAAACACAGAGCAGATCAGGAGAGACTCTTCTGGAGTCGACACAGATGAGTTTCAGTCTGTTTGTGTGTCTCTGACAAACTGAGGAACTCTGCTTCATGTTGATCAGCAGTTTGGACTCATGTTGGTTAGAAAATCATTCTGACTGTGTTTCTTCCTGCAGGGTGGAGCATGGTGGAGAGCAGTGGTTAAAACCTGGGCTGAAGAAGTGTAAGTTTGACTCGGTCTTTCCTCATGTTATTGTGCATGAGTCAGTGTTCTATCAGTCCATCAGAGCTGTTGTAGCGCAGCCTCGGCGGTTGGATTTCTTTCGTGTTTACTGGAGTTTATTACTCCCCAGCAGGAGTTTTAGGTTCCAGCTTTGTCATTTTCCTTTTTTCTCTTGTTAGGGAGCTTTAGTGTGTTGTAGTGTCTTTGTGTTTGTTTGGGGCACTGCTCAGCTCTGAGTTCATGACCTGCAGCCTAACACTGAAACCAGCCTGTGTAGCTGCCGATCTGAGAGTGGGGACGAGGTGCAGACATGCTGTGTGTGGGTTTCCCCTCAGCCTGGGACATAACAGAGACAACCAAAGCAGACAAAAGACAAAATCCAATGAGAGACCAAAAAGGGTTGAAAAGGTCCAAACACAGGAATAAACAGCTCCACAGTCAAAAAGCAGGCAGGACTCAGACACAAAGAATCTCATCCAAAGGGTCAGACTGGACTGATGGACTGAAGAGTGAGGACACTGAGACACTGAGCTGTGAGCAGCATTATTAGGGTTAGGGTTAGGGCGATAAACGCCAATGTTTAAGAAAACGAGTTACCACCAAAATAAGTTTCACACGGGGTCTCTGTTTAAAGTTTTTAATCAATTAGTAACAAAACACGTTATCCGCCATGTTTCCCTGCACCGCTTCTTCCCTTTTTCCCCAATCTGCTACAAACGCCCTGATTTTCAGCACAATGCAGCATTTCCATTCAACCAATCACGGGGCAGCTTTCCAACTGTCATGGCGGAGCCCTGTCAGTAGATAGAAAGTATGTCCAGTCGTCTTTTAAATGAGTGTTTTAGCTGTGTGAAATGAATAACTTTGACAGTATCCATGAGGCAGTCCTCGTTTCTTCCATGGGAAAAAAGTGGAAGCCTTCCATACAGAATCCCGAAACTCAGCTGGAGGGAAAATACCGGCCATTTCCTGTTCGCATACTAAAGAGAAAAACTTTTGTCATGCGGATCAACTGACAGCCGGCGAAATAATATTATTAGAAATACATATATAAATACATAAAATTAGTTTTTTGATGAAATGGATTTATAGCTTTTTGGGTGGAAAAAAGATTTGATTGTTTAATAAATGTTTAAAAGCAAAATATAGATTTGAGTTTTTGATGTTATTACAAACTCATGATGATATATTACAGTTTGAAACATAAAGTAGAAGTTTCATATAAACCCTTTTTGGGAAAGAAAACACTTTTTTCTGGATTTATAGTGTTTTGAAAGCAATCTCTTCGTTTGTCAGGCGGGACAGCCGAAACCAGTTAAACAAGCTTTTACTGACAGCTCTGAACAGACCACATTAACTTATCATTCATTTTAGTGCAGCCGCCACAACTTCCATTTCACTAAACCATTTTTTTAATCTTCATTTATTATATTTCCTTTTATTTTGTTTTTTTGCTTTGGTTTCTTTCTGTAACACTGGACTTATTTTCTATGAAGGCTTGAACTCTGACAGTGTTTGAACAGGAGAGAAAGGAGTATAAAGTGTGTAGTGAGGGGGTCACAGCCTTAAAGCATCTAGAATAACTGTAAAAAATAAAGCCGATTACTTCACGGATTTCACCTTTTGCGGGTTATTTTCGGAACGTAACCCCCGCGATTAAGGAGGGACCTCTGATTGGAAGGAAGAGACTGGGCTCTCAGCTGCAGTAAAGGGGGCAGGTCTGGCTCCAAAACAGGTTTCAATGTGCAAGATGTCTTGTCCTCACATTCTTCTTCCATTTCCACTTGTCCTGAAACTTCGGCCTTCGCTGTCAACCTTCCTTTTCTTACTCACACTTGCCATTTTAGAAATGGGCAATAAAAAAAACACAGATCACTGGCAAAACAGGGTGGTGAGAGTTTGACCATGTTTGCTGCCATCTTGTGGTGAAATGTTAAATATATATAAATAATAATAATTTTTAAATGCGTGATTTCATCCTGTGGACAACAGTACTGGTGGCATATTATGACATTATTGATTTTAGGACAGAGGCTTCGGCCCAGTGAACATATGAACTGGACTTTTGGTCTGTTCTACAGGAAAAACCCTCAATGATAATGCACCAACAATCCCAACCAAAGAAAGGAACATAAGGACAGAAGAACCAAACAGGAAAGAAAATAGAAATAACTATTGTATATATAACCTCGAAAATTTCACAAGAAATTTTGAGTGGGCCAATGCGCGCTCGCCCACACTCTGCTGCCGGTCCGCCCCATTATATACCACCAAACCTCATTCCTGATCACCGGCATATGTGAAAGCTTAAGTGGCTTGCCTGTCAAAACAAAAAGTGGCACAGACATGGGGACTCATATGTCAGAGGTCTAATGTTTATCTACATTTTACATTTTAAATGAAGGTTCTGTGTGAAAGCATGCCCAAACACCATGGCTTCAAAGTTTTGACAGTGTTTTGATGCCTGTGGGGAGGGTTGATCGCAGTTTTTCTGGATGTTTTCAAACACCATTTATCCGATCGCTACCAAACCTCAGAGGGTAGTGGTCCTGACGGAGCCAGTCGATTTGATGTATAATTTTTGGGTGGCTAGCGCTAGTTAGCTGTGTAATGAATTAGAGGCTTTTATTTTGAAAATCAGTGTGTGTGTGTGTGGGGGGGGGGGGGCACTCCCTAATGCATGTTAAAACATGTTTAAGTGTTTTATTTTGAAAATCTACACGTCAGCCATATCCTGTTATTGTGCAAGGTCTTTTATTGTTAAAATCCATGTTTGTGTGTGTGTGTGTTGGCAGGTGTGTATAGTGTGTGTCTGCATATTTCTGGGTGGCTTGTATGTAGTTTGCCAGGCCTAGTAAGGTCTGTAATGATGTGGAGGCTTTTATTTTGAAAATCTGTGTGTGTGTCTGTGTGTGTGTGTGCACGCGCATGTGTGTGTGGTTGTGTATGTTCCTGTATGGTAGTGTATGTGTGTGTGTCTGCCTCTGTATGGATCAATACAGTGTAGTTACATTGGTTTGAATGAACCCAATGCATTGTTAATGGGAGCGGCCATCTTTGATGATGTAATTAGAGAAGTCAGTTAGAGCACCTGTTACGGTTACCATGGAAACGGCTCCCTCAGTTTTCGGCCTCCTCCCTGGTTTTGTGACTTTTTCCTTTATTTTTCTCTCTCCCCATTCACCGTCTATGTCGTTCGCCCACTGGTTTTTTGCGATTTACGTGAAAACCGTACGTCGGAACGGAAAGAAAAGTCATAGCACAGGTGTCCCGGTTTAGCCGGACGTCCTGTAAAAGTTTCAGGTCCCTCACATTAAAGCTGTGGGACTAGTTCCGCTGTAAATGTGTCCAGAAGAAGGAGAATAATACAGAAGCGGAATAAGTATTTACAATAGTAACAGTGGAACAATATCAGGATAGATCAGGAGGTCTGAGTCTGGTCTTTCAGTCCAGATCCTCCTCCAGACTCTGATGAAGGAGCTTTGGATGATGCTCTTTATCCAATGATACAGTTGATGCTGCTGTTCTTCTCATGTTCTAAATGTGTCGTCTGTCTTTACTCACATTGCTGCAAATATCCAGTTTGTGTTTGAACACAAAGCTGATAGTTGTGTGTTTGTTCATTCAAACATTAGTGACAAAAAGTCTGATGATAAACTTTGTATGAATGAACAACACATCAGTCAGTAAAGACAGAATGAAGCCATCAGATGTGTCAGATGATAAACTGCAGCTGTGTCTTTTTCTCTCCATCAGATTTCTGTCAACTTGAAGTCGACACAAACTCAGTGCACACAAACCTCAAACTGTCTGACAACAACAGGAAGGTGACACATGTGGAGGAGGAGGAGCCATATCCTGATCATCCAGACAGATTTGACTGGTGTGATCAGCTGCTGTGTAGAAATGTTCTGACTGGTCGCTGTTACTGGGAGGTCGAGTGGAGAGGAGTGGTTTATATATCAGTGAGTTACAGAAGAATCAGAAGGAAAGGAGACAGTTATGACTGCATGTTTGGAGGAAACAATCAGTCCTGGAGTCTGATCTGCTCTGATGATGGTTACTGTGTCTGGCACAATGACAGAGAAACATCCATCTCCTCCTCCTCTGTCTCTCACAGAGCAGCAGTGTATGTGGACTGTCCTGCTGGCACTCTGTCCTTCTACAGAGTCTCCTCTGACACACTGATCCACCTCCACACCTTCAGCACCACATTCACTCAGCCTCTACATGCTGGGTTCTTGTTGGGTTCTGGTTCCTCAGTGAGTCTGTGCTGTGTGTAGAAGCAGAGTGTGTGGAAGTGACAGCAGCTTCAACTTTGTGCTTTAAATGTTGATGATGTTTCACTTTCATTTGAATCACTGACTGTGATTTCAGGTCAGAACATGTTTTTGTCTTAGAAGCAGTGAAATGAAGAATGTGAAGCTGAATTTATGATCATGAACTTTGACATGTCCTCACAAATGAAACCCTTACATTAAGAAATGCATGATTCCATGTTGTTATGGCTCTGATATTAAAATGTAGTATTATAATAGGAGTTAATGGACCTAAGTGGAAAACACCATTTAAAACTGCTGCAATACAAACACTAATAACTCCAACTCAATATTTTGGCTAAACTTTGACATGACAGATATAAAATAATGCCTGAGCCTCCCAACTTGTAAAATAACTTGTTTGGTGCATTTTTACATTAAATATTTGCATCATGCAATCTAACTGGCATTTAAAGCGTTAAACTCCTCCAATGATGTTTGGTAGTTCTGAGCAGTAATTACTCGATACTAGCGTGATGAGATCGATATTTCTCTGGAAGTTTCTCTTAATACCTTCAGCAACTTTACTCGTATTTACTCGCGGTGCAAACAGCGCTCAGTAAATTCACTCTGCTCAGTGCGCAGGCGTCTACTGCGCAGATGTGGTGGAGGAGGGCGGGGGAGGAAGAGGCGAACATGGACCACATACTGCAAAAAGTATGCTTTTTGTCTGCTCAGTCTGCTCAGTGCGCAGGCGCTGAGTTATTTCACAGCGACAGACGAGGAAGAAGAAAAAGCGACTGTGCAGGAAAGCGACCTGCGGCTGTGGAAACACAACTCATTTACACAAACATAAAGCAGCAGAGCCCAAAGACCTCGAGCTGCAGACCAGAGGGAGGAGGAAGAGGCAGATCTCCGAACATGAACCACAGACAGAGGTGACTGACAGATGCTTAACACTCATGAATATCCAGGTAGATGAGTTAAAGAAGTGAAAGTTCAGACTGAGTAATCACTCAGAATGACTGAACAGTCATCATATCACCAGCTGAAATAAATCTAGTTTTTCTCAAATAACAAAATATATCTAATAATGTAATTATATAAGTTTATATAATGATATGTATTTCAGTATGGTTAGTATAATTAGTACCTGTAGAAGGATCTTTATTCTTCATATTTAGGCTACATGTGTTAGACTTTAATCAAATTACCTTCATTATGATATTTAACCTACATGATTCATAAACAGCCATGGCTGTCACAAGGAGCATCGCTGACATGATGGTGAAGTTATCATTTCATACACAGTTTTACAGTTTTGCACTTTTGTTTCAGCTTGATTTACTTAACAAATGTTTATTGTGTATTATTATTCTGCTAATCATGATCAACTAATTAAAAGGCAAAAGAATAATCATTGTATGATCAGGATTGTTTTTTTAATTCCTTTGATCATCATCATTTAGCAGCCTCTCTTCACTTAAAGCCCACAGCACCATCACACACTGGACTGGGCAGCTTTATACTGTAAATGTAATTTAACTACACTCAGACTGAATGTGTCACACAGCGCCCCCTGCTGACAGAGGTGTGTGTGTGCAGCAGTGCAGACTGTAAAAGCTGACACAGAGTGTGACTGTGAGTTTCAGTCAGACTGTAGATTGATGTTGTTGTAGCCGTACTGACTGAACCTGATGACTCTTCACCTCTGTGTCCTCTCACAGAGAGAAGATGATCCTGCTGCTCCTCATCCTCACCTCCTCAGCAGCAGCACTTGAAGTGAAGGAGACACAGAGCTCCTATCAGGCAGAGGAGAACCACAACATCACACTGGAGTGGACGTTCCCCACAGACACTCAGACTAAGACTGAGGACATTTATGTCTACTGTTATCATTTAACCAGACAGAAAGAATCAGTCCTGTATCAGGTCCATGCTGGTGTTGAGCTCTCAGAGTCTGTGGATGAAGGTTTTTCAGGAAGAGTCCAGAGTGACACAGACGCCCTCAGAGAAGGACGAATCAGACTTCATCTGTCCAGACTCAGGACTGAAGACTCTGGTCTGTATGTGTGTGATGTGAGGACAGCTTCTGGTCCTGGTTCTTCCAGCTGTGAGCTCACAGTCTCTGGTGAGTAAGTTAAAGCTGCTGTCTGCTGAGAACTGTCTGATTTCTGTTCTTCTAACTGTAACATATAATATTCTGTACAGACAGACAGCATCAGGTTCAATTCAAACAGTCCACATGTTCATTTAAACATCAACAAGTCTCAACTCACATTTTTGTCCTTTACAGCAGCTGCTGCTCAGACACACACTGACAGACCAGCTCTGAGTCCACCAGCAGACCCAGGAGGACGGACAGGACTCATCATTGGACTGACACTAGGAGTTCTCCTGATGGTCTTTGTAGTTTCATTTTTTGTTTTTAGAGAGAAACTGAAGTCTTGTGTCTCAGAACAACAACCCACCACATACGATGCTGCTTCTGATGAAATTAAGATACCACTTGAGTAATTAATATGAAATGACATCAACAGCACATGAAGGGTTACACACTGAAGTTAAGCTTGTCCACTCAGGTACTGTGTTGTGTTGCTGTTGTCAGTCTCCTCTGCACATTTCACACACTACATGCTGATGAGGAACTCACCATTCAGACAAGATGGTGGAGTTCAAAGTAAACATTGAAGCAAACAGTGAAAATGTTTGTTAGTGTTGATGTTTGCACTGATGATAAGAGCAGTGAGCTCTGTGTCTCCTGTTATGATGCATGTCAGTGTTCAGACTGTTGCACTTTTATTTTCTGACATGAAGAACTGTAAATCTTTTATACTTTATTTAACCCCTGTCATACAACAGTATTTACACTGTAAGAAGTTCAGCACAGTAAGTGTTGACATGTAGTGTGTTATTCTTGTGCTGCAAGAGGAGATAACTGATGTCATTAACTTCAGGAACAAGACCACGTCATGATTATAGAGTCTGACCTCTCTGTGTGTTTCAGTCTCTTCATCCTCCTCCTCCTCATCCTTTAACTCTTTCAGGCTGTGAACCTGCTGAATCAGCATGTTGCTGTGCTCTAATAAAGACTGTAATTAACTGTTCAGTGTCCGTGTCCTCAAACATGCTCCAGAGCTTCTTCTGTTGACTCTCGACTCTCTGGCGCCACCTGCTGACAGGAAATGGATGAGCTGCTGTGTGGGTTCAGAGGAGAACATGATGAGAGCAGGAGGTCAGAGGTCACTGCAGCAGACTGCTGCTGTGTGACTGTAAAGAGCTGCCACAGTCTGCAGCTCCTCTCTGTGGGTCACACACTGAACTGCTGCTTTGTTTCTATTGACCCACAGTTCTGTTCAGACTGGTGACAGTTTATTGTGTGTCACATGTTCACAGCCAGGATGCTGCTCTGTCTTCAGGCTCCTCCCTGACTGCACCTATGATCTGAGCTCATTGCTGGCAGCAGCAGATGTTTGGGGGTCTCTCATGGAGGTTCAGTACAGATGTACAAACAAAATGGCTGCAGAGTTCCTGGAATCATCCAAAAATAGTTTCACTTTCAGCAGCGCTCTCTCTCTCTCTCTCTCTCTCTCTCTCTCTCTCTCTCTCTCTCTCTCTCTCTCTCTCTCTCTCTGAGTGTGTTGTTGTGAAACAGTGAACCAACAAAGTAAATCCAGTGAATGTTTCAGAGACCTGATGATAAAGACTTGCACAAGTGTGGGTCTTTATAACGTGGACTCACACTTAGTATGCATGGCATCTGGTGTGCCTCGTCTCAGTGTCATGCACGCCACAAGTGCCACTCTGCTTAATAAAGACTCTGAGTTGGTATGAGTGATGATTTGGTTTGGCTGTTTCTCATGGACTCAGTGTGTAGTTGTAGCAGCCTCAGTCACTGACACGTCTGTGCCACACTAAGAAACAAACTGCTGACGTCAAGGTCATGTGACTTGATTGTTTTCTGGGGATGTAGGGGTTAATGATGCTATTCTGATATTTCTCATAATGAGCGTCCTCACATCCTCCTGAAGCATGAACAGACAGAAAGCATAACAAGCATCAAACCCGTTCAGGTCTGCAGGTTTGGCCCCTAGGGTGCCCAGAGGCTCTGGAATCACCACTGCATGGACGACATTTGATTCGTCATGTAACAGGGGGCGCATGGCTCCGGTCAGTGAAAGAAGACACTCACTGAATGTTCAGGGGGCCGCGTCATGCTGGATGCTGCTCATGCCAGAATACACTGCAGTAACTGCTGCACCACTGCTGGGAGCCCCAGAGCTGTGGGAGAAGGATCCAGTCCTTCAGGTATTGCAGCACATGACTGCAGGATGGGTAAAGGCTCAGACATGCATTCAGGACGGAGGAACAAACCTGGTTGGAGAGCTTGGTTCTGGTCGGTGGAGCGAGGCCGGTGCACAGCTGGCTCCACACCGGCGTGCAGGGAAGCTATGGGCTGAGTCTGAGATCACTCCCTAATCACTGTATATGGCCCTATATAGAGCCTCCACCAGGTTGTACTGCTGTCCGAATTCTTAGTGAGAAATTCTAGAGCCCATATGGGACCCTCAGTGTGTCCCACAAGGATGGACAGGACTCAGCATTGCACTGACAGCAGCAGTTTGTTGTTAATGTCTCTATGTTCTGCACTCACTCAAATCAGATGATCAATACAGGTCATCAATACAGCTGCCAAACCTAAAGCTAATGCTAAGCTAAGTGTACAGCTGCTCAAAGGTCTTCAGCTTTATTACAAACACAGGCTGAGACAGGAAGACAAAGAAGGAGCAGAGGACAGCTGTCTCACTCTGTCTCACTGATCTGGACAGGGGTCAGTAAAGAGTGTTGTTAGTTTCTGCTGGATCTGTTACAGCACTCTGCTGCTGGTGGGAGTGGCAGAGCAGAACCAGAGCAGGACCAGAGCAGGACCAGAGCAGAGGGGAACTCTGAGATCTATTTTCATGTCCAATCAGTGAGCTCTGGGGGCAGTGACTGGGGCTACAGACATTTTTCACATTTCCCACACAGCATGTGACGCTGTCGGAGGTATTTTGGGTCATGTTTCCTCAGAATGTCCGGCAGCCCGGAGAACCCTGCCCACAGAAATCAACTAAACATGTGTTCAGTCCACGCTGTATATAACTGGAGGATTCAAGTGAAGTGAGAAGCTGCAGATGCTCTCAATGAAGCGGATCCAGGGAAGGGCTGTGAGTACAAAGGCACATCGTCACAGCTCAGTCTGAGGACTTTAAAAACACAAGCTTAGTGTGAGCACCATCAAATATATTGATTGAATATCTCATTTGTTTTCTGTGTCATTAGTTTGTAAAACCTGCGCTGTGTTTTGGAGGAAGAACTGTGTTGTTGGACTGCATCTGTTCTTCCTCTAAAGTTCTGTGTGTGCTTCTATTTATTTATTTATTTATTTGTTAGTTGGAAAGTGGTCGAGGTCGATCATTACATTCTTTGTGAGCTTCACATGGTGTTTGCTGTGACTACAACAAAGAAAGAGCCCAACAACTCTTCAGAAGACAGACCTGCTGCCACAGCTTCTAAATGAATGTGAAGTGTCCCACACTGTCACACTAAGTTCAGACTGAATGTGTCCTTCAGCGCCACCTGCCGGCAGAGGTGTGTGTGTGCGGCAGTGCAGACTGTAAAAGCTGACACAGTGTCCCCTTTGCTGTTGGACTGTTGAACTGTAATTAATGCACTGCTCTGCACTGTCACTTCACAAGGTCACTTTAGTATATTCACTGCACAATGATGACTATTTGCACTGTTTACTTCATCTTGCACTACTTGTACACTAGTACCACCTCACTGACCCATGTGGTACCTGTTACATTATGACATTATTACACTGTTCCACTCGTTCATATAAGGGTCTATGTTTGCCAGTACAACCGCCACTCATTTTATGTTCTGTTCATTGTGTCTGTTATGTCATGTCAGTTTAGCCTTACTTTAGTCTATTTACCTTAATTTTATCTTAGTTCTATCTTATTGCATGTTAATTATTATATGTTCTTTGTATGCACCAATCACTAAGGCAAATTCCTAGTAATGTGAATCCCCTTCACTTACATGGCAATAAACACGATTCTGATTCTGACAAACAAACAGGTTTACTGGTTCAAATCAATATTCTGCTCTCTGTTGAAAAGTTTCTTCCTTCCTTTTATTATTGTTTCATTTATATCAGGACTTAAGCTGTATAATTATATATATAATTTATATATATATAAAAACATCTCAGTTCCAAAAAAATAGAATTTTCTAGCTAGTTTTTGATGTGTCAGGCTTTACATGGATGTATAATTATGAACATGACCACTTTGAGTGACAGCTGTGCTGTATCATTGGTAGACTGTGATCTTGTCCTCTGCTCTTTGTGCTTCTGTCTGATCAGCTGAAGTTACTGCTTTCAATTTACACAGAGGTGTGTTCTATAAATAATGGCAGTGTTGTTGTGTCAGCACACAGGAGGTCAGGTTTAGTTTCACTCGCAGCAGCTCTGTGTGTTGTAACAGTGAAACAAAGTAAATCCAGTGAATGTTTCAGACCTGATGTGAGCTGCTGTCTGTTCTGAACATGAACATTTATGATGTTTACATTTATAAGAGTCGTAGCATGTAACTGTCCTTCAGCGCCACCTGCTGACAGAGGTGTGTGTGTGCAGCAGTGCAGACTGTAAAAGCTGACACAGAGTGTGACTGTGAGTTTCAGTCAGACTGTAGATTGATGTTGTTGTAGCCGTACTGACTGAACCTGATGACTCTTCACCTCTGTGTCCTCTCACAGAGAGAAGATGATCCTGCTGCTCCTCATCCTCACCTCCTCAGCAGCAGCACTTGAAGTGAAGGAGACACAGAGCTCCTATCAGGCAGAGGAGAACCACAACATCACACTGGAGTGGACCTTCCACACAGACACTCAGACTAAGACTGAGGACATTTCTGTCCTCTGTTCTCATTCAGACAAACAGAAAGAATCAGTCCTGTATCTGGTCCATGCTGGTGTTGAGCTCTCAGAGTCTGTGGATGAAGGTTTTTCAGGAAGAGTCCAGAGTGACACAGATGCCCTCAGAGAAGGACGAATCAGACTTCATCTGTCCAGACTCAGGACTGAAGACTCTGGTCTGTATGTGTGTGATGTGAGGACAGCTTCTGGTCCTGGTTCTTCCAGCTGTGAGCTCACAGTCTCTGGTGAGTAAGTTAAAGCTGCTGTCTGCTGAGAACTGTCTGATTTCTGTTCTTCTAACTGTAACATATAATATTCTGTACAGACAGACAGCATCAGGTTCAATTCAAACAGTCCACATGTTCATTTAAACATCAACAAGTCTCAACTCACATTTTTGTCCTTTACAGCAGCTGCTGCTCAGACACACACTGACAGACCAGCTCTGAGTCCACCAGCAGACACAGGAGGACGAGCAGGACTCATCATTGGACTGACAGTAGGAGTTTTGCTGATGGTCTTTGTAGTTTTATTTTGTGTGTTTAGAGAGAATCTGAAGTCTTGTGTCTCAGAACAACAACCCTCCACATACGATGCAGTTAGTGGTGAAACTAAGATACTAATTGAGTGATTAATAAGAAATGATATCAACAGCACATGAAGGGTTAAACACTGAAGTTAGGGTTAGCCACTCATATAACCTATGATGGTATTTTCAGAGTGTATATCTGCACTGTACATTTCATACGTGGCTGAGCCTTCAGTCATGTCACATGACACAGCGAGCAGTGGTGCACATGGTGCTGGAGCCACTGTGGTTGACCTCTGTCTGGGTTAAAATGTGTCAATCCCCTGTTTGACCAGAAGGTGGAGCACGTGGTGTTGTGAAGGTATAAGGTGTGTAGGAAGTAATCATTTTAGGGTTGTTGGCCGGAGGAAGCACACAGTTTTTTTTCAGGTAGCGTGTCATGATAAATTTGATTTTATTTCAGCATGTTAACCAGTGGTTCTCGTTAATTATATGTGGATCAATGATCAAATATCTGAGTGGACATGATGGTGTCAGAATAAAAATGCACTTATTAATCATATGAAGTTTGGACTGTGATTTATGACACGCTGGACAGGAGACGCGTCAGGAAGAAACCCCCGGCATAACAGCACACAGACTGATTTATCTTTGATGTTAGATAGTCCAGGTGGTGTCATCAGCAGCCTGCTCACTGCTGCCTCTCCTGAATTCCAAGATCATCTCCACATTCAAGGTGAGGTGGTTGTTGCCACACCACCTGGTCAGCTGCTCCACCTCTTTTCTGTACAGTGTGTCGTCATTGTTAGTGATGAGACTTACAGCAGCATCATCTGATGATTTAATGATGTGATTGGAGCTGAACCTGGCAGTCAGAGACGTGAACAGGAGTGGGCTGAGCACACAGTCCGGGGTGGAGCCTGTGCTCAGTGTGATGTATAATTTCATGAACTGCGTCTCAGTTGGTGACTCTAAATTGCCCGTAGGTCTAAGTGTGAATGGTTGTTTTTCTATGTATGATGTGTCACATAAAGGAGCCTCAATAAAGTCAAAACATAAGAAAACCTGCAACACATTACAAGTTCTTCTTCAGTTTGTCCTGATATCCATAACCTAAGCTTCCTGCTTCCTGCTCTGCATTCAAGCTGCAGCTGAACACATTCGCAGCCTTCTGCAGCGTCATCAGTATTCAGATAAAACTATAAACTAGTTTAAACCCTAAAGAGTGAAAACAAACAGAACATGGACAGACACAGACTTCAGATGTTGTTGAAGCAGTCCAGCCCCCATTCTCTGTGAGATACATAAGCTACATAAGAACTGGATTAAATCTGCTGTTTAGATCAAATAGGATTCACATATTGATACTACAATGAGATTCTTCACTCTTGCTTCTTTGACTGCATTCAGTATGGAGACTGTCTCTGTGCAGCTACTTTCACCAAGATGAAATGAGAGCCTCCACAGACACCAGTGGATCAGGATGCTTTCTATTGTCCCTCAGTAGAAGGTTGTCATGATGTGTGGAGGGGTTTTGGAACTTTTCAGTCTGTGCAGGAGGTGGAGGTGCTGCTGGGCTTTCCTGATGAGAGCATGGTTGTTGGTAGACCAGGTGGTGTCGGCAGCAACATGAGGAACTTTGATGGTCAGAGGTGGCTGCTCACTGCTGCCTCTTCTGAAGTCCAAGATCATCTCCTTGGTTTTCTCCACACTTAAGTACAGGTTGTGGTTGTCACACCACCTGGTCAGCTGCTCCACCTCTTTTAAATTGCCTGTAGGTGTGAGTTTGAGTGTGAATGGTTGTTTATCTGTGCATGTTGCCCTGTGATGGACTGGTGACCTGTCCAGGATGTACCCCACCTCCCACCTGTAGATAGCTGGGATAGGCTCCAGCCCCCCGTGACCCTGCACTGCAGGATGAAGCAGGATCAGTTATCAGTTATCATAAAGGAGCCTCACTAAAGTCAAATCATGGTAGTGATTTGTTGCCACACTGCAAATTGATGACAGCCCCACAGTCACATGTGTCTGGGTTTCCCAGCCTCTGTCATTCAACCATTCATCCATGTATCTGTCCATGACTACAATCACTAATGCCAAACCCTGTGAACACCACAAATACGATTATTGTAATATTATTACAGAATGATGGCAAAAACCTGCAACACATTACAAGACGAGTTTCCCTCAGTTTGATGGATCCCTGACCTTTGCAGTGCAGTTTGTTGGCTTATAGTAAATTCTCCTATTTGTTATGCTGCTCTCCTGTTTCAGAGATGAATACAGATAGTGTCTGTATTTCACAAAATCCACAGATATCCATAAATTAAGCTCAGCTTCCTGCTTCCTGCTCTGCATTCAAACTGCAGCTGAACACATTCACAGCCTTCTGCAGCTTAAGATAAATCTATAGTGTCTTTCCAGCCTAAACAATTAGAACTTTAAACAACTCCTCACAGTAAAAATGCAAACGTGGATGAGTTTGGACCTTGATCATCAAGTCATGCCACACAAAGCTTCTGATAACAAGTGCAGGGATCGTTGGACCAACAAAGAGACTTGTGACACTTTGCTTTGTTGTTTTAAGACTCAAAACAGCAGCGTTGATGACTTGGATTGAATACAATGAAACAGATATTACAGCTGGACTGTGTGCATCAAGCTGGGAAACCAGTGCATGATGTGTAGTCAGAAAAAATGTTGTCATCGGTGTTATCTTTCCACTGCACCTTGTAGGATGAGGTCAGGGCTTATAGATCTGACCTGGAAAAGGGACGAAGAGCTATAGTTTGACATGAAATCACACAACAGTACATGTTAGGCTGTCTTCCTTGGACTCCTGAACCTTTATCTTGCCTATGTTGCCTTTTTTTCTTTTATTGTTTGCAGGTTGTATCACCTGCATTTTATAGTGCTATGTTTTTCCGTACTAGACCTGCTTTGCAAAAAATGTTCATAAAAATATGTTTATAAAAAGTGTGGTGGTTGTAGTTTTTGTCCTTGCATATGAAAAAACTTGTGTCTATTCATGTTTTACTTACTTTTAATCTTACTCCAGTAAATGAAATCATCCTATTGTATAATCATGAGTGTGCTCACACTGATTGTCAGATAACAACTGTTATCACATGAGAACTGTCAGCACACCTGACTTGTACGCAGACATTTACATAAAACCACTGCAGTTCTTTTTGCATATGGAGACCTACAATAATGTGTCTGTGTGGCAGAGAAGTGAAGCAGTGTGGACTTTCCCTGATGTTTGCTGATAAAAGCAGAGTTTCCTCTGAGAGCCCACAGAGCTCCTCATGATGGAGAGGATCCTGCTGGCTGTCTTGTTCCTCTCAGGTCAGTCAACTCTTTCTGTTCGCTAGAATCTATTGGATAAAATCCTCTTTTTTAATCTGGAGCCACCTCACATGTTCAAACATTTGATTTCCTCACAGGGGGACTCGTCCTCTCCTCTTCTCGTCTTGTCCATCAGTACCACTTTGTTCATGAATATAAGACTTGGTCTGAGGCTCGGACCTACTGCAGAAACTACCACACAGACCTGGCTACTATTGAAACCACTGAAGAAATGGAACAACTTGTCAACACAGCTTCATCTGCTGGTTACAGTGCTGAAGTCTGGATTGGCCTTTATGTAAATTACTATTGGCACTGATGATGTTTGGAACACGATAAACCAAACAGACACAAAATCTTTCTTACCTTATGCGTACTCTGTATGTAATTTCACCACATACAGTGGATCAGGGGGCTGGACTTACTGCCCAGAGGAACGTCCATTCCTCTGTTATGATGGTGAGTACACAGCACACATTCAGCATTCTGTGTGTTCATATGTATGTATTTTAAATTCAATTCAATTCAATTTGAAACCTTTATTAGTCCCACAATGGGGAAATTGCTTAAGGCAGCCCAGCAAAGAGCACCATACACCAGTGAGTACACTGGAGGCTATGCAGGTAAAGTGTCTTGCCCAAGGACACACAACACCAACCAACCACCAACCTTCTGGTTACTGGACAACCCTGCTATACCACTGAGCCACTGCTGCCCACACAATATATTCTGTACTGTATATAATGTGTAGAGTACATCCTTATTAAAGAACTCAACACTTTGTTTCTACAGCTGGTGGAAACAGGAATATTTTTGTGAATCAATCAATGAGCTGGTTCAGAGCTTGGAGGTACTGCAGGGAGAACTACACGTATCTGACGTATAGCTGGTCCAGCAGTGACTATGTGTTGGTTCCGAGTGGAGTGGAGGCATGGAGTGGTCGCATCTCCTACCCTTATGTTTATTGGAGTGATCGCAGCAATTCTTCATTCAGGTACTGGGATGAAAAAATAACTGATATGTACTACAATGCATTGTATGGTGCTGCAGCTGTGCAGAAATCAGGAAGATGGAGGTTACTGCAATCTGGCACCCAACTACCATTTGTCTGTTCTGGAAACAAGGAAAATGTTTTAGACCGTAGAAAGAAAAAAAAGAAGCCTGTAAAAGAAGAGCTTCATAAAAAAGGTACGTTGTTAAAGTTGTGAGGTCACACCTTTAAAACAACAACAAACTCACACTCAGTTTTTGTCTCTCGTGTGTTTGAAGTGGTTCAGGTGAGGATAAAGTCAGAGAACTCCTCTGTGGATCTGAACGACCTTGCTGCTAAAGCAGAGCTCCTGAAAAAGGTCAGTCTGCAAACTCTCCAACATTTATCTTTTGAAATGTTCACTGTGCTCAGTGCAGGTAAAGAAACAGAAAAACATGCAGCTCATTTAATGTTCAGTCACTGATTTATCTTCCTGTTACTGTGTGTGTTGCAGCTGCAGGACAGACTGAAGGAGAAAGGAGTGACTGGAGTCACCCTGAAGTGGAGAGAACAGCCTGATGGGAAAGTCTTCCACAAAGAGAGGAAGAGACAGAAGAAGGAGCTCTGAAATATGAACTATCATCATCAGTAGAACTGAGTGGAACATGTACATATAATGACTGTCTTCATTATCAGATAAGAGAGCCCAATCAAACTGATGAAACACAAATAGTATATTGTTTTATTCAATGCTAGAATACGACAGATGATGTAAAACTGTAAAACTAATTAGCACAGAAGAACAGAAATCAGACAGTTCTCAGCAGACAGCAGCTTTAACTTACTCACCAGAGACTGTGAGCTCACAGCTGGAAGAACCAGAACCAGAAGCTGTCCTCACATCACACACATACAGACCAGAGTCTTCAGTCCTGAGTCTCCTAATTTACCAGAGGCCATTTCCTGCATTCTGGTGGATTTTAACAGGTTGTTAAACAGCTACAGAATTTTACCATTCTACCAAATAAAACCATCTACTGGAACTTTAAGTAGACAACAGCTTCCTCCCAGCGTTTCCTTTAAGGTCAGTCTAACATCAATGTAACGTCACAGAGAGCTCCACCGTCTCTACAGTCCCTGGGTTTACACTTCTCTGGTCTCTGGATCACCACAGTGGAGTTCGCCCCAATACGCACAGACACAGACACACACAGGCCTTGAGTTTGACACATATAACTTACACTGTTCTTCATCACACACACACACACACACACACACTGTCTCTGATTGGCTGAAAGAAAACTTTGACATGTGCAAAATAATGTAGTGAAATGAGTGTTTGTGTGTCAAAACATTGAGTCTATAAAATCCAGGAATTGTAAAGTTTTTACACCTTTATAACAGACCACAGATTGTGTGTTTTAAAAAGTCAAACTGACAGCAGCATGCTCGTTCTGAGAAAGAGGAACAACGACACATGATGATAGAAATGACCTAAACCCCTCTGTACACTACAGACTGTGAATATGAATAGATAAACACACTCACAGCAGCTCATGCTGGTTTTTATTCTTTCTGTTAACATGTGTTTGTATCAACAGTAACACAACAGAGGAAGGAGTGTGAGGACACAGCGACAGCACAGTGTGTCTGTGTGACTCCTTCAAGCACAGAGAAACAACAGAGATGAAGCTTCAGTGTGTGAAGCTGCATGTTTACACTGTGATGTGTCTGAATGTGACACATGATCCATCAGACTGATCTGACTGTTGTTCACTTCATGCTGCACGTTCAGGCTGGTTTCACTGCTCAGGATGTGTCAGGGCTGAAATAAGGAACATGCAACAGGAAGTGGTTTGTTGTACAGAGACACAGACCACAGAGCAACTGGTGTGAGAAACTGACGTTCTGTAAGTTTTATATATATGTATTATCTACACTGCTGTTAAATGAAGAATCTTTGACTATTTAAGTGTGTTACTGTGTGAACATTGTGAATACGTTTGTTAAGGACGACTAATGTAAATGTAAAATGGATATTCAGAGCATATTTGAAGCTAAGTTTTATGACTCAATATAAACTGAGGAACAGACTACACACAAAAATGTATGTGCATATAATTGATAATGATTAAATATAGTTTACATAAAACACTTTTAATGAACATAGAAAAAGTCATGTTGGTTTGTACGACGGTGTATTAGTGTCAGGACTTGGATTCTGTTCCAGTCTTATTGTTTTTATGTCCTCTTAGGTTTGGTCTCTGGGTTAACCTGTGTTCTGTTATTGTGTCATTGTGAGCTGTAGGTAATGTTCATCTTAGTGTTTTCAGTGTCTCGTACTTCCTGTTTGGTGAGCACCAAGTTCCTGGGTGTTAAAGTTAAAGCTGATAAACTTCAACCAGATGTGACAGACAGACTGCAGCAGAACCAGCAGCTCCACACATGAAGGTGGAAACTTCTGGAAGTCAGGACTGATTCAGCAGGTGAGTCTGTCGATATCTGATCAATCATCAGTGTGATCACCTCATTGATCTTTACTGCCTGTAACTGATGGATCTTTATTGTAGTAAGTCCCTGAAACGCGGAACCAACAACAAGCGTCTCTGTTGATCGTTCTCTCTGTAAAGTTCAGCAGCTTCATTTGCTCTGAAACTCAGATCGACTCGTTCAAAGCTTCAAGCGGAGAAAAGGTCGCTTTATTCTGACTTTATCAGATCAGTCTGTTTCCGGTTTAACACACCTGTGCTGCGCAACAGCCGCGCGCCGCGTTACGTAAGTTTGGTTGGTTTACTGTTCATGGTGCGTTCAGGTGCATCTCGGTTAATTGAGTTCAGATAATTCTTATTACTAAAACTAAAACATTTAAATGCATCAATTTGTCATGTTTTATTTTTCTTGAATCCATATTGATGATTGAAACTCATCAGAAGAAACATTTTCTCTTCAAGGGTTCATAAATATGTGAATCTAATATTTGCCATGAGGAGAAGTGTGTCAGTCCTCAGAGCTCAGACAGTAGCTGCTCATGTGTTTGTCCTTTCTATAGAAAACAGTCCACAGACTGTTACAGAGGAAGGTCTCAGTGTTTCACTCAGTCTGTTCACACTGTGACAGAAACACACATGAACACATGTTCATTTATTCACATGTTCACACATGGAGAGAAGTGACAGAACTCTGAAGCAAACACTGAATGTGTGTGTGCACTGTTCCACTTACAGCATGTGACCTCCCCACACAGCTTCTGTACATGGCACCTTCTCAGCAGCAGTGGAGTCTGTAGCTGCAGGGGGCGCATCACTGTTCTCATGAGGGGTCGCCACAGCAAATCCTCTGTTTCCACATACATCTATCCTCAGCAAACTCTTCTCTCACCCCAACTAACTTCCTGTCCTCTCTTAGCACATCCATACGCAGTATCTCCTCTTTGGTCTTCCTCTTGTCTGGCAGCTCCATTCTCAACATTCTTCTCCCAAACCCTCTCACTCTGGCCTCTCTGACTTTGTCCCCCAGAACAATCTGAGCTGTCTCTCTGATGCTGTCCACCCCTGTCAACATCTTCATCTATGCCACTGTCACTGTGTTGACATGTTGAAGATCTCTTTGTGCAATGACAGCCTCTTGTTGAATGTTTTCCCACTGCAAGCTAATCTGACATGGTGTCACTTCATCTCATACATACTGCTGCTGCTGATGTCCTCTGGCTTTTCCAGGAAGCTGTGATGACGTCAGAGGACCTTCTGAACATTTTGCAAGATCTGACAGATGAAGAGTTCAAAACCTTCAACTGGTTTCTGCAGCAGCCCGGCTGCCTAGAGGGCCACGCACCCATCAAAACATGCCACCTGCAAAAGGAACACAGGCTGGAAACAGTGACTGTGATGGAGCAGACATATGGAATTCCTAATGCAGTGCAGGTCACCTGGAACATTTTAGGGAAGATCCCCAGGAAGGACCTGCAGCAGACATTGGATGACATCAGGAACACTAACCCTGGACCTTCAACTCAGACTTTGTCTTCTCCTCATGCTGAAGGTGAGAAGCTGCATTCTCTGTTATGTACGACAGCATATTAGGGCCATTTTAAGAAAAAGAAATACTGACCTGGAAAGGGGGGGGGCGCTAATATTCTGAGATTAAAGTAGCAAATTTGTGAGAAAAAAACTCAGAAATTTATATCCGTTTTTCTTGGTCACGAATCGTGTTGCGTTTCCAAGACGTCATCTTCATTGCATGCATGCATACGGTTTATGTGTACATGTAAACTGTTTCAGGGCTTTAGTTCAGTTCAGGGTGTTATGAGAGTGGTATATGCCTTCTTAAGAGGATGGCAGTGAGTAGCCTACGTGTGTGTAGTGGGTGTATACTTTCTTCTGCGTTGTGTAATCAAAAACCAACTTCTTTCTTGGCTCGACAGGCCGTTTATTAGGGTCAGGCTGGACACAGAAATCTTGTATCCAGAGTTCTAACAAGCTCCACAGTGACACACTGAAAAATAAACCCAAAGTTAGCATATAGCGCTGTACTACGAGACAGCACTGCTACTGCATTTAAGCTAGCAGCTAACAGCTTGTCAAACGGACTGCTTAATTTACAACGCTTAGCAACCAACATTAAAAGGAAACTTATGGTTATTATTCCAACAACATATAACAATAGGAATGTGGACTTATGACAGCAAAACAACAAAGTAAATTGCTAATTTCTGCAGAGCTTATTAGACTCGGACTTACCACGCGAACAGCACATGTAAGACTGGTGACAAGGGTGGAGTATCCCTTGCCAACTCTGCAAGGGCCCTGTAGAGGGCGCCAAAACCCCACTGTCCCATGGAAAAACCATACAATCAACATAATACAGGGAAAATAATGGGATCAAAAGTAAATGAAGAAGTTATTACCTCCTTACATGTGTGTACCTGTGGCGGTGTGTGTATGTGAGTGTGCAGGATACAGGAGAGTGTATGTGTGTAGGAGTGGGAGAGAAGATGAGAGTTCTTAGCTTGAGAGAGGGGTGAGTTATTAACAAGAAGTATATGTACAGCGTAAAGAATAAGAGAATAAAGCTGCCGCCCTGCAAGGACAGGAAAGTGCTCTGGTCTCCCTTTACTCCAGCTGTGTGTGACGGTGCAGCTTAACCACGAGCAACGTAGCTCGTCCTCTGTGCTTCCTGACTACGGTTGGGAGGTTGAAGCAGGAAAGGTTATCAACGGTGTTATCTTTCTCACAGCATTGCCACAGTAAAACTTGATGAGCTTTTCCACGGCGACCATGACAGCAAGCAACGTCTATCCAGATTTGCGACTTTATAGCCTAATGTCAGAGAATATCTGAGGTTTTCCCATACATTTCTGAGTTTTTTACTAGCAAATTTGCTACTTTTATCTTAGAATATTAGCCCCCCGCCTCTTCCGGGTCAGTATTTCTTTTTCTTACAATGGCCCTAATACACCGTCGTACTTATGAGATCTCTACGTGGACAGAAAACTTCCTGTCCCACATGGGCTATTTTTTCATACAGTAGATTTTTGTCCTATAACTATCAGTGACATAACAAACCATCCTCCATTTTGATTGGACACATCAAACGAGCAGCAGTACAACCTGCACAGAGATAAAGTTTTGCTGGTTTTCATCTCAGGTGTGTTTTTATAATTCCAAACATGTGTAGAAGACACAGTTTGCCACTTTCAGGTCTGTGTTGCTGATTCCATGCTTGCACTGCAGGGGGCACTAAGCTGTAATGAAAGGAAGAGTGAGACTGAGGAACCTGATTCACACTGATGAGATGTTCTGATTGTAGCTTTTACTCTTTCTCATGAGAACACAGCTCTGGCTCAGATGTGTGTGGAACAGTGTGGCACTTTTGTGTCGGCCATGTTGTTTCACCTGAGACGTGTTTTGGACAATGATGGATCTGTATTGCTTTGTAGGAACAGACTGGGCTGCCTCTAAAAGTTAATGCTCAATGTCTGTATGTGTACAAACACTAACCTACTCACTGTCTTTGACAGAGGGGATGGTTCCAGTGCCGGAGCCACGCCACATCACATATTACCAACAGAAACTCCAATCCCACTTCCAGGACAGGTTTCTGTGTGCACAAGAAGGCTGGGCAGAAGATGAAGAGTGTCTGGTTGATATCTACACAGAGCTATACATCACAGCCGGCCGTGACATACACATCAACACACAGCATGAGGTCCAACAGATCGAGAAAGCCTGGAGGCCCAGAGACACTGAGACATCTGTCAAACCCAGAGACATGTTCCAACATCCTTCTGGAAAAAAAAGACCTGTAAAAACAGTGCTCACCAACGGAGTCGCAGGAATTGGAAAGACCTTCCTGGTGCAAAAGTTTATTCTAGACTGGGCTGAGGGAACAGCCAATCAAGATGTGCATCTCATTTTCCCCTTCTCCTTCCGTCAGCTGAATCCACTGATGGGAAAACAGTTCAGTTTGGCAAACCTCATTTATGAATGTATCCCAGAGGCTGTGGACATCAAAGAGGAGGCCCTTCATTACATCTTTACTGCTCTGCAGTCATCAGGAAACCGCAACTACGACAGGAGTGAGTTCAAGCTTCTCTTTGTGTTTGACGGACTGGATGAGAGCCGCCTTCATCTGGACCTTCATGTTGACGATTGTCACTCTGTTGATGTAACTAAGTCCACCACCACCGATATCTTGGTGAAAAACCTCATCAATGGAAAACTGCTGCGCTCCGCTCGCATATGGATAACCACACGGCCGGCAGCAGCCAAACAGATCAAGTGTGTGGACGTGGTGACAGAGGTCAGAGGGTTCACTGACCCACAGAAGGAGGAGTACTTCAGGAAGAGGTTCAGAGAGGAGGAGCAGGCCAGCAGGATCATCTCCCACATTAAGACATCACGAAGCCTCCACATCATGTGCCACATCCCAGTCTTCTGCTGGATCACTGCTACAGTTCTGGAGGACATGTTGGAAACCAGAGACCTGCCCAAGACCCTGACTGAGATGTACGCAGAGTTTCTGATGTTTCAGGTAAATCAGACCAAAGAGAAATATGGACCAGAGTCCAGTCAGTGCATTTTTTCACTAGCAAAACTGGCTCTTCAGCAGCTGGAAAAGGGCAACATAATCTTCTATAAGAAGGATCTGAAAGAGTGTGGCATCGATTTCAGTAAAGCCTCAGTGTACTCAGGAGTGTTCACAGAGATCTTCAAGGAAGAGCGAAGAAGGAAACAGAAAGACACAACATTCTGCTTTGTTCACCTGAGCATTCAGGAGTTTCTGGCTGCTTTCCACCTCATACACTGTTTCGTCAAAGGGGACACTGAGGAGCTGCTAGACTTCCTGAGGGGTGACGACGGCGATAACAACAGCGATGACGACAGCGATGACGACAGCGATGACGACAGCGATGACGACAGCGATGACGACAACGACGGTGACGAAGACGGCGGCGAGTTATCTCTGGATGACATCCTGGACAGAGTCATGGAGAAATCTCTGCACAGTGAAACTGGCCACCTGGACCTGATGGTTCGCTTCCTTCATGGCCTCTCTCTGCAGTCAAACCAGAGACTCTTAGAAGACCTGCTGGGTGAGACAGAAAACTATTCAGAGGCCATCCAGAGAGCCATCGACAACCTGAAACAGAAAAGCACTGATACAGTGTCTCCTGACAGAATCATCAACATCTTCCACTGTCTGATGGAGATGAATGACCTCTCAGTCCATCAGGAGATCCAAGAGTTCCTGCAGTCAGAGAATAGGTCAGAGCAGAGACTCTCTGAGATCCACTGCTCAGCTCTGGCCTACATGCTGCAGATGTCAGAGGAGGTTCTTGATGAGCTAGACCTGATGAAGTACAACACAACAACAGAAGGACGATTGAGACTGCTTCCAGCTGTGAGGAACTGCAGAAAGTTCAGGTGAGTCCAGATGTGACCAATCAGTGTAGCTTATTGGTTTAGTTCTTAGACACATTCACACTGTATGTTTCTCTCTAACAGAGCTCCTTGTGTTCATTGACACATCACATCAGCTGTGTTTTTGTCTCAGATGTTCTTCTACTGTAAAAAAAAACATTGTTTTTTATGTTTCTGTTTGAAGCTGTTAAATGAATGGACAATAAATGTGTCTTTATTTGTAGTTAAAACAGCTGTATGTGGCCAAAGTGCTGCACAAACAACATAAATACAAAGACTGCAAAAACTGCAGCACAACATCATGGTATGCAAACATGCAGACACATACCATTACACAAACAGTTCAATCAGGATGTCACACAACACAGAATAACTCTTGAAAGTCTCTGAATGAAAGAGAAGAATTTATCTTTGTCAGCAATATCATCTGGAAGAACCTACAACAGAGAAATAAAGTGAAATACACTGTCAAAATGAGGTGATGAGAATGATCAGAGTTTTTGTTACATGTCAAACAGTCAGATCAAATGAGATCACTGCTACTACTTAAAGTGTCCCTTTCATAATGTTCTGATATTTCTGTCATCACAGACTTTCTGACTGTGACCTCTCAGAGACTCACTGGGAAGTTGTGGCCTCAGCTCTGAAGTCCGACCCCTCCCATCTGACAGAGCTTGATATGAACTGGAACAAACTGCAGGATTCAGGACTGAAGCAGCTATGTGCTGGACTGGACAGTCCTCACTGCATACTGCAGGTTCTTAGGTCAGTTAATGTTATTATTAGGCTGAGGTCCAGTTTTTAAATCATCTGTCAGGACTGACAAACAGAAAAGGACCACAGACATGTGTATCTTCAGTCACTGTTGCTTTGATGACAAATCAGATCTAATCATATGTTCAAATGTTGCTCAGTAATTCAATGAATAATTATTTTCTTCCATCCCAGTAACAGTAATCTGTATGTTTTAATGTTATTCCATATTATTAAATTATCAGTGGTATCAATGGCTCTATCAATGTCTTGTATTGTCTTATTAGGTTGTGTGGCTGTGGTTTGTCAGAGACCAGCTGTCTACCTCTGGGCTCAGCTCTGAAGGCTAACCCCTCCCAGCTGAGATATCTGGACCTCAGTGAGAACAATCTGCAGGATGTGGAGCACCTAGGTGGTTTTCTGGAGAGGTGTAGCCTGCAGACTCTGAGGTCAGTCTTAATAGTTTTTTCTACACTGCTCTACCTTTTACAATTAATATCAAAATCAGTAGTGTTAAATGTACACATTTCATTTCATTCAGACTGAGCAGCTGTAACCTCTCAGAGAGAAGCTGTGAAGCTCTGTCCTCAGTTCTCAGCTCCCAGTCCTCTAGTCTGAGAGAGCTGGACCTGAATAACAATGACCTGCAGGATTCAGGAGTGAAGCAGCTGTCTCGTGGACTGCAGACTCCAGACTGCAGACTGAAGACTCTCAGGTCAGGATACAGCTTTTTGATCATCAGTTAAATTCTGCTAATGTTCATGTTGAAGATCTGTTGGATTTCCCTTCTTTCTTCTTGAGTTCATGACCTGTTTTGTACCTCCAGTCTGTCAGGCTGTCTGATCACACAGGAGGGCTGTGCTTCTCTGGCCTCGGCTCTGACCTCCAACCCCTCCTATCTGAGAGAGCTGGACCTGAGCTACAATCATCCAGGAGACTCAGGAGTGAAGCTGCTGTCTGCTTTACTCAACAGTCCAGATTGTAGTCTGGACACTCTCAGGTACACAGAGACCACAGAGCATGAGTCCTCCTCAGTCTGTCAGTTTAGCTCATATATCCACAGCTGTTGATGGATGGATTGAAACTGCAGAGAAGAAATAATCACTGATCCCTGATGTTCATCTTTCTCCATCATTAAGTGTCCATCATGTTAACTTCACTTTTCTTTATACACGTTCTTCATATCAAAATACATACAGACTGATTTTCAGTCACACTTAGTGCAGATCAAATACAAAATGATGCCCTACTTATTAATGTCCTCAGCTGTAAGAACCACTGAATTATTTCCACAAACAAATGTTCCTGAAACAATCCATATGTGAAGCTTCAGAGGAGACAACAACACAATGGTAGAAGGAGGAGTTCCTTCAGTCAGAGACAGAGAGCAGGGAGACACTACAATATTATCACTGTAAAAACTACACACAGACATGAGTGAATGTATTTATTTGAAGTGTGTCAGAAACTCTTCCATCCATGACACATGTGAACCAGGCCTGTGTTTGCATATAGAGTGAAAGCAACAAACAGTCAGAGACAGTGTGGCTTGTTTGCTGCTTTGGATAAATGCACAATGCTGATATCAAACCTACACTGTTGCTGCATGAAGAGGATTTTACAGTAAAGCACTGACAGAGAGCAATATTTCACAGAATGGAGGACATGAATAAACACAGAGCAGATCAGGAGAGACTCTTCTGGAGTCGACACAGATGAGTTTCAGTCTGTTTGTGTGTCTCTGACAAACTGAGGAACTCTGCTTCATGTTGATCAGCAGTTTGGACTCATGTTGGTTAGAAAATCATTCTGACTGTGTTTCTTCCTGCAGGGTGGAGCATGGTGGAGAGCAGAGGTTAAAACCTGGGCTGAGGAAGTGTAAGTTTGACTCAGTCTTTCCTCATGTTATTGTGCATGAGTCAGTGTTCTATCAGTCCATCAGAGCTGTTGTAGCGCAGCCTCGGCGGTTGGATTTCTTTCGTGTTTACTGGAGTTTATTACTCCCCAGCAGGAGTTTTAGGTTCCAGCTTTGTCATTGGTTTTCCTTTTTTCTCTTGTTAGGGAGCTTTAGTGTGTTGTAGTGTCTTGTGTTTGTTTGGGGCACTGCTCAGCTCTGAGTTCATGACCTGCAGCCTAACACTGAAACCAGCCTGTGTAGCTGCCGATCTGAGAGTGGGGACGAGGTGCAGACATGCTGTGTGTGGGTTTCCCCTCAGCCTGGGACATAACAGAGTCAACCAAAGCAGACAAAAGACAAAATCCAATAAGAGACCACAAAGGGTTGAAGGTCCCAACACAGGAATAAACAGCTCCACAGTCCAAAAGCAGGCAAGACTCAGACACAAAGAATCTCATCCAAAGGGTCAGACTGGACTGATGGACTGAAGAGTGAGGACACTGAGACACTGAGCTGTGAGCAGCATTATTAGGGTTAGGGTTAGGGCGACAAACGCCAATGTTTAAGAAAACGAGTTACCACCAAAATAAGTTTCACACGGGGTCTCTATTTAAAGTTTTTAATCAATTAGTAACAAAACACGTTATCCGCCATGTTTCCCTGCACCGTTTCGTCCCTTTTTTCCCAATCTGCTACAAACGCCCTGATTTTTAGCACAATGCAGCATTTCCATTCAACCAATCACGGGGCAGCTTTCCAACTGTCATGGCGGAGCCCTGTCAGTAGATAGAAAGTATGTCCAGTCGTCTTTTAAATGAGTGTTTTAGCTGTGTGAAATGAATAACTTTGACAGTATCCATGAGGCAGTCCTCGTTTCTTCCATGGGAAAAAGTGGAAGCCTTCCATACAGAATCCCGAAACTCAGCTGGAGGGAAAATACCGGCCATTTCCTGTTCGCATACTAAAGAGAAAAACTTTTGTCATGCGGATCAACTGACAGCTGGCGAAATAATATTATTAGAAATACATATATAAATACATAAAATTAGTTTTTTCATTAAATGGATTTATAGCTTTTTGGGTGGAAAAAAGATTTGATTGTTTAATAAATGTTTAAAATCAAAATATAGATTTGAGTTTTTGATGTTTTTGATATATTACAGTTTGAAACATAAAGTAGAAGTTTTCATATAAACCCTTTTTGGGAAAGAAAACACTTTTTTCTGGATTTATAGCGTTTTGGAAGCAATCTCTTCGTTTGTTAGGCGGGACAGCCGAAACCAGTTAAACAAGCTTTTACTGACAGCTCTGAACAGACCACATTAAGTTAACATTCATTTTAGTGCAGCCGCCACAACTTCCATTTCACAAAACCATTTTTTAATCTTCAGTTATTATATTTCCTTTTATTTTGCTTTTTTGCTTTGGTTTCTTTCTGTAACACTGGACTTATTTTTATGAAGGATTGAACTCTGACGGTGTTTGAACAGGAGAGAAAGGAGTATAAAGTGTGTAGTGAGGGGGTCACAGCCTTAAAGCATCTAGAATAACTGTAAAAAATAAAGCAGATCACTTCACGGATTTCACCTTTTGCGGGTTATTTTCGGAACGTAACCCCCGCGATTAACGAGGGACCTCTGATGAGAAGGAAGAGACTGGGCTCTCAGCTGCAGTAAAGGGGGCAGGTCTGGCTCCAAAACAGGTTTCAATGTGCAAGATGTCTTGCCCTCACATTCTTCTTCCATTTCCACTTGTCCTGAAACTTCGGCCTTCGCTGTCAACCTTCCTTTTCTTACTCACACTTGCCATTTTAGAAATGGGCAATAAAAAAACACAGATCACTGGCAAAACAGGGTGGTGAGAGTTTGACCATGTTTGCTGCCATCTTGTGGTGAAATGTTGAATATATATAAACAATAATTTTTTAAACGTGTGGATTTCATCCTGTGGACAACAGTACTGGTGGCATATTATGACATTATTGATTTTATGACAGAGGCTTCGGCCCAGTGAACATATGAACTGGACTTTTGGTCTGTTCTACAGGAAAAACCCTAAATGATAATGCACCAACAATCCCAACCAAAGAAAGGAACATAAGGACAGAAGAACCAAACAGGAAAGAAAATAGAAATAACTATTGTATATATAACCTCGAAAATTTCACAAGAAATTTTGAGTGGGCCAATGCGCGCTCGCCCACACTCTGCTGCCGGTCCCCCCATTATATACCACCAAACCTCATTCCTGATCACCGGCATATGTGAAAGCTTAAGTGGCTTGCCTGTCAAAACAAAAAGTGGCACAGACATGGGGACTCAATATGTCAGAGGTCTAATGTTTATCTACATTTTACATTTTAAATGAAGGTTCTGTGTGAAAGCAAACGCCATGGCTTCAAACTTTTGACAGTGATTTGATGCCTGTGGGGAGGGTTGATCGCAGTTTTTCTGGATGTTTTCAAACACCGTTTATCCGATCGCTACCAAACCTCAGAGGGTAGTAGTCCTGACCGAGCCGGTCGATTTGATGTATAATTTGTGGGGGTGGCTAGTGCTAGTTAGCTGTGAAATGAATTAGATGCTTTTATTTTGAAAATCATTGTGTGTCTGTGTAAGTGTGTGTGTGTGTGGGGGGGGGAGGGAGACACTCCCTAATGCATGTTAAAACATGTTTAAGTGTTTTATTTTGAAAATCTACACATCAGCCATACCCTGTTATTGTTCAGGGTCTTTTATTTTGAAAATCCATGTTTGTGTGTCTGTGTGTTGGCAGGTGTGTATAGTGTGTGTCTGCATATTTCTGGGTGGCTTGTATGTAGTTCACCAGGCCTAGTAAGGTCTGTAATGATGTGGAGGCTTTTATTTTGAAAGTGTGTGTGTGTGTGTGTGTGTGTGTGTGTATTCCTGTATGGTTGTGTGTGTGTTCCTGTATGGTTGTGTGTGTGTGTGTGTTCCTGTATGGTTGTGTGTGTGTGTGTTCCTGTATGTGTGTGTGTGTGTGTGTTCCTGTATGGTTGTGTGTGTGTGTGTGTGTGTGTGTTCCTGTATGTGTGTGTGTGTGTGTGTGTGTGTTCCTGTATGTGTGTGTGTGTGTGTGTGTGTGTGTGTGTGTGTTCCTGTATGGTTGTGTGTGTGTGTGTGTGTATGTTCCTGTATGGTTGTGTGTGTGTGTGTGTGTTCCTGTATGTGTGTGTGTGTGTGTGTGTGTGTTCCTGTATGGTTGTGTGTGTGTGTGTGTGTGTGTGTGTTCCTGTATGGTTGTTTGTGTGTGTGTGTTCCTGTATGGTTGTGTGTGTGTGTGTCAGATGATAAACTTTGTATGAATGAACAACACATCAGTCAGTAAAGACAGAATGAAGCCATCAGATGTGTCAGATGATAAACTGCAGCTGTGTCTTTTTCTCTCCATCAGATTTCTGTCAACTTGAAGTCGACACAAACTCAGTGCACACAAACCTCAAACTGTCTGACAACAACAGGAAGGTGACACATGTGGAGGAGGAGCAGCCATATCCTGATCATCCAGACAGATTTGACTGGTGTGATCAGCTGCTGTGTAGAAATGTTCTGACTGGTCGCTGTTACTGGGAGGTCGAGTGGAGAGAAGGGGTTAATATATCAGTGAGTTACAGAAGAATCAGAAGGAAAGGAAACAGTGCTGACTGCATGTTTGGAAGAAACGATCAGTCCTGGAGTCTGTTCTGCTATGATGATGGTTACTCTGTCTGTCACAATGACAGAGACACATTCATCTCCTCCTCCTCTGTCTCTGACAGAGTAGCAGTGTATGTGGACTGTCCTGCTGGCACTCTGTCCTTCTACAGAGTCTCCTCTGACACACTGATCCACCTCCACACCTTCAGCACCACATTCACTCAGCCTCTACATGCTGGGTTTGGGTTCTGGTTGGGTTCTGGTTCCTCAGTGAGTCTGTGCTGTGTGTAGAAGCAGAGTGTGTGGAAGTGACAGCAGCTTCAACTTTGTGCTTTAAATGTTGATGATGTTTCACTTTCATTTGAATCACTGACTGTGATTTCAGCTCAGAACATGTTTTTGTCTTAGAAGCAGTGAAATGAAGAATGTGAAGCTGAATTTATGATCATGAACTTTGACATGTCCTCACAAATGAAACCCTTACATTAAGAAATGCATGATTCCATGTTGTTATGGCTCTGATATTAAAATGTAGTATTATAATAGGAGTTAATGGACCTAAGTGGAAAACACCATTTAAAACTGCTGCAATACAAACACTAATAACTCCAACTCAATATTTTGGATAAACTTTGACATGACAGATATAAAATAATGCCTGAGCCTCCCAACTTGTAAAATAACTTGTTTTGTGCATTTTTACATTAAATATTTGCATCATGCAATCTAACTGGCATTTAAAGCGTTAAACTCCTCCAATGATGTTTGGTAGTTCTGAGCAGTCCTGAAGCTGTTTCACATATTTATGCAGAAAAATATGAATCTGTTCAGTTTTTATAGCAGTTTTTAGAAGCGGACATTTTTGTCCCTGATGACACAAAGGGTAGTAAATGTGTTTCCCAGTGTTCTGGTGATGGATCAGAAACATTTACATTTGAATTCTAAAATTTGTGTTGAACTGCCCGATTGCCCTTTTTTTTCCTCAACCTGTGACGTCGGTGGAACTGCGATCACTCACCTGCTCCTGCCCGGGACGTTAAAAAGAAGCAAAGACACAAAGAAAATACAATACTTATGAGTGAATGACACATCTTTAAAAAAAATATTTTATGTATTTGAAAAAGTAAAAAAACCTGCACTGAGGGGTGAAGTGGACATCAGCTGAAACTGCTTTAGTATTTTTCCCCTTTCTTGTATTTATGATAAAATCAGGAATTTACTGTTGACGTATTGACAGGTTTATTTAAGGAGACGTCGTGACGTGCCGGCCACTGCTTATTTGCATAAAACAGTTGGAGGCAGATATGAAGGATTTTACTGCTGCGTAAATATTGAAACTGGTTTTTGAACGTTGATCCAAAAAGTTCTGATCCCCACAGTGTGTGTGTGTGAACACTGTACACTGAAAACACATCATGTTAATCAAAGGGAAACAAACACAGATATTAAAAGTGTGAAAGATTCAGATTAAAATGATTGATCCCCATAGAGAATATATCTCTAACAGATTCACACACATCACAGTGTAAACATGCAGCTTCACACACACTGAAGCTTCATCTCTGTTGTGTCTCTGTGCTTGAAGGAGTCACACAGACACACTGTGCTGTGTCACTGTGTCCTCATATTGTTCCTCTGTTGTGTTACTGTCGATACAAACTGCTTCACACATGTTAACAAAAAGAATAAAAACCAACATGAACTGATGTGAGTGTGAGACATGAAAACACATCAGTCTGTCCAATGGCGCCACCTGCTGACAGAAACCTGTGATCAGCTGCTGTCTGGTTAAAGTGAGGTAGAATCTCCATCAGTCAACAGATGAAGATCTACATCTATATGAACACAGAGGTCATCTGGATCCATCACATCTGAACTTTACTATAATAAAAACAGACATGTCAGGATGACATCACTGAACAGTGCAGGTCTGTCAAGGTGTCAGTCACTGTCAGATGGATTTCTCTGCACCTTTCTGTCTCACTCGCTGCTCGCTCACATACAAACAACTTCCTGGGTTGTTGTGTTACATTTTATTAAATATAAGATAAGATAAGATAAGATGCAGACGTTAAAGGACCTGAGTCTCCTTAGGAGATACAGATGACTCTGTCCCTTCTTGTATATTGCCTCTGCGTTTGTGGACCAGTCCAGTTTGCGGTCAATGTGGACACCCAGGTATTTGTAGCTGTCCACAATGTCCACGTTGGTACCTTTGATGCTGTCTGGGTCTGGGAGTGTCTGGTGCTTCCTGAAGTCCACCACCAGCTCTCTTGTCTTTGTGACATTCAGCTGCAGGTGGTTCTGTCCGCACCACTGCACGAAGCTGTCCACCACACTCATGTACTCCGCCTCCCGACCTCTGCTGGTACAGCCCACAATGGCAGAGTCATCCGAGAACTTCTGCAGGTGGCAGGACTGTGAGCAGTGTCTGAAGTCCGATGTATAGAGTGTAAACAGGAATGGAGACAGTACTGTGCCCTGGGGGTCCTAACTTTAAGCCTGGTCCTGGCCTGAAGCTCTTTGCACCTCTGAGCACACAGCCACAGACTGAGGAGCTGCTCTCCATTCAGGATGAAGGCTGCCTCACATGGACCAATCAGAGGGAGGAGCTGGAGCCGTGTGGCCTGGAGCTCAGCCTGACATGAAGGTAGAAGAATCAGTCTTCTTCCACATGTAGTCAGTCGTACTCATGCCCACTCAGACCCTCGGGGCCTCTGCTGAGCCTCTAAAACCACAACCCAGCTGCTACCCAAGAGCCTGGATCCATCAGAGAGGAGCAGACATGGCTGAAACCGGGTCCAGGACCCAGTGAAACAGAGAGAGGGTCCACTGTAGGTCCTGCAGCTCCAGGGTGCAACACACAGAGAGTCTCTTCTTCTGTGGTTCAGCAGCAGCTTGATTCTGAGGATGGTTCAGTGCAGCTTCATGGAAACATGTAGCTTGATTCTGAGGGTTTAGTGGATCAGAGATCAATAATCATCTCTGATCTGTCTGGAAAAGCTTCATGTTGATGGTTGGAGGAGGCTTCAGGCGCCTGTTGGTCTGTAGAGGAGCGAGCGTCCTCTGTTGAAATCTCTGTTGTTGTAAAGTCAAAGTTCAGCTGTGTTCATGTAGATGTGCTGGAACTCTGCATCTGTGGACTGATGAACTTTCTGCCTCACTTCAAGCAGACAGCAGCTGATCACAGGTTCCTGTCAGCAGGTGGCGCCACAGAGTCGCTCCTGAAACACCTTCAATGGAGCCCAGCAGTCTGAATATGATGTCATCATCTTTCACAGGATCAGGTGTGTTTCCTGTGTCAGTGGACTTTGTGTTGTGGTTCTGTTTTCTTTGGTGTGTGTCCGTGTTTGTATGAATTTATATCTTATACAGCTGTTGTGTTTAGTTTCGATTTAACCCCTAACTAGTAACACAGTGTTTGCTGTGTGATGGTTTCTTATCAGGTTTACATCACAGCCTGTGTATGTGAACACACCTCATAAGAAGTCCCTGAAAACACGTCACCTGACAACTTTAATAACAAAGTGAAGTAATTTCATGGTCAAACTACCATGTCAGCAACACAGAGGGTAAAGAAAGGGTTAATAGCTGCTGCTTCTCTCTGTGCTAGAGCCCTCTCTGCTTTCATCCTCGTACAGTTTCTCCTTCTTCCTTCAGCAGGTCCTCCACACTGGCCCTTTCATGGCAGACCGTGGCCCCTGACTGACTGGACCCTGCAGTCCCTGTCCTCTGCTCACCAGGTAGTTAACCACAGCTCATCACTGTTGGTGTTCCTGTTGTTTTCAGTCAGTCTGTGGATTCTTCCAGCTCTAAATAAACACTGAGATTATCATCAGATTATATTGTATATATAGTTTGAATACATCAGTGTTACCATCTACATATATATTAAAATCCATTCCTCTGTGGGATCAATACACTTTAACCTTTGGGGTTCAGATCAGAGTCAGAACTGTTTTTATTGATCAACGTTCAATATTCACGCAGCAGTAGAATCCTTTATGACGTCATCACTGTCCGCCTCCGGCTGCTGTATGAGCAGCGGTACGTCACGACGTAAAACCTCAAACACTTTAATATAGACGAGCTGAAACTAAAGAAAGTCCCATTCACAGATCACGCTGTAACAACGACGTGTTAAAAAAGTACTGACCTGGAAGAGGAGGAGAGGGGCTCATATTCTGAGATTAAAGTAGCAAGTTTTCGTGAAAAGCTCAGATAATCTCTGACATTAGGCCTTAAATCTTAGATCTGGAGAGACGCTGCTTGCTGCGGGGCAGGCGGGTCCGTGTTCTGGCCTCTGACCCGGTCATCGTACGGGGAGCAGGGATAAAAGGAGGACGGCTTCTTCCCCGGGCCCAGTGTGGGGCCCATTGAGCTTCTTTACACACGTTGGGCTGATAAAGTAGTACCGGGCGGGTTCGTAACATCTGAGCTGCTTTTCACAGCATTTAGATTTTTAGATATTCCAGTTTTCATTTTATGCAAAAAGTAAATATCAATGGATTAATTGAAACAAAAACGGCGCTGCCCCCCCCCCTCATATTATCAGATACTTTTCATGATCGGAACAATGTTCGGTTCTGTCTGAATCATGTGTGAGGAAGTAATAATGTGTGTGTGTGTGTGTGTGTGTGTAAAGAGAAACGGGGACTAAGTTAAAGGGGTCATTTAACGTGGGTTGTTAACTGGTCTTTAATTATTATTATTATTATTATTATTATTATTATTATTTTCGTTGTTATTGGAGGATACCTGCTGATGGGGGCCTGTCCCATTGCTCCTACTGGCTCAGGTTACATAATGATTTGCTCGTGCTTGGTTTATTGTTAATATCTGTTATTGATTGATTTCGTTAAATATTTCGTTAAATATTTATTATGACGTGTTCTTTGTTGGGAGGTTCTGAGTTTCTCGTGTTCTGTGTGCCCTCCTGACGGTTTGCTCTCTTGCTCCCTTCTTTTAGAGGCCGGCGGTGGTGGCGGTGCGGTGCCAGCAAGTCCAACTATTCCTTCTGCTGCATTTAATTATTATCATTGCACAATAATTAGGGCTGTGGAAGATGAATCAAGCATCAGGATTAATCCGATTAAAATGTTGACACGATTAACGCGTCATTATCTCCTTAATTGGTTCGTTCTTCCAGACACAGAGTTTTTTCCTCAATAACATGTGTTTTTACTGAAATGTCCAGATTAACTGCGTTTAACGCTATGAAATTCTGAGATTCATACAAATGCTAATTGTTTGACAGCCGTAATAATAATCAGTAACAATCGCTTCTGTGTTGTGCAGCATTTAAAGGAGGATGTGCTCAAACAGACTAATGTGGTTTAGATTACATTACTACGTCACATGTTTAACTCATAACTAATACATGTATCGATGTAGCTGATATATTCCACTATTATCTGTATTGAAATATCTACATTAAACAGGGATGTGTATCCCTGAACGCACTCGATCAGCCAATGGGCCAATCAGAGGCTGGATGCCGTCACGTGATTTACGGGAAATGGACTATTGAGCCTATAAGGGCATGCCCCCCCCCCCCCCCCCCCCCCCCCATGCGGTGGGATCTGGAGCAGGCTCTGTGCGCTGGATGTGTTTATTTCAGGCTGCGCTGGGAGCGGCGGGATCCTCCAGCTGCCTGGATTTAGACCCTCCTGTCTTTCTCCTTCCTTCTGTTTTATTCCTCTCATCATGTAATAACTCCATTTGAGAACTTTTAACTTTATTAATTGATCCATTGTGTTTGTATTAACCTGCCTCTTACAGATTAATTATTATGATTATTATTATGTCATTGTTCATTCATTCAGTTTCCATCATTGCTCACACACACTCTTACACATTAATATTCATTTATTGAACCACAGTATTTTTCCTTCTCACATATATATTAGACCGAATGTATACCTGCATTACAAATTACACACCTATGTTTATTTATTTATTTATTTATGCTGTAAATACTGGTTATTACTGTTGAGCATTTTCACCGCTAGAGGTATATTTTTACTTTGCTTTGTGTATATTTTGCTGCTGCAATAGAGAAGCTGGTTAATATTAATATTTAGGCTGAATTCCGTTTGATCACATCATCATCTGAGACTGCAGCCTTCATGTCCCCGTCCATCCTGCTGTTTATATTATCAGGAACCAGTTCCCATGTTTTTCCTGTCAACCAATCACGTCTCCTGTCTCTGAGAACGTTCTTAAATCACTTTGAAGATGAGAGTCCTTACTAAGATTTGTAGTCTTCATTTTCAACCGCAAACTTTGTTCCTGCTCGTTCTGATCTGTAGCTTTTTATGAGTTCAGCGTCATTCATAGTTTGGAGAACGTGTCTCTCTGTCGCTCCGTCATGTTCTCCCTGTTCAAGGAACGATGAAACCTCCTAAAAGTCGTCCTCTGCACTCTGAACAGCTTTTTACCTGAAGACCTCTTTCATCTTTATAGGATTTAGTCTTAATTATAAGAACTGCTTAGAAAACGTCATAATAGATTCTGTCATAAGAATTTTCTTAGAATGTCTCCACTAAGGGAAACTCTTAGCGCTGAGAGTCTTTGTGAATACGGCCCCTGTAAAGGAGACGAGAAGGAAACGCCTAACAGGTAGCCATGTGTTCAAATTCCCCTGCTTCCACATGTTTGTGTGCGCATCTGTTAACCCCTCCCAGTCTGGAGCGATATACACACTGTGCAGTCAGAGAGAGAGAGAGAGAGAGAGAGAGGGAGAGAGAGAGAGGGAGAGAGAGAGAGAGAGAGAGAGAGAGAGAGAGGGAGAGAGAGAGAGAGAGAGAGGAGAGAGAGAGGGAGAGAGGAGAGAGAGAGAGAGAGAGAGAGAGGGAGAGAGAGAGAGAGAGAGAGAGAGAGAGAGGGAGGAGAGAGAGAGAGAGAGAGAGGGAGAGAGAGAGAGAGAGAGAGAGAGAGAGAGAGAGGGGAGAGAGAGAGGAGAGAGAGAGAGAGAGAGAGGTCGGAGCGCATGGACCTTCGCTGCAGATGAAGTTGTACTAAAGCATGTAAGTTCGCTCCTGTGCTGCTGAGTTTGTGTTGATCTGAGTAAATGTTGTATGCCCATGCTCCCGGACCTTATGTTGTGTTCCCTGAATCACTGTGATGTTTATTTTGTAATATTTATGGCGAGATGCTGAGTCAGCCAGCTCGTGGGCAAGGGAGCCGCCTGGTGGTCATTTAGCAGAATGTTCAGACTCAGCATAGCGGTGTATGTCCGTTAAACTTCATTCAAACGTCATTCTGTTCTTTATATTTGTATATATATTTATTTTATGGCTTTTTAAGTTTTTTTTATTTTATTATTATTTGTGTGATTTTATGGATTTTTCTGGTGTGTGTTTCCTCAGTGTGTCCTCACAGCAAACCTTGCTGGAAGTAATGATGGCGTCTCCTTGGTCTGTATCTTTTTATCTCTTTATCCTCTTTTTTTTATCTGTGTGTGTGTGTCTTATTGTTTTTATGTCTGTAAAGCACTTTGTGTTACAGTATTCTGAATGAAAGCTGCTTCATAAAGAGTTTTGATTGATTGATAAAGTAGGAACACTTTGCTGGCTGTCAGCTAGATTTATCAGTAACACAGTAAAAATAGAGATTGTTTTTTTTATCATCATCATTTAGCAGCCTCTCTCTTCACTTAAAGCCCACAGCACCATCACACACTGGACTGGGCAGCTTTATACTGTAAAATGTAATTTAACTACACATTGTTATTTTTATTTAAAGATCTCTTTCTGGATTATTTTGACCTGTTTATATATTCTAACATGGAAATCAAGTATACACACATGTTGTTGGATTAGAGTATGTAGATCATTTTGACTCGGTCACTGTGAAAAGTAGCTCGCGAGCCAAAATGCTGTGGACACCCCTGATTTAGGGGAACTCCAGGGTTGATGGTGGAAAGTGAAAACAGCACGTTAATTCAGGATGGTTATGAGTTCTTTACTGGACACTGATTTCTGCTGTGCAGAGGTGTTTCAGTGCAGACTGTAGATCTGTTTGGAAAAAGTGTGACTGATGGTTGTTTAGAAGACAAAGTTCCTGTTGCCAGTAGGTGGCGCTATGACTGTATCATCCTAATAGCATATATATATGTTCAGACTCGGGTCCATAGCAGCACTGTAAGATTTTGTCCACATTGCATGAAGTATGTTGGTGGTACTGCAGAAAATATAGTGTTTCTTTGTAATGGTGAATGGTCAACTTTGAGGCCACGACCCGGCCACACCGTAAGACTTTTGAAAGAGTTTTGAAATGCGTCTATTCCCTATGGTGTCCTGAGTGGACACAGTAAATTTCAGCTCCATTGGATGAAGTATGAGAGGCGTGAAAAGTTTTGTAGCAGGGTCACAAATTGACAAAAATTGCCAAAAAAGTAAAAATGGCGGACTTTCGTGTTGGGTTTGGACGGGGGGTCCAAGAGACTTTTTTGTGCATCTGGAGGTGATACATATGTGTGCCAATTTTAATGTTGCTGTGTCAAACTGGCCAGAGGGGCTACGGTACATGTTAGAGCAAAAAATACAGGGGCACAGTGAATTTCAGCTCGATTGGATGAAGTATGCGAGGTGTAAAAAGTTTTGCAGGGTCACATATCGCCAAAAATGACCAATTCAAAATGACGGACTTCGTGTGACTTTTTTGTGTGTCTTGGGGTGAAACCAAGCGGCAACCTTCGGGGCTCAAACTTAAAGCCCATGCGGAAGTGTCAAAACTAGTCATTTCCCATAGACTCCCATGTTAAAATGGCCGAATTCACAGCAGGAATGAACATGTTTACAGTCTGGTAGAAAAAAGCTGTGTCAGCAGCTGGACTTTGTGGAGACAATCTATCCATATCAAAGTCAAAGTCAGCTTTATTGTCAAATCTGCTATATGTGCTGGACATACAGAGAAACTCCTCTCAGCTGCTCTCACTATGCGATGAAGCGTCTTCCTGCAGGTGGCGGTGCAGGCTCCGTACCACACAGTGATGCAGCTGGACAGGATGCTGTCAACAGCCCCTCTGTAGAAGGTGCACAGGATGGAGGGAGGGGCTCTGGCTCCTCTGAGCTTGCGGAGGAAGTAGAGGCGCTGCTGTGCCTTCTTGGTCAGGGATGCAGTGTTGGTAGTCCAGGAGAGGTCCTCAGTGATGTGCACACCCAGGAACTTGGTGCTGCTCACCTGCTCCACAGCAGCACTCTTGATGGTCAGAGGGGTGTGCTGACTGTGTGCTCTCCTGTAGTCCACCATCTCCTTGGTCTTCTCCACATTCAGGGAGAGGTCGTGGTCTCTGCACCACTCGGCCAGAAGGTGCACCTCATTCCTGTAGTTTCTTTCATCTCCACTGAAGATGAGACCCACCACAGCTCTGTCGTCTGTATCCATATGTCTTACTATGGAAATATGTGTGATGTTACTCCTATGATCTCATACATGATATGTTACTGTCATATATGATGTGACTATCCTAAGATGCTTGTGTGTATTCTGAGAAGCTGCGCCTGTTAGATAACACAGGGTGTGAGAAGTGAGAGTCCTAGTGTTGATGTTTGGACTGATGATAAGAGCAGTGAGCTCTGTGTCTCCTGTTATGATGCATTACAGTGTTCAGACTGCACTTTTATTTTCTTACATGAAGAACTCTGTCATGATTATAGAGGCATGTCTGACGTGTGTTTCAGTCTCTTCATCCTCCTCCTCCTCATCCTTTAACTCTTTCAGGCTGTGAACCTGCTGAATCAGCATGCTGCTGTGCTCTAATAAAGACTGTAATGAACTGTTCAGTGTCTGTGTCCTCAAACATGCTCCAGAGCTTCTTCTGTTCTCATGAAGGTCTTTTTAGAACGACTCTCTGGCGCCACCTGCTGACAGGAAATGGATGAGCTGCTGTGTGGGTTACATGATGAGAGCAGGAGGTCAGAGGTCACTGCAGCAGACTGCTGCTGTGTGACTGTAGAAGAGCTGCCACAGTCTGCAGCTCCTCTCTGTGGGTCACACACTGAACTGCTGCTTTGTTTCTGTATGTGTTTTCAATACCTGCTGATAATGTGTCCATATCATCAATACAATGTGGAGAAGGCCTCTCTGTGTAAATCAGTTCATCAATACTGCTTACACTAAACAGAAAGGTTAGATCACATGATGATTTATTTCTGTATACAAGGATCAATAAAGTTATATATTTAGATCACACACACTGAATAACACATGTATAAAACACACTAAATTAAGGCCTCACAGCATTTGGTCCACTTTAATGTGAGTACTGATCAGACACTGACACTGACAGCAGGGTGGAGCTTTCAGTGGGTGGAGTTTGGGAATGTTCCACAGTGCTCCTTGTCCTGTGTTTGGTTTTTCAGCCATGTTTGAGGATCACACTCTGCACACACTCTGACATATTTCTGTTACTTCAATAACCGGTCTGATCACTGTAGGACTCTGTATAGGGAGCCTTCAAGGTGTGAGAGGAGTCATGTTAGTACTGCTGGAACTACAAGTGTGTAAAATGTGAAAACAGGAAACACTCAGGTCACATGACCGTGATGTCAGCAGCTGTGTGAAGATCAAGAGAGTTTGTTACAATGTTTGTTGTTTTTGATACAAAGACACAAACAGGAGAGTCTCACAGATACATTAACATCAACACAGAGAGCAGCTACTGTAACAACGTCCAGAGCTTCAGACAAACATCAACCTGCAGAGTGAACATGAATTATTAATATGGATTCATACAGAGGAAGGAGCAGATCAGACTTAAATAAAACAGAGCCAGACGTCAGAGTGGAAACAGGCACAGACATCAGGCCACACATGAAACTGATCTGTGACCTGTGGTCATGTAAAGAAGTGAGGACAGCTTCTGAGGACAAAAGAAGCCATTTTGTGTGGCAGAGCAACAATCTATCAGTGCGATCAATACTGAATCATTAGAGCCTCCTATTAAAGGTCTCAGACCGATCAGACCTGCAGACTGTCCTCCTATGAGTGTACAGACCACCTCCTCCTCTGATGGATCATCTGACTGAGGATCAATCAGTGTACAACCAAACAACTAAACAATGCCAAATAAAGTACAATGGATGATAGAGATCAATAATGTTTAATGGTTAGTGTGTGTGTGTTGAGTGTTTGATGGATTATTGATCCTCCAAACATTCAGGATGTTTTAGACACAGTCAGGACGACATCACATCACCTTCACCTGTGTTCACTATGGAATTAACTGAAGCTCCGCCCTGTTGTGTATAAGGAAGGAGCGGATAGTCTCAAGATTACAATTTATTGAAGAATGATGCAGATTCTGAGTCACAGAGCTCTGGGTTGTTGAGACACAAAGAACAAGGCAAGATCAACCATGAACCACAAAGAACAACACAGCAACAACCCCTGGACATGGAATTCACACATTGATATACCACAGGGACGTTCCCGCCTGCTGGCCCACAGGGGCATCTACTGCCCCCTCTGCAGACCCTGGGTCATACAGCGAATAGACCATAGGGTCTAAAAAGGTAAAGCTTCAAATCCTTAAATCTCATAGGTTGTGGGGCCGATCTAGGGATGACCATAAACTGGGCACTCAGGAGAAAAACACATTCCTTTAGAATCTGGCTTTTATCAGGTCAGAGGTGCTGCTGTCCTTAGTCTGAATTTATGACCATCTCGTACCAACCGGAGCTCCAGAGAGCAGAAAAACAAGAGGGAGAAGGAGTCAGCTACAAAACTTATATGAAAAGTTATATGAGAAGAATAACATTCCACACTTCTTAATACATTCAGTATAATTACTCTCATTTTCTATAAACTTCTTAACATAAAAACACATTATTGAGTAATAAACACTTATAAAAATGAATAGGGACAAACTTCTATATATGTGAACACAGGCTACATGGTAACACAGTGCAGAGTAAAAACTTTCACCATTCTGTACGTTGACATTTGTCAATAAAACTTCATTAGTTTTGCTGTTTCTTTGAGGCCATCAGCAGGTTCCCTCTGAAACACTCCATTCAGGACTCAGTAGATGCTCACTTCCTGTTCTGGGTCAGAGGAAGGTGGCACCCCCTGCTGACAGAATCATTTCTAACAAAGAGGAAGTCAGACTGTAGGTTCATGTTGTTGTGGTGAAGAGTCCACGGTGACACATGAGGAGAGCTGCAGGGGAACTTTGGACGTTGTCATGACGACGTGTTCCAGATTACAGGGACAGAAGACATTTTGATGAACAGACAGAGAGTCTCTCCTAAAATAAGTGTTATTGACAACAGGTCACATGATCAGCAAGTCTTTTTTTGCACAACGTTTTAAAAACATTCCTGATACCAGCTGCTCTGTTTGTTTGGGATCCTCTGAAGATGTCTTTCATTTGTTCTGGTCTTTGCTTCTTCTACCAGCTTCTGGACAGATGTCTGGAATTTGATTTCATTTTCTATTGATCCTGATTTTTCCCTTTGTTTGGAGCATGTACTGTCTGGCTTCACTACCTTTCCACTTACACAGACTAATCAATATTACCTCATTAATCTTATTGTTTTGTTATCTAAATGGGACATTCACAAATGTCGTTACACAAATCAAAAACCTTTTTTTGTTGCATTTAGGAGTGAGGCCAAACAGTACATCAGAACTATAGAAAAATCTCATCATTTGAAAGCTATAAAGACTTTACCTTTATGTGCTCTGTACAATATTTTTGTATAATTCTCATTGTAAAAATAATGTTTGTATATGTAACCCCCTGGCACTGTTCCTTTTTGTTTAACTTCTAATAAAGTTTATAAAAAAATTCCCAAACTGGCGAGCGTTCTAGAAAATGTTGTTCTAGCAAATTACAGTGTTCACTTCTGTTTTTGTGCGGCCACTGACTTCCGTACTGTAGTCAGGCCACATCCAAAAAAAACAGGACAAAACACACCCACCTGTGGGTGCTTCCTTCTTTCTGAGAGAAACACTTTTCCACTTCTTCAGTTGGTGAGTTGGTGCTGAATGGTTTCGCCGCTTGGGAGAGTGGCCACATGCCTTCAGAAAACAATCCCTGAGTCCAGGTGCCTCGATTTTAACTCTTGGAAAAGGTAAGACCAAATATGTTCACATCGGATTCTGAAGAGCCAACATCACCAGGGAGGACTTTAAGAGACAGTTGTGTTAGTGTGTGTGATGAAGAACTGTAAGTTTGTGTAGAAGTGTTTAGCAGCACAAACACATGTTGATGGAACAAAGACGTGACAGGAGGGACAACATGGACCCAAGAGACACAGGGACGTTATTGTTGCAATAAAAACTTCAACAGTTTATAAGCAGCCTGCTGTTAACCTTTCGTGCTTCGACCTCCCGACTGCAGTCAGGAACACGGAGGAGTGATAGCTCCAGAGACGAGCTACGTGTTTTTAACGCTTTATTAACAGAACAGTAGAACAATGACAGACTCCAATGAAACAGACTTCTGCTACATTTCCACATTAAACCACACCTCCTGTTTAAATCCAAATTAACCAGCAAATAATACATCTTGTTACATTACAGTAGTAGAAGATCATTAGAAATAAATAATAATAATACATAATCGGAGATTTGGCATTCCATCATTTGTGTTGTAATATTTTGTGACAATAGTCAGATTATTTACCAGAAACTCGTTGGTTTTACTCGGTGGGTTACTGCAATCTGAAACGCGACCAAAACTGGTTTCCGCCTCGGTGTGATAGAGGTGTAGGGCGCTTCTCTGCGGGGAAAAAAACAGGAAGTGAACATCGGGAGTTCTTCTTCCATAAAATGCAATTTTTACGACAGCATATTAGGGCCATTGTAAGAAAAAAAAATACTGACACGGAAGAGGGGGGGGCGCTAATATTCTGAGATTTAAAGTAGCATATACGACGGCGTATATTTTTAATAGTTTCAGGAATAAGAATGAAGTGACCATGTCGGCCAGCATGGAACAGCATGTCCAAGGTCCTCAGCTGTAGAAAATTAATATATCGTGAAGCCACATTACAGAGAAAACGCGGTCACACCTGGAACCACCGGAGGTTGTGCACCCTCCAGGGGCAACCTGAGGTGTGTGGACTTTTTTAAAACTCAAGACATAACTTGGCTTTTGGTTAATTACGTTACATTAGTTCTATGGATGATTCTATTGTTTTATTATGTGGTTTAAGATTTTATGAATGCAGTTATTTATTTATGCACAGGTCTGTTAGCACTTTTAGCTCATTTCTTATTGATTTGATTTTTATGGTGTGTGTCTGGGGGTCTTGTTGTTTTTATGTCTGTAAAGCACTTTGTGTTACAGTATTCTGTATGAAAGCTGCTTTATAAATAAAGTTTGATTGATAAAGTAGGAACACTTTGCTGGCTGTCAGCTAGATTTATCAGTGGAAACACTGTAAAAAGGAGCTTGTGAGCCAAAAATGTGTGGGCACCCCTGATTTAGGGGAACTCCAGGGTTGATGGTCGACATGTGGCCCGAGCAAGCTGAGCTGCTGGTCTGATATGCGTTCGGTAGGCTACAATCTGTTGTTAAGCATCAATCATTCAGCCCACACCAGTAGATGGCAGTAAATGACTTGCTCAGTTCAGACCAGTGGTGGAGGAAGAACTGAAGCTCGGTACTCACGTAAAAGTAGAAGTACTACATCAACAATCCTACTTAAGTAAAAGTCTTAAGTACTTTTTTTCAAAGTAAAAGTACTCACACACTGAATATATATGATTGATTTCCAAAGGATGTGAACAGGTTAAAATAATCAAATGAAAATGGACCATGTGTAGTTAATGTCCATGTAGAGAAGGTTGAAGCAAGGCGTCTGGACATGCTGGCCGACATGGTCACTTCATTCTTATTCCTGAAACTATTAAAAATATACGCCGTCGTATATGCTACTTTAAATCTCAGAATATTAGCGCCCCCCCCCCTTCCGTGTCAGTATTTTTTTTTCTTACAATGGCCCTAATATGCTGTCGTAAAAATTGCATTTTATGGAAGAAGAACTCCCGATGTTCACTTCCTGTTTTTTTCCCCGCAGAGAAGCGCCCTACATCTGTATCACACCGAGGCGGAGTTTTGGTCGTGTTTCAGATTGCAGTAACCCACCGAGTAAAACCAACGAGTTTCTGGTAAATAATCTGACTATTGTCACAAAATATTACAACACAAATGATGGAATGCCAAATCCCCGATTATGTATTATTATTATTTATTTCTAATGATCTTCTACTACTGTAATGTAACAAGATGTATTATTTGCTGGCCTCAGACATCATCTTTCTACCACATACAATGCAGTGATTCCATCCATTCCCAGGAAGTTTGCACATACTCACAGTAAGAACAAAGGGCTGTCAACCAGTCCCCCTCCGGCAGTTTCATAGTCGTTAGCCAGTCGTTAGACACACCTGGCCCAGTCAGCCAGAACATCACAGGTAAGTATGGAAACATTTAGTGCTATTGTTATTTTAAGTTTTTTTAAAGTTTTACCCAGACCCACCCACTGAGGTCTGTAACCACATATAAACCATGTTTCCCCACCAAACAGTTAGAACTGATGAAGCTGCTCGGATGAGCAGCGAAACGTCTTCTAGAAAACTCTACAAGTCCAGACGCCTTGCTTCAACCTTCTCTACGTATGATGACCTGGATGACTGAGAATCTTCATCAACATCTTAATGTCCATGTTCAGTCCAGAAGCAGCTATGGACAGGTCTGTGTGTCATGAGGCAGGCTGTGGGCATCAAGTGAACAGAGAGGCTGCTGATAACAAACAGGCATTCAGCATGTTTACTGTGTCAGTGTTCCTGCTGTAGATTCATGTGATGATTCATGTTCATCAGACATTAATGGATGGACCTGTGTTAGCAGACAGCAGCTAACTAGTTAGCTCACTGAGCCAGAGCACCGGCATCATGACTGAGGCTCATTATAGAAACACAGCTGCAGCGTGACACCAGCTCCATGCAGAGTCTGACCTCACATCAGTCCACACTGTGTTCATCACATGGAACAAGGAACTACAGACACTGTAGAAATGTAGTGGAGGAGAAAGTACAGGTAACAGCTGCAACATGGAGTCAGAGGAGAAAGTATGAGCTGTTATTTTTACTTAAGTACAGTAACAAAGTAGAAATACTTAGTTACATTCCACCACTGCTTCAGACAAACTGTGTGTGTGATGTATCTGAGTTCTTAAAGGTAGGGTAGGTTTTTTTATTTAGTGTAACTTCTCTTTACCTGTGGAAGCTATAAAACGCTAAAAACATCAGCCAATCCTCCGGGTGGACCCTGCGCAGAGTATTGGCTGGTTGTCTCTCTCTTCCTGCTCTGCGTGCACCAGAGAGGTACGTACATGATGGCTGAAGTCACAGACTGGTTGGGAGGCGTGGCTTTGGGGTGAGCTCCGAGAGAATAGGGGCGAATCTCTCTGAGTTTTAAAAATCTCCTGCCCTACCTTTAATGCAACAAAACGTCTGATTGTGTGTTTTCATTAATCACTTCCTCCAGCTTGATGACCTCATCACGGGCTGGTTAATGTAATCATCATATATGAACATGTGTTCATTAAAGCTGTCTGTGAGACTCTCAGTGAGAGCTGCACAAAATGTAGCAGGTTCTACAGCAGAGTGCTTTTGGCTCCCTCTGGAGGAGATCAAGAAAACCTTTATTAGTCCCACAATGGAAAAATTGCGTTTTTGCTACAGCAGATACAGAAAGCCAAAGATAAGATAAGAAAAGATGTATACATGATGAAATAATCTACCGATAAAAATATACAACAGAATCAAAAAAGAGTTTACATATTAACAGGATGTGTCTGCAGGTAGGCGACAAGATCACATAAATTCAGGATGGTTATAAGGTCTTCAGCTCACGGGACACTGATTTCTGCTGTGCAGAGATGTTTCAGTGCAGACTGTAGATCTGTTTGGAAAAAGTGTGACTGATGGTTTTAACTTTGACAGCTTCCCTCACATCTGTCTGACTGAACCTGATGACTCTTCACCTCTGTGTCCTCTCACAGAGAGAAGATGATCCTGCTGCTCCTCATCCTCACCTCCTCAGCAGCAGCACTTGAAGTGAAGGAGACACAGAGCTCCTATCAGGCAGAGGAGAACCACAACATCACACTGGAGTGGACGTTCCCCACAGACACTCAGACTAAGCCTGAGGGCATTTATGTTGACTGTTTTCATTTTACCAAAAAAGTATCAGTCCTGTATCAGGTCATTGCTGGTGTTGAGCTCTCAGAGTCTGTGGATGAAGGTTTTTCAGGAAGAGTCCAGAGTGACACAGACACCCTCAGAGAAGGACGAATCAGACTTCATCTGTCCAGACTCAGGACTGAAGACTCTGGTCTGTATGTGTGTGATGTGAGGACAGCTTCTGGTCCTGGTTCTTCCAGCTGTGAGCTCACAGTCTCTGGTGAGTAAGTTAAAGCTGCTGTCTGCTGAGAACTGTCTGATTTCTGTTCTTCTAACTGTAACATATAATATTCTGTACAGACAGACAGCATCAGGTTCAATCCAAACAGTCCACATGTTCATTTAAACATCAACAAGTCTCAACTCACATTTTTGTCCTTTACAGCAGCTGCTGCTCAGACACACACTGACAGACCAGCTCTGAGTCCACCAGCAGACACAGGGGGACGGACAGGACTCATCATTGGACTGACAGTAGTATCAGTACTCGTCGTTTTATTGTTGTTGTTCTTTGTGGTTTTATTTCATTTGGTTTGGAAACTCAGAATCAGACCATATCTGGCAGTTAGATATTTACAAAAAGTCACCAACCATGCTAACAGAACTCCTCCCAATGAAACTGAGACATAAAATGTGTAATTCGTAGTAGATGTGATTCAAAAATCACCATCAACAGAACACACAGCCGTAGCAGCTGTTAGAACTCAGCTACAAACATGAACACTCCGCTGTGGTCTGTGAACAGCCTCAGTCTGCTTTAAGCTACATGATGTATCAGCCACTTTATGTCTTCAGTCACTGCACATTTCATATTTAACAACCTCACAGTGGTCACATGACAAAACATTTTCACTTCCTGTTGATGGTCTGAACAACTCGTCTCCTTTTTTTATCAGACCATAATCAGAATCACAGATTTGTAGAAACTCTCTGGTCAACTGTTTGCACACAGCACACATTCATTTCTTTGACGTTCTCATGAAGTATTACTTATTATTATTATTATTATTCATTAATCAGCTTTAACTCTTTACTGTGTTCAAACTGACTTTACAAGCACTATATATTTTACCTAAGCTTTTATGTTACAAGTATTTTCACTGTTTGTATTCAATAAGTGCTGCTTCTGTGTTCTTATTATAAATAAAATGTGGATTAGGACTCTGTGCAAATCATTTAATCAATAAACATTGTTATTGATTTACAGGTTTCACTAAAATAATATCAAAGTCCAATAAAACAGTCTGACAGTAGAATAAATCATACATGATGAGCTTTAAAGTTCTCTTCACATGGTCTCTTCATAAAGTCTTTGAATGAGCTCCTGCAGGCTCCTCCCAGCTCCTCCATCACAGCATCAGTCTGATACAAAGTCCAGCTCTGTCACAGCCGCTCACTGATCCGTACACAACAACACAACCACATTACAACAAGGTGTGTGTCTGTACTTCAGTCCTGCTCTGTAACAGTCACCAGTTCAGCAGCATGTTCATTCACATGAATTCATTCCTGAACTCAGACACAGATCCGAGCTCGTCTCCCCCCACTGACTGAGACGATCACAGAACCGGTTTGTGTGAGTCACAGCTAAAGTAATGTGTGTGTTACAGCTGATGTGTTCATGTATGACGGAGTCTAAGCTGACATCTTCAGTGTGGCACAGTCTGTCATGTTGTTGTATGATGAGTGTCTGTCGTTTTATTTTAATAAAGGATTCCTCCTCCTCTCTGTGACACTCACAGCTGGTCTAACAGGTCTGTGAACGTTTGAAATCACTGAGCAGCCATTTTGTTTAGGTGAACAACAATACAGTTTGAGCTGTTATAGACTAATGTGTACTTCCTGATGCCTGCATTCAGGGTCAGCCATGATGTCAAATTCGTGATTTGAATTCAACATGTTTATTCTGATGAAAACAATTGTACAAAGAGAACAGAATCAGACTTCATCTGTCCAGACTCAGGACTGAAGACTCTGGTCTGTGTATATGTGGAGTGAGGACAGAATCTGGAAGTGGCATCTGTAGACTCATCGTCACTGGTAAGTTGAGTTTTTCCACATGTTCATTTAAACATCAACAAGTCTCAACTCACATTTTTGTCCTTTACAGCAGCTGCTGCTCAGACACACACTGACAGACCAGCTCTGAGTCCACCAGCAGACACAGGAGGACGGACAGATCTAATAGCAGTATTAGTACCAGTATCAGCAGCATTACTGTTTGTCTTTGTGGTTTCACTTTATTTTGTCATAAAAAAACTCTTCCAATCTGAGGCATCATTTATCAAAGAGAAGACCCAGCAGCACTAACAGGACTCCTCTCCAAGAAGGTCAGCCATTGAAGCTTCCTGTACAGAGTCCTACAGTGATCAGACCTGCAGACTCTGCTCCTCCATCTTCATCATCTAAGCTGTGAGTGGTGTGCAGACCTCCTCTTCCTCCTCTTCCTCCTACAGCAGGTCCAAGTCTGTCCTGAAGGGTCACCAGCTGATTCAGCTTGTCATCACATGGGGAATCCTGCAAACAGTGAAGCAGTGCTGTCAGCTGATCTGTGTTAAAGCTCATATCTGCTACTATGCTGATCACTGTAATCAATAATGATGATGTCACTCTGCAGGTCGCTCTTCCAACATGTGTTTAACCCTTGTTTCACTTCCTGCCTTCTATGTTACTATTTATTAAATGTACATAATGTCAATAATATCTGTATTTTCTGTGGTCAATAATGTGCCTCTGCTCTGTGTGTACTGATCAATCAATAAACATTCGAACATGCAGGATGTTTCAGACACTGTGTTTGTAGATGGTGGCTCCTGCCTGTCACACGTCACAACGTGTCACCTCCACATGAACTCACAGTGTGTCCATGCTGCTTCAGAGGAACTTCTCTGCACCTTTGTCCACCTACTGTTATGTGTGAGTTCAGGAAGGAAGGACCCAAAGACAGAAATCCAGAACCAAAAGCTGAAGGAACCTGCACGCCGAGCAGCTGACGACACAGACTGACGGAGACAAAGGGCAGCATGAGACGGACACATGAGGACAACAAGACACAGGTGGAACACATTAGGGTGGGGAACACAGGAGGAAGTGGAACACACAGGAGAGACGTGACACCTCACATTTTAGGACAAATGATCCAACAGGTCTGACATGTATGTGAACAGATTAATGTTTGGATGATCACAGATTAACAATAATCCCTTCATTTCAACAGTCTGTGTGCACCAACATTACAGAGAGTGTGTAAATAATTTAATCAATACAAACTTTATTGATTCTGTTTTACAGGTTTCACTAAAATAATATCAAAGTCCAATAAAACAGTCTGACAGTAGAATAAATCATAAATGATGAGCTTTAAAGTTCTGTTCAGATGAAGGACTCTGTGGCGCCACCTGCTGACAGATACCTGAGCTGCTGCAGTCCATTCTGCTGAAGGTGAAGCAGACGTTTCACCCCTCAGTCCAGGCCCCTGTTCCCTCCACATCCATAAATGTTCAGAAGAGTTTTAGAAGTCATCAGTAACTTCAGCAGTTTAAGGATCGATCGGTTTGATGGATCAGAGTCCAGCAGCTTGAACTGCTGCTGTGTGTCTTTGAATGAGCTCCTGCAGGCTCCTCTCAGCTCCTCCATCACAGCATCAGTCTGACACAAAGTCCAGCTCTGTCACAGCCGCTCACTGATCCGTACACAACAACACAACCACATTACAACAAGGTGTGTGCACGCTGATGGAGAGTCCAGTTACAGGAACCACCCAGACTCTGTATGAGACATCCTGAATGTTTGGAGGATCAATAATCCAGCAAACATTCAACACACACATTAAGCAGAGTGGCACTTGTGGCGTGCCTGACACTGAGACGAGGCACACCAGATGCCATGCATACTAAGTGTGAGTCCACGTTATAAAGACCCACACTTGTGTGCAAGTCTTTATCATCAGGTCTCTGAAACATTCACTGGATTTACTTTGTTGGTTCACTGTTACACAACAACACACTCAGAGAGAGAGAGAGAGAGAGAGAGAGCTGCTGAAAGTGAAACTATTGTTGGATGATTCCAGGAACTCTGCAGCCATTTTGTTTGTACATCTGTACTGAACCTCCATGAGAGACCCCCAAACATCTGCTGCTGCCAGCAATGAGCTCAGATCATAGGTGCAGTCAGGGAGGAGCCTGAAGACAGAGCAGCATCCTGGCTGTGAACACGTGACACACAATAAACTGTCACCAGTCTGAACAGAACTGTGGGTCAATAGAAACAAAGCAGCAGTTCAGTGTGTGAAGAACAGAGAGGAGCTGCAGACTGTGGCAGCTCTTCTACAGTCACACAGCAGCAGTCTGCTGCAGTGACCTCTGACCTCCTGCTCTCATCATGTTCTCCTCTGAACCCACACAGCAGCTCATCCATTTCCTGTCAGCAGGTGGCGCCAGAGAGTCGTTTCATGAGAACAGAAGAAGCTCTGGAGCATGTTTGAGGACACGGACACTGAACAGTTTATTGCAGTCTTTTTATTGAAAAGGGTTTTAGGAACAAAGTTTGTAATAAAAAAGGAGTTTTAGAAACAAAAAAAACAGCAAAACAACAAAGCATTTTCTGTTCCCTCTTACGGCACAACACACTAAACGTCTTCACTTAGTGTGCTGAACTTCTTACAGTGTAAATACTGCTGTATGGCACAGTTTAAATAACAAATATAAATAAGAAAATAAAAGTGCAACAGTCTGAACGTTGGAATGCATCATAACATAAATACAAGAGCTCATCGTCAGTCCAATGTCAACATGAACACTAACAAACATTTGCTTCAATGTTTACTTTGAACTCCACCAATTCTTTTATTTGTTTTTAAATGTCTTAATGGCCTCGCCCCACAGTATCTGTCCGACCTGCTTCAGCCATACACTCCCTCACACTCTCTCAGGTCGGCAGATCAGTCTCTTTTAATAGTCCCACAAACAAAGAGGAAATCTAGAGGTGATCGTGCTTTCACAGTCACACAATCTGCCCCTGCACATTAGGCAGGCTGACTCTCTTGGATCTTTTAAATCCTCTTTGAAAACACACCTTTTCTCCTTGGCTTTTAACTCAGTCTGAGATGTTGACTTTTACTGTTATATTTTACTATAACTATTTTTACTTATATTTTTACTATGTTTTTATTGTTTTTTTATCTTCATGTGTTTTATATGCTTTTGTATTTGTGGACAGCACTTTGGCCAACTGGGTTTATTTTAAAGTGCTCTATAAATAAAGTTGAGTTGAGTTGAGTACACACACACAGGAGGCAACAACAAGTTAGCTTGGCTGACAGACCTTACAGCCAATCACAGGGAGCCTGCCAGTTAGCGGGTAAGATCGAAACATAAATCACTACGCCAACATCTAGGAGGACTGGAGACAGCTGAGGATGTGGTAGAGGACGCTGTCTGGGAAGGAGGTCTGAAGGTGAGGCAGGAAATGTAAGAACCATGCATCACAGTGAATTAGTGAAGCCACCTGCTGCCACCATGTAATGTCTGCAGATAAATAGTTCATATCCATCATGGACCCTCATCACAAACAAAGTTACCGGTAGTTAGACAGATGTATGCTAGCACAGGTCGGCTATCTTTGTAGCAGTCTCACAATCCTGAGGTCCAGCTCACCGCCACTGGTTTTTACAATACAGAGATTAAGCTTTTTTTCAGAATAACTTGTTACAGTCATATGTAGATAATGCAGTGTGATTCACAAACACTAAGCTATAGCTGTATGCACTGGCAGTGATAACAAGCAGAACATTTCACGTCCTGGTAAAGTCTGTATGTCAAAAATAAGAGAGGTGTGTCAAACACATTTAGTTACGTTCAGCTTCAGTCTTGCTCAGATACCAGCACCCGAAACCTCATCCCCCACACTTTTATAAAGCTAGATACACCCCTGCTCACTTACATCTTAGTGTATGAAATGTGCAGAGGAGACTGACAACAGCATCACAAGACTGTACCTGAGTGGACAAGGTTAACTTCAGTGTGTAACCCTTCATGTGCTGTTGATGTAATTAGTTTGATTACAGAGCAACACCAAACCGTTTTGCCCTGACAGCCAGCTGTTCAGGGAGAGTGCCGGTCATTCTTCCATTAAGACATAATGTAAAACCAAAAACAGAGAAGCAGAGCTGCCATATTTTCTAACTCGCCGCCATCTCCACATCTTTCATGTCACAGACATAAAAAATTATACCAGTTGTAGAGCAACTTCTTGTGATTCTGACGGTGTTCTTATTTTTTGTCTAAAGGCTTCGGTTTGGACAAAAAGAGAAGTTGTTCGGAGGGTGCAACCCCCATTAAAACACATGGGATCTGCCTGAGAGGAGTACAAGGAGAACCACACAGGTGTCTTAAATAGGGCTTAATTAGGCAGGCAGGGCTGTTACCATGGTGACAGGCTGACACACAGAACTGGCATACAAAGCAGCCATATTTGTAGTCTTTATCCATCATTACGCATGATATGTGCCATATTCATTGCTATGGAGCTGTTTGCTACATATCTACATCAAAATCATTTAGTCTCCCTAAGCCTCAGCTATTATTCCAAGATCAGACAATTCACCTGCTGTTCAAAGCAATTATTCAGCTCCTGTTCAGATTAATTCAGCTGTTTTATGACTGCTTCAGCTAATATTCAGATTAATTCAGCTGTTACATGCAGATTTCAGATTTCAAAGCAATCGTTCAAATAAGCGTTCAAAGCAATGCTTCAGCTTCTGCAATCAAACTTGCATTTTCTTCAGGAAATGCTTTTTCTAGTTTCATATTAATTACTCAGTTACTATCATAATTTCACCAGAAACAGTATTGTATGTGATGGCTTGTTGTTCTGAGACACTTCAAGACTTCAGTTTCTTTCTAAAAACAAAAAATAAAACTACAAAGACCATCAGGAGAACTCCTGCTGTCAGTCCAATGATGAGTCCTGCCCATCCTGTGTCTGCTGGTGGACTCAGAGCTGGACTCAGAGCTGGTCTGTCAGTGTGTGTCTGAGCAGCAGCTGCTGTAAAGGACAAAAATGTGAGTTGAGACTTGTTGATGTTTAAATGAACATGTGGACTGTTTGAATTGAACCTGATGCTGTCTGTCTGTACAGAATATTATATGTTACAGTTAGAAGAACAGAAATCAGACAGTTCTCAGCAGACAGCAGCTTTAACTTACTCACCAGAGACTGTGAGCTCACAGCTGGAAGAACCAGAACCAGAAGCTGTCCTCACATCACACACATACAGACCAGAGTCTTCAGTCCTGAGTCTGGACAGATGAAGTCTGATTCGTCCTTCTCTGAGGGCGTCTGTGTCACTCTGGACTCTTCCTGAAAAACCTTCATCCACAGACTCTGAGAGCTCAACACCAGCATGGACCAGATACAGGACTGATACTTTTTTGGTTAAATGAACACAGTAGACATAAATGTCCTCAGTCTTAGTCTCAGTGTCTGTGGGGAACGTCCACTCCAGTGTGATGTTGTGGTTCTCCTCTGCCTGATAGGAGCTCTGTGTCTCCTTCACTTCAAGTGCTGCTGCTGAGGAGGTGAGGATGAGGAGCAGCAGGATCATCTTCTCTCTGTGAGAGGACACAGAGGTGAAGAGTCATCAGGTTCAGTCAGTACGGCTACAACAACATCAATCTACAGTCTGACTGAAACTCACAGTCACACTCTGTGTCAGCTTTTACAGTCTGCACTGCTGCACACACACACCTCTGTCAGCAGGTGGCGCTGAAGGACACATTCAGTCTGAGTGTAGTTAAATTACATTTTACAGTATAAAGCTGCCCAGTCCAGTGTGTGGTGGTGCTGTGGGCTTTAAGTGAAGAGAGGCTGCTAAATGATGATGATAAAAAAAAACAATCTCCATGTTTACTGTGTTTTAACTGATAAATCTAGCTGACAGCCAGCATGAAAGGTTAGACAGTGCGGTCCGTCCCTCTTCTCTGCTGATAGGCTGATACAGAGTGAACCAGTGGCTGAGCAGGTTATGGAGATCATCAGAATAAAACGCCGTATGACGTAAAAAGCGGTGTTTAAATGTGATATGAATGTTTGCGGTATTAACGCATCATCACGTATGGACGCTGTCACGTTGTTGCCTGATCATGTAGCGCTATGAATGAGTCCAGGAGTCTCTTTACCCAATATTCTGTCCTCTTCTGTCGTTAACGCGTCCATGTCTGTGTTCTGGGGCTCAGCAGTGTACTCAAACAGAGCTTTAACCAGCTCTAAGTTTACATCGAAACGCTGTCAGTCCACGGTCTGTGTCCTCGGTGGACATGTCTGTGTGTTTTCACAGCACCTGAGTTGTCACTCGCGTGTGTTGAAGGACACAACGAAGGAGATATGAGCAGGTGAAGCGACGTGAGACATGATCACCAGCTACTACCCAGAACCCAGCACTGATCAAACACATGCTGTTACAGACTGATGGAGCTGCTGACCAACACCTTCACTCACTGCTGACACTTCACGAGAATCACCTTAACCCACAGTAACACACCGAGTCTGACCTTCAGGCTGGGGACGTTTTCATTGTTTTCACCGGCAGCGAGGCAGCGAGCGTAAAGATGCCGACCTCCTGTAGCAGCTCAGGACCATGCTCATTTATTTACAAGGAGGGACAGTGTGAGAGAGGTGGACAGATACAATACATGAGGAAGAGTTTCAGAAATAGAGAGGAAGTTAATGACCATGATCACATGACACCTCGCTCAGTCTTCACTCGCTGTGTGAAGCAGCGTCTCTATCAGCAGCTCTCTCTCTCTCTCTGCTCAGACTTCCTCATTCAGACTGAGCACGCTGTGTGTTTACAGCCTCCTCTGGGTTTGTGTAGTCCAGGAGCTGTGTGACAGCAGCATGTTGTCAGCTTGTGATGAAGAACCTGCAGAAATATTTGGTTGGTTTGGTTTTAATAAAATATGACCATCAACATAAAAGTTAAAACACACTTTATTGATCAGTTTGTTCCGTCCTGATAAATATGACTGTAAACAGTGTGTTAGGACACATGTGAACATGCTGTGCACCTTCAGGGGCTCCCTGATGGACTCAGTTCATTTGAAAGATCAGGAAGACGAACATGAAACCAAAGCTCTTAAAAACAAAACACAGAGGAGAAGTGTTCAGTGGACGGGACACAGTGATCAGTGCTGAGTGTGTATATATATGTTTGTGCACTGCTGTGTTGTGCAGACTGGTTGGAACTGTGGTTACATACAGAAGGGCTTCATGTCAGCTGATGAAAAGGTAAGAGCCAGTGTGTTGTTGTTGTGTTAGTGTGTGTGTGTGTGTGTGTGTGATGAAGAACAGTGTAAGTTTGTGTAAAGTGTAAAAACAAGGTGTTTGTGCAGAATCAGTTTAGCAGCTCAAACACATGTTGATGGAACAAAGACATGACAGGAGGGACAACATGGACCCACCAAGAGACACATGTGGACACATCCAGTCTGTGTGAAGGAGGGACACACACACTGATGGAGACTTGTTGGACTCTTCTGTTGTTGTTTTGTTTTTGCCTTCACTCTGCTCGGGGACAAAAAGGAAACACCCACGAAGGGTGGAGCAGAGTGCAGGGGGTGGTCCCTGTCTCTGTGTCCTGCTCCGCCTGTTTGCTGTCTGTCACACCCACCAGCAGCAGAGTGCTGTAGATCAGATACAAGTTAACAACAGCAGCACTCGTCACTGTAAATGCAGAAACACTGTCCAGGTCTGTGAGTAGAGCGGTCAGACAGACAGGTGCTGTGCTCCCTCTTTGTCCTTCTGATCAGCTGCAAGAAGTCACATCTTCCTCTCTGATACATACAGAGGGATGTTTTTACCCAGCAGCAAGTGACAGTGTGTCAACAAACAACACTCTCAGGTTTAGGTGTGTGTGTTGTTGTGTAACAGTAAAACAACAAATACTGACTGACAAGTACTGACTGAACCTGATGACTCTTCACCTCTGTGTCCTCTCACAGAGAGAAGATGATCCTGCTGCTCCTCATCCTCACCTCCTCAGCAGCAGCACTTGAAGTGAAGGAGACACAGAGCTCCTATCAGGCAGAGGAGAACCACCACATCACACTGGAGTGGACGTTCCCCACAGACACTCAGACTAAGACTGAGGACATTCATGTCTACTGTTGTCATTTAACCAGACGGAAAGAATCAGTCCTGTATCTGGTCCATGCTGGTGTTGAGCTCTCAGAGTCTGTGGATGACGGTTTTTCAGGAAGAGTCCAGAGTGACACAGACGCCCTCAGAGAAGGACGAATCAGACTTCATCTGTCCAGACTCAGGACTGAAGACTCTGGTCTGTATGTGTGTGATGTGAGGACAGCTTCTGGTTCTGGTTCTTCCAGCTGTGAGCTCACAGTCTCTGGTGAGTAAGTTAAAGCTGCTGTCTGCTGAGAACTGTCTGATTTCTGTTCTTCTAACTGTAACATATAATATTCTGTACAGACAGACAGCATCAGGTTCAATTCAAACAGTCCACATGTTCATTTAAACATCAACAAGTCTCAACTCACATTTTTGTCCTTTACAGCAGCTGCTGCTCAGACACACACTGACAGACCAACTCTGAGTCCAACTCTGAGTCCAGCTCTGAGTCCACCAGCAGACCCAGGACAGACAGCAGACACTGTTGGACTGATAGCAGCAGGAGTTGTTCTAGGTATTCTTCTTGTCAGAGTTGCACTCTGCATTGTTCATCGTAAACAAGACCAGAACCGACAGTCCATCAGGGGTCTTTCTGTGCAGTGTGGACCTGGAGACTCTCCTCCATCATCTTCATCATCTAGGCTGCACGAAGGCTGTCCCAATTCGCCAAAATTCTAAGGGTCCTTCAAATGCGTCCTCCTTTTGCCAGAATTCGGAGGATGCATCGCTACCATCCTTCGTGGCCTTACATATCCCAAGATGCTTTGCGGGCCTATTTTTTTCAACAGTAAAATGATGGACCAAGAGAGCGGCACAGGTGTGTCGGATCAACTGGTGCCCAAATTAACTGGTGGCCGTGTTGGTGCGATACAGATGTAACGTGGGCGTGTCTAATAGTTTAAGTCTTAAACTATTCCTGGACTGTTCACATTATGCCAACTGCAACACATTATGTCTTGCACTATACATCTTTTGCACTCTCACTGCATTGTGCCTTCACTTTGTGCCTTGTATTTTGTGTGTGCCTCATTGTAGGTACATTTTTTTACATTTATCTTTAGTTTTTAGTTATATGTTATATGTTGCGGAGTGAAGAGTAACGCAATTTGGATTCTCTGTATGTCCAGCACATATAGCAGATTTGGCAATAAAGCTGACTTTGACTTAATAAATATAGGTTTATTACTGCTTTAGTATATAAGTAAACACATGAACTAACACTAACAAACTAACCCCAGTGAACCAGGTGGAGCTGTGCAGTGTGCAGCAGCATGATCACAGAGGTCCTGTTTGAACGGGCAGTGAGGATGAGCTCTCTGAGTGGGGGCTCTGGGCTCTTGCCGCGGGACTTGTTCTTCTCCACATCGTATCCTCCGGCAGCCAGAGCCTTCTGGAGGGCGGCTGCAGACACGCCGCTCCGCTCCTTGGAAGCGGCCCCAGCTTTCACGATGAGCTCGCTGACGCTGGGGCCGGACTTGTTCGGCTTGGAGACCTTCTTCTTCTGCGCTTCGGCCGGAGCGGCGGCTGGAGCTGGAGCTTCTTCTGCCATGTTCAGTTCGTAGCTGCAACACAAGCACAGTCAGAGTGTAGTTATGATCAGCTGAGAGGCGGTCCTTGAACACACCATGAGAACCGCGGAGACTCAATCCAAGGCAGCTCCTCTGCAGGCTGAATGTTCCGCTCGTGTTTTCTGTGTGGATGAAAGAGTCCAGATGAGTGTGGGAGCAGCGCTGCAGGCCGACAGTGAAGGAGCTGCTAGCGGACTGTGTCTCTTCATGTTCAGCTCATGTGGAGCTCTGATGATCTCTGCACTTTGCTGCTGGAGAGAGTCCGCGGCTGCGCAGCGGCTTCTCCCTCTTCTTCCTCTCAGAGATGAAGTCAGACTATCAGAGCTCCATCAGAAGCTGTTTTCCAGCTGAGCCGCATGTTGCTTCAGAGACTCAGAGGACAAACCGACACCTGCTGACGTCACTTTGTCCCAGAGTCCGGCTGTTGCAGCAGCATCAGACCCTGATGATGGTGCAGACAGACTTCTATCAGAGCTGCTCGCTGCTTCTCTCGCTGAGCAGGTTGAATAAAGTCCATCACTGTTCTGTTTGTGTCACAGCTGTTGTCATGTAAACAGACACAGACAGAGCAACAACAGGGAGGCTGCTGTACATGGAGCAGCAGACCGTTAATGAGCAGATCACTGCTGAATAACAGAAGCTCTAGTTCAGCTCCACACTTCAGAGCTGCAGCCTCAGCACTCTGTTGTTTCATCATGTGACTGTTTACAGTCATGATAACCTGCGGCCGCTTTCTGACGTCATGTGATCGTTGTTCCTTCCTGCAGCGTCACACCACAGGGGACTCAACAAAGTGTGCACAGTGACAGAGCTGTGCGTAATGACGCACGAGCCAACAGCGGTAACTTTACACTCAAAAAAGTGCTGGGTTATTTTTGTAAACACATTGCTGGGTTGATTATGCTGGGTCACCATTCTGGGTTGTTTGGGGTACTGTGAACCAATGGTTGGGTTGCTCATGCTGGATCAAAGGCATTTTCACCACCCAGCCATCTGGTTGGGTTATTTTGACCCAGCCACAGTGTCATTTATTTTCCCGCCCATGGAAGTTTCCAGTTTTTTCGGCTGGCAGGGGAAACAACTGCTGGACTTTCTGGTAGGTTAATATTCTTCATTTGTCGGTTAAGGTCACCATATTGTGTTTATTTTAATGTTAATTGTCACTTATCGTCGCAATATTGAATTATAATGCTTGTGGTGTACATATTTCTTATTCTGTGCCGTGATACTTGTTGGTTGGCGTATGCCAGAGCAAATATGCTAGCTAAGACAAGCCGTCAGTATAAAGTTAGCCAATACATTGTGTGTCTTTATCTGAATTCACAGTCCTAACCTTTGTGTCCGTTTATATTGTAAGTCTCTTTAGTACCGAGTTCGATTAAAAACAAACATGAGAATCCTTCTTTTAGCATTTAAAGTGACCATTAGGGACGCAGCACACTGCAGACTTGTCCGTTTGACTCGGGCCTAATTTTAGCTTTGTCGTGCGTCAGTCGACATGGGCTTACTGGAGGCGGTTAAAGTGGCACGAGCGGCAATCGGATGATCGGTTGAATTTCTGACATGTTTGATATTTTTGTTGCCCTTCGTAAGAGTAAAGCACTGTTTAAGTAGATATACGGCCCGAAGTCTCTTTTCCTTTATTGCGCATGCGTTGGCCGAATACGCGATGTCTCTGAGCCTCCATGAAGTTGCTACAGACGATAACACACATGGCGGCGCCCATACGTTGTTGGACAGAGCACAGCCATGGAGAGAGATATATTTATACTCTATCGCTTTAGGACAGAGGTGATGCAGCAGCATGCAACACAAATTCTGACTGACTTTTTCTTTGAAACAGCAACAGTACCGGGTTAGACATGTTTCATTTCGGGTTCAGTGTGATCACCTGAAGTCGCAGCCGACAATCGCACCATACAGCCGTACAGTGTGAGCACAGCAATCGTGACTGCAGTCAAGTGAGCCGTCATTTTCCAAAAGCCGCACCGAAGATTTAAGGTGCGCGACTACGTCCGTGAGTTTTGACTTGACATCGCATCGATTTATTCATACTGTGTGAGTTGGTATTAAACACAAACATCCTGTAGCGGGTGCTATTTGCCTCAGGTCGGGAAAAAGGGGAGGGTAAGTCGACCCGCATATATAGGGCTCCTTGTACGGGGGAACAAAGGTGTTGGGGTTTGGTTCCGCCCGGTGGAGTAAGGCAGGTGCACACCTTGCTCCACACTGGCGTGCAGGGAGGCCATACAGGTATTCACAAGTAGTTTGGTCACGCAGATGCCAGGTATTTTAAGGATTATTAATTATATTGCAGGTATTTTAAGCATGATTTAATAAAGTGTAAAGAGGTTTTAAAAGAAAGTATTTGTTTTGTTGCAGAGCGTCGGGTTGATGGGCATCGCTGCTCTTGCCATAGCATGCAAATTGTCGGTTTCTTTTCTTTGTCTAGTCCGCCCGGTGTGTCGGATTAACTGGTGCCCAAATTAACTGGTGACCGAGTTGGTGCGATACAGATGTATCGTGGGCGTGTCTCTGTAGGACCCGTGTCTGTTCAAACCAGGAAGTAAACATCGGGAGTTCTTCTTCCATAAAATTCTGTTTTTACTCGTTTTAGGAGCAACAATGAACGTGACGATGTCGGCCAGCATGGAACAGCATGTTCAGCGTCCTCAGCTGTGTGGAAAATAAATATATTATGAAGCCAAATTTAAAAAAGAAAACGCGGTCACATCTTGAACCGATGGAGGTTTGTTAACAGGATCAATACAGACCATACATAGAACCTTGAACCTTGACCTTCATAGTCATCGCTTCTTGAGCTGAGCATTATCAGTGTAGCCCCAGCTGATAAACGTTTTCATTTATTGCTGTTCATCTGTTTAAACGTGACCAGCAAAACAACAATATGAGTTTTTTATTACAACAAAAAGTTTAGCGGTGTCAACAGAGGTGTTTGGTGTCCGCGCATCTGCCTGTTCAAAATACTGCGGCACCAAATAATCCGATACAGACAATACTGCTTAGAATGCACGTTCATGGTTAAATATATTGTTAACATTATCAGCAGCGTTTGTGTAGTGACACTGTTGATTTGTGGTGTAACCTACACATAAAGTAAACAGTACAGCACTGATATGACCCAATGGATGTTGGCTGAATCCCACGCAGCGCCGTGGTCCACACCTCCACAGCCAGGTTAAACTGTGACAGCCTACATCCACAGAGGATGCGTGGATTCTGTCTTCTAATAACAGACACAATCAGGACTATTATTCAAGTATATTGCAAGATTATTTACCTGGGGGTCAGGAATCAACAATCACGGCCATAGAAAATCTCCCGACCATAACTAGCAGGTTCTATGTATGGTCTGTATTGACCCTGTTAACAAACCTCCATCGGTTCAAGATGTGACCGCGTTTTCTTTTTTAAATTTGGCTTCATAATATATTTATTTTCCACACAGCTGAGGACGCTGAACATGCTGTTACATGCTGGCCGACATCGTCACGTTCATTGTTGCTCCTAAAACGAGTAAAAATAGAATTTTATGGAAGAAGAACTCCCGATGTTTACTTCCTGGTTTGAACAGAAACGGGTCCTGCAGAGACACGCCCACGTTACATCTGTATCGCACCAACTCGGTCACCAGTTAATTTGGGCACCAGTTAATCCGACACACCGGCAAGTGAGCCGGTGTGTGGCACAAAAGAACTGGGAGGTGCCTTTGGGGCGGACTAGTTTTTCTTTCTTTCTTAATTTGTTTATTGTTATTTCGTTTTTTTGTTTTCCCCTTAATCCGTACCTACCCTACTTCCATACGACCTGCCAGGCGTGTGCAGTGAAACACGGTTGCAGTGTCTAAATACTCACGTGTGCAGTGAAACACAATTGCAGTGCCTGACTCACGTGTGTGGTGGAATCACAGTTGCAGTGTTCATAAAGTGTGGGGTGGACTTTTCTTTCATTCCGGGCGGCCGTTCTTTGGAAGTGGGGTAGTGGAGGTGGGCAAATTTATGTTGTTTGATTGCATTAATAAATTGATTTGATTAGACCCACCTTCTCATCATTTCTTCAGCTGGTCTCATAGCCACATAACATTTGGCGTTGTTGGCAGGATCAGCTTGATAGTGGTGGTACATTTTGGGGGAACAGATTTTTTTTTGTGTGTTTGTGTGAAAGGCAAGAGCAGCGGTGGGCCAGGAGTAAGCGTCTGGGAGAGTCCCGAAGCTAGCGGCCTTTTCCCAAAATCTATTTGAGGCGTAACACTATTGTTTACTTTCTGTGGTTAATGCGTTAATGGTATGTAAATAAAATAATCAATCAAATAAACACTAACAACAAATTTTATTTAACGTTATCGTTAAATAGATTTTATTTGCGGGTCTCTGTGTCTTTAGAGGAGAATGAATCGCTGCCGTATGCATTTAAGTTAAAAGTGACTGCAAACAGACCGGCTTCTCTTAACAATAACAAATCAATAGGTTTCACTGCTGTGCGTTTGTACCGAATCACATGACGCATGACGACAACAGTGACGCGTCGAAAATATGGCAGCGCCCTATAGCCGAAGTACCAATTTTCATCTATTAGATTAGATTAAATTTTTTATGTTTACATATTTTTGGCATATGTTTCTTGGCAAATTATATATACAAAGTTAGACTGTTTCATTGCCTAAACATTTTATCTTTAATATTATTTTTATTATATAAATATTATAAATAATTATAAATAATATTGTATTATTATTATCCCCGAATTTCCCCTTGAGGATGAATAAAGTAATTTTGATTCTGATTCTAATTATTCTAGATCAGACTTGATGGATGAATTTGTCAAAACAAAATTAAATGAATGGCAGCTGGACACCCTGTTGGATACATTCAAAGGTAAGCTAATATTTAATATTTAGTTAACATTGCTAAAACGTCTATCAAGATGCAAGCACATGTTATGAGGGTTTTCATTGTAAATAGCCTTTCCTGAAGAGCTACACCAATACTACAGTAAACTAACTAACTTTTTAGATTTAAACAGAAGGTGTTTTTTTAATTTTTTCTTCAGCTGATGTGCTTGGTTTTATGACCAACTAAGCCGAAGTTGACTTCATTTATCTGTGGCATATTTTGTGTGTGGACTCAAAACTACAACTGTCTGTTTTTGTCTGTTTAATTTTCAGAGCAGGAAGTGGATGAGGAGAGTTTCCTTTTGCTGGATGATGCTGCCATGCAGCATCTTATTCCAAAAATTGGTCAACGTCTCAAATTTCAAAAACATCACAAGGAGCTTGTGAGTAAAGTGCTTTTGTTTTTGTAAGTTTGGTAAAGATTAAAGGTAAGTTCTCTAATGTCATTCACATGCTTTCGCTGCAGACAGGCAATCCCTGGTCATGCAAAAGGACTGTTTGTTCATTTAAGGGCAGTTCATGGTGTTAATACCGCTTCGTCCTTTTTTCAATGCTGCGAAGATGGCTGCAGACGGACATTCAGATATATTCGGTCATTCAGACGACATCTTCTTCAACATTCTGTCCAAGAAAGTGCCCAAAGTACTGGACAGCATTTAATTGGTACCACAACAATGTCTGTACAGTGTTTCTCAGGTCCCATTGATAGAGAGTTAGCAAATGCAGACACATCTGAGGCTCCTACACAACAGGGCAGAAACGAAGATGATTTCTGGGACGAGTTGCAGCCAGAGACTGTAACACAGCGGGTAGCTCTGTTTTTAGCAGCTCTTAAGGCCAAGGCAGCACAGACATATAGTACAGTCAATTTTGTTGTTGCACAGACATCCTGCTTGATTTCAGACATTGTGGGTTCACTTCAGAGAAAGTCTTTGTCTCTCTTTGCGAAATTCGGCCATCGGGATGACCCAGAGGTGCAAGAACTTGCCCGTGATTTTGATAAGGCAGTGTGCCCCTTTAAAGGTTTGGATTCAGACTTCAAACAAATGCAGTATTTTGCAAAGTCAGGATACTTTATCCAGCCTGTAGAGCAGGCTCTGCCTGGAGTCTCATATGTGCAGAGAAGGGACTCTGCTACTGGGACACTTAGACAGGTTGCTGTTCAGGATGTGTTTTTTCGTGTCCCACTGAAAACTCTGCTAACTCAACTGCTTGAGATCCCTGGCATTTTGGAGGCCATCTTCACCTGGCAGAAAAGAGAAAATGGAGTACTCATAGACTTCTATGATGGGAAGTATTGCAAGCAGCATTGTCTCTTTTCCAGCAATGTGTCTGTTCCACTTCTTTTGTACAACGATGACTGTGAAATAGTTAACCCACTAGGCTCAAAGGTTGTGGTACACAAGTTGGGGTTCCTTTACTTCACTATCAAGAGTCTGCCTCCAGAGTTTCTATCAAAACTCTCATCACACTTTCTCATAGCAGTTTACAGAACAGATGATGCAAAAACCTATGGGATTGATAGTGTTCTACAGTCAATTGTAGAGGAGCTGAAAGATCTTGAGATCACTGGCATCTCCCTCAACACACCTCTTTTCAAGGGTGAAATGAGGTTTTCTGTTGCACAGGTGTGTGGGGACAATCTTGGCCTAAATGCCATTCTAGGTTTTACTGAGAGCTTCTCAAGTAATTTCTTCTGTCGCATGTGCAAGGCACACAAGAACATCACAAGGACACAGACAAAAGAGGATCTTGCCATGATAAGAAATGAAACAAACCATGCTGAAGATGTTTGTCATGGTAATGTGTCTGAGACTGGTGTTAAAAGAGACAGCATCCTAAACAGTCTGTCCTACTTTCATGTCACAGACAACAAAGTTGCAGACATAATGCATGACTTGTTGGAAGGGGTGGGGCCATATGAGTTGAAGCTGGTAATCTCTTCACTGATTGAGGACAAACACTTGACCCTTGAAAAACTCAACTTCCGGATCACAAGTTTTGATTATGGCTTTCCTGATCTGAAGAATAAGCCATCCTTGATTGGGAAGAATGAACTTAAAAATCCCGAAGGAGCAATGCATCAGTCTGCAGCGCAAACATGGTGTCTCCTCAGATGGTTGCCATGTATGATTGGGGACCTCATTCCTGAAGAAAACAAGCACTGGGAGCTCTTGCTTCTCCTTCTGGAATGTATGGAGTTGATTTTCTCTTCTTCCATTACACCAGAGGCTGTAGTTTACTTGGCTGCACTGATTGATGAGCATCACTCTCTGTTCCTTGAGCTGTACCCCAGATTGCATCTTCGCCCGAAGCACCACCTCATGGTGCACTATCCAAATGCAATCCTACACTTGGGACCACTTGTTCAGTTCTGGTCGATGCGATTTGAAGCCAAACATGGTTTCTTTAAACGCATCAGCCATGTCACCTGTAACTTTAAGAATATTTGTAAGACTATGGCATTTCGGCATCAGATGATGCTATGCTACTCACTCCTCTCTGGTTCTGTGTTTAAAAATGAAACAGAGGTTGGTCCAGGCCAGAGTGTTTTGCTTGCCGTAATGGATGGCTTTTGTGATGTACAAAATGGTCTTGAGGATATTCCACCCTTTACAGAGATCTTTGTGCCAGCTTGGGTAAAAGTAAATGGTACACACTACAAACCTGGAACCACAGTATTTCTGTCTTACACTGCTGATGGCGAGCCCCAGTTTGGTAGAGTGAAAAGCCTTCTCATGTTGGGTGACAGAGTGAAGCTTGTCATCCAAAAATGGGATACAGTAGGATTTGAGAAGCATTTCTTTGCCTACGGTGTAACAGCAACCACTGATGTGTTTGCTGTTGATCAAGGTTCCCTCCTTGACTATCACACTCTCCATGCAGTGAAGTCCTTCAGGGATAATGATGACTGTTTATATGTTTCACTTAGATACAGAATCTTTTAAGACGCTGTTCATTTCATCTGACATTCACAATGTTATGATCAGGTGTTGAATTATATGTATTGTGTTAAATGTTTGTTTTAAGTGCATGATGAGTTTTTGAATCCCTCCTTACTATAGCTCCAAGCTGCCTGTTCGACAAAGGATCAATGTTTATCAGAAAAGAATGTTGAAACGGTGGCATCGACAACTCTGCTTACTGTGGTGCTTCATCCAGAATTTGTATGTTTGAATTTTCTAAGCACCTAGATAACAGTGCAATGCGTAAAAATCTTTAAGTAATTTGTTTATATCCAATATAGGCGATTCGCCAAATGTTGGGAGGTAGCCTTGAAGGGAGATCTATATTAAGCACTTTGGATGAGAAGCAATCAATTACATCCAAAGAGAGGAAGCTTCTTGTGAGACTTCTGGTATCCCACCTTATTGAAAAACATGGCGAAATGTAAGCAAGTTTTGCAAGGAGAAAAAATAAAATTTTAATGCAGTTGATTTATATAATGGCATCGTAACCTTTCTACCCATTTTTAAATGCTATCCTCTACAGGCCACCCTCAGACACTAAGATAGCACTTGCCATGGCGTTGATTTATGAATTTCCATGTCTTAAGGATGACACAGGCAGCAGCTATGTAAGTTCACCCAGATATTTAGTAATCAGTATATTTTATCCCACCAATAAAGTAAATGCATAAATTAAAAATGTGCGTTTTTGAACTGTTTACAAATGTGTTTAGTTGTACATCCTTACTCAAGGAAAAGGCTGTAATTGTTTCAGTTAAGAGTTGAGTGAGTTATGTAGATGTCACAAACTGTCAAATTATTTTGTTCTTAAAAAAAAATTGCGTGCCATGGAAGGACAGCAAGGAAGTGAAATGAGTAATAGTCAATTTGGCAATGTGGCAACTGTGTTCCATTAATGTGGTTTTTAACACAAACACATTTTTTGTTAATTGCTTCATTACCTATTATTGGGTTTACACTTAAAGCTGAATTGGATCTTATGTCACAGGGAGCATGGTACACACCTGGCCGAAAACACAGACCTGCTACAGGTTTTTTGGAGGAGCGCTTGAGAAATGTCAGAAAGCGTATGAGGAGCCTGATTCGCCCGCGCCAACAGGAACCACAAGAGGACCATGCTGTCCTTACACCAGGTAAGGTATCATATTTTCATTATTTGTTCATTTACATGATTTTTTTCCAGTATTTTTCTGTTGCAGGGTAGTTGTTTGAGGGACTATAGATACTGCTGAGGTTGTATGATACATTTAGCAGCCGTTCTTTAGCAATGGGATGGTAATTTTATACTCATGTTTTTGTTCTCTTGCCAATCAACATCTAATTGTGACAACCACTTTCACAAACAAGTTCACACTCTTTACTGCCTTTACTATTGTTCAACAGATTCACTTTCATCTCCCCAAAATATTCGAGAGATGGTTGCCTGGCTGAAAGCTAACAAATATCCAGTCTCTGAAGTGGAGGCCAAGATGAAGGAAACCTCCATACACAGAAGCAAATGGATTAGATGTAACGGCTCCAAAACCATCAGTGAAATCCTGAGGGAGTTTCCCAGGCTGACAGACAATCCTGGCATGGTAATTTAAAAAAGTTTGTTTTATTATGTACTTATTGAACTCTCAGTGCTATCGTAATTAATTTGTTCTTTTTTTTATTTATCAGATATCGCAAGACTTTCAGCAACTTCATCCTGAGGCAGCAGGACAAATGTTTGAGAAGTGGCCTGCAATTGCAGACAAAATCTTAAAATATGCCCAACGAGAGGGAAAAATAAATGTTGTGCCAGATGATGTCACACCTGGTAAGATATTTGTATTATCCATGTATCCATCTTGTGAAACCTGTTCTTATTATAATTAATTATTATCCATATTCCATCCACAATATATTTTCCATAATTGATCATAATGGAAATCACAAACAGCACTAGTAAACGGGGCACTATGTATTGTGTATTTGATAAAGGTGAGAGAGCTTTAAAGGCCTTACCAAACCTGCTTCCCCCATCACTCTTCAAAAGAGGTGGAAAAATTGTGAGACCCACGACAGCGGAGTCTCAAAGGGCATTTGTTAACATGCAGCCTGTAAGTTTATCTTTCACATATTTCTTTTAATAAATGTGAGGATTTTTACTTCTTAAAATGCTTGACAGTAAGTATCAGAAACTACACATCTAATGATAAATATAAACTAAGTTGAACACTGATGATAACTAGAAAGGCTTTCACAACATTTATCCTATATATGATATCAATAACTCAATGTTGATATGAATATAAATTTCTGTTTTATTATGACACTAACCTTCTGATATGTTATTTAACAGGTTGGAACCAATATAGTGGAGTACCTGACAAATGTGGATAACACCTTTCCACACGTTCTGTCGCTGGGACATGAGAGAGTGTCTCAAACATTTCTGGTTGTGGAAGGCCATGCCATTGAGACTGACTCGCTGCTTGAAGCTGTGGACCTGTGCTTTAAGTCTTTTTATGTTTTTGACACGAATTACCCAAAGGAGTGCCAACCCACATGGGAGTTTTTGCAGCACTGCATTTATGAAATAAATGGACAAGAATCTTCAGCTGTCAAATTTTTGAGGACAGCCATTGCCCATACCTAGAGTGTGGATTATCTCTGAAGACTGTTTGGTTTGTTTGGTTTCCACTGACATTTACCTGTGTTTTGTTACATAGAAATGTGTTGTCAGAATCTGAATTTTGACTAATAAACAGTTCCAAAGTAAATTAATCTACTGTATCAAGTTAGGATGAGTACCCACTAGGTTGGAGCAAACAAATTGGTAATAGGTAACATTGATTTAGAAATATGGTTAATTTGACTGACTAGGTTGGGTCAAAAATAACCCACTCTATAGGTAACATTTACCCAGCAATATATTAAGTTGACCCATAAGGTTGGGTCAAAAAACAACCCACTCTATAGGTAAAATTTACCCAGCAATATATTAAGTTGACCCATAAGGTTGGGTCAAAAAACAACCCACTCTATAGGTAAAATTTACCCAGCAATATATTAAGTTGACCCATAAGGTTGGGTCAAAAAACAACCCACTCTATAGGTAAAATTTACCCAGCAATATATTAAGTTGACCCATAAGGTTGGGTCAAAAAACAACCCAGATTATATGTAACATTGATCCAGCAATATGGTTAATTTGACTCACTAGATTGGGTCAAAAAATAACCCAGCAGTCTGGGTTAAAAAGGTAGAACCCAGCAGTTGGGCCAAAATAACCCAGCGTGTGTTCTGTCCCATAGTGACCCAGCAGTGGGGTTAAGGTTGGGTTATTTTTTAACCCAGCAGTTTTTTGAGTGTACCGACATAAAAAGTGAGTGATCTGTGGGCAAAGGGCTCTGTGCACCTGCACTTCATAGAAACGAGGCTCACGCAGTCTTTGTATGTTCTGATATGAATGTACTGAAACATGGAGGAAGTGTGAAGCCTGGACCCACTGATCTGAACATCTTACTGAAGAGTTTCAGAGGGTGAAACAACAACTTGGCCCCCTGCTGTCATCCAAACACATTCAGACAGATGACCTGAGAGGTCTGTTGTCCCGGTCAGGGAATGTTTTTATTAGGACTGAAGTTCGTCACTCAGCTGGTTAGAGCGTGGCGCTAAGAACTCCAAGGTCGCCGGTTCGATCCCCGTACAGGCCGATCTCTTTCACTGTTGGTTGTTGAACATGCCCGTTTCAATGACTGTTTGCTGGTTGATACACAACAGCGACAGATTTTAGCACATTGTTATTATTTTGTTGCTGTTCTTAAAGTTAAAGCTGATAAACTTGAACCAGATGTGATTTTAAAGGCGTGGCTTAAAATGTTTTAATGTTTTAAATCACGTGTCCTGGTTTAAAGGCGTGGCTTCTGTGGACTTACTTTGGTTTTTGAGCTCCTGTCAGACAGACTGCAGCAGAACCAGCAGCTCCACACATGAAGGTGGAAACTTCTGGAAGTCAGGACTGATTCAGCAGGTGAGTCTGTCGATATCTGATCAATCATCAGTGTGATCACCTCATTGATCTTTACTGCCTGTAACTGATGGATCTTTATTGTAGTAAGTCCCTGAAACGCGGAACAAACAACAAGCGTCTCTGTTGATCGTTCTCTCTGTAAAGTTCAGCAGCTTCATTTGCTCTGAAACTCAGATCGACTCGTTCAAAGCTTCAAGCGGAGAAAAGGTCGCTTTATTCTGACTTTATCAGATCAGTCTGTTTCCGGTTTAACACACCTGTGCTGCGCAACAGCCGCGCGCCACGTTACGTAAGTTTGGTTGGTTTACTGTTCATGGTGCGTTCAGGTGCATCTGGTTTAATTGAGTTCAGATGACTCTTATTACTAAAACTAAAACATTTAAATGCATCAATTTGTCATGTTTTATTTTTCATGAATCCATATTGATGATTGAAACTCATCAGAAGAAACATTTTCTCTTCAAGGGTTCATAAATATGTGAATCTAATATTTGCCATGAGGAGAAGTGTGTCAGTCCTCAGAGCTCAGACAGTAGCTGCTCATGTGTTTGTCCTTTCTATAGAAAACAGTCCACAGACTGTTACAGAGGAAGGTCTCAGTGTTTCACTCAGTCTGTTCACACTGTGACAGAAACACACATGAACACATGTTCATTTATTCACATGTTCACACATGGAGAGAAGTGACAGAACTCTGAAGCAAACACTGAATGTGTGTGTGCACTGTTCCACTTACAGCATGTGACCTCCCCACACAGCTTCTGTACATGGCACCTTCTCAGCAGCAGTGGAGTCTGTAGCTGCAGGGGGCGCCGTCACTGTTCTCATGAGGGGTCGCCACAGCAAATCCTCTGTCTCCACATACATCTATCCTCAGCAAACTCTTCTCTCACCCCAACTAACTTCCTGTCCTCTCTTAGCACATCCATACACAGTATCTCCTCTTTGGTCTTCCTCTTGTCTGGCAGCTCCATTCTCAACATTCTTCTCCCAAACCCTCTCACTCTGGCCTCTCTGACTTTGTCCCCCAGAACAACCTGAGCTGTCTCTCTGATGCTGTCCACCCCTGTCAACATCGTCATCTATGCCACTGTCACTGTGTTGACATGTTGAAGATCTCTTTGTGCAATGACAGCCTCTTGTTGAATGTTTTCCCACTGCAAGCTAATCTGACATGGTGTCACTTCATCTCATACATACTGCTGCTGCTGATGTCCTCTGACTTTTCCAGGAAGCTGTGATGACGTCAAAGGACCTTCTGAACATTCTGCAAGATCTGACAGATGAAGAGTTCAAAACCTTCAACTGGTTTCTGCAGCAGCCCGGCTGCCTAGAGGGCCACGCACCCATCAAAACATGCCACCTGCAAAAGGAACACAGGCTGGAAACAGTGACTGTGATGGAGCAGACATATGGAATTCCTAATGCAGTGCAGGTCACCTGGAACATTTTAGGGGAGATCCCCAGGAAGGACCTGCAGCAGACATTGGATGACATCAGGAACACTAACCCTGGACCTTCAACTCAGACTTTGTCTTCTCCTCATGCTGAAGGTGAGAAGCTGCATTCTCTGTTATGTACGACAGCATATTAGGGCCATTTTAAGAAAAAGAAATACTGACCTGGAAAGGGGGGGGGGCGCTAATATTCTGAGATTAAAGTAGCAAATTTGTGAGAAAAAAAACTCAGAAATTTATATCCGTTTTTCTTGGTCACGGAATCGTGTTGTGTTTCCAAGACGTCATCTTCATTGCATGCATGCATACGGTTTATGTGTACATGTAAACTGTTTCAGGGCTTTAGTTCAGTTCAGGGTGTTATGAGAGTGGTATATGCCTTCTTAAGAGGATGGCAGTGAGTAGCCTACGTGTGTGTGTAGTGGGTGTATACTTTCTTCTGCGTTGTGTAATCAAAAACCAACTTCTTTCTTGGCTCGACAGGCCGTTTATTAGGGTCAGGCTGGACACAGAAATCTTGTATCCAGAGTTCTAACAAGCTCCACAGTGACACACTGAAAAATAAACCCAAAATTAGCATATAGCGCTGTACTACGAGACAGCACTGCTACTGCATTTAAGCTAGCAGCTAACAGCTTGTCAAACGGACTGCTTAATTTACAACGCTTAGCAACCAACATTAAAAGGAAACTTATGGTTATTATTCCAACAACATATAACAATAGGAATGTGGACTTATGACAGCAAAACAACAAAGTAAGTTGCTAATTTCTGCAGAGCTTATTAGACTCGGACTTACCACGCGAACAGCACATGTAAGACTGGTGACAAGGGTGGAGTATCCCTTGCCAACTCTGCAAGGGCCCTCTAGAGGGCGCCAAAACCCCACTGTCCCATGGAAAAACCATACAATCAACATAATACAGGGAAAATAATGGGATCAAAAGTAAATGAAGAAGTTATTACCTCCTTACATGTGTGTACCTGTGGCGGTGTGTGTATGTGAGTGTGCAGGATACAGGAGAGTGTATGTGTGTAGGAGTGGGAGAGAAGATGAGAGTTCTTAGCTTGAGAGAGGGGTGAGTTATTAACAAGAAGTATATGTACAGCGTAAAGAATAAGAGAATAAAGCTGCCGCCCTGCAAGGACAGGAAAGTGCTCTGGTCTCCCTTTACTCCAGCTGTGTGTGACGGTGGGGCTTAACCACGAGCAACGTAGCTCGTCCTCTGTGCTTCCTGACTACGGTTGGGAGGTTGAAGCAGGAAAGGTTATCAACGGTGTTATCTTTCTCACAGCATTGCCACAGTAAAACTTGATGAGCTTTTCCACGGCGACCATGACAGCAAGCAACGTCTATCCAGATTTGCGACTTTATAGCCTAATGTGAATGAATATCTGAGGTTTTCCCATACATTTCTGAGTTTTTTCTAGCAAATTTGCTACTTTTATCTTAGAATATTAGCCCCCCGCCTCTTCCGGGTCAGTATTTCTTTTTCTTACAATAGCCCTAATACAACGTCGTACTATCTCTACGTGGACAGAAAACTTCCTGTCCCACATGGGCTATTTTTTCATACAGTAGATTTTTGTCCTATAACTATCAGTGACATAACAAACCATCCTCCATTTTGATTGGACACATCAAACGAGCAGCAGTACAACCTCCATCCATCCATCCATCTTCCACCGCTTATCCGGGGCCGGGTCGCGGGGCCAGCAGTCTAAGCAGGGACACCCAGACTTCCCTCTCACCAGACACTTCCTCCAGCTCTTCTGAGGGAATCCCGAGGCGTTCCCAGGCCAGCCGAGAGACATAGTCTCTCCACCGCGTCCTGGGTCTTCCCCGGGGCCTCCTCCCAGTGGGACATGCCCGGAACACCTCCCCAGGGAGGCGTCCAGGAGGCATCCGAACCAGATGCCCGAGCCACCTCAGCTGGCTCCTCTCGATGTGGAGCAGCAGCGGCTCTACTCCGAGCTCCTCTCGGGTGACTGAGCTTCTCACCCTATCTCTAAGGGAGCGCCCAGCCACCCTTCGAAGGAAACTCATTTCAGCCGCCTGTATTCGCGATCTCATTCTTTCGGTCACTACCCAAAGCTCATGACCATAGGTGAGGGTAGGAACGTAGATTGACCGGTAAATCGAGAGCTTCGCCTTCCGGCTCAGCTCCTTCTTCACCACAACAGACCGGTACAGCGACCGCATTACTGCGGAAGCTGCACCGATCCGTCTGTCAATCTCCCGCTCCATTTTTCCCTCACTCGTGAACGAGACCCCGAGATACACAAACTCCTCCACTTGGGGCAGGAGCTCTCCTCCCACCCAGAGAGGACAAACTACCTTTTTCCGGTCGAGAACCATGGCCTCAGACTTGGAGGTGCTGATTCTCATTCCAGCCGCTTCACACTCGGCTGCAAACCGTCCCAGTGCACACTGGAGGTCCCGGCTCGATGAAGTCAACAGGACAACATCATCCGCAAAAAGCAGAGATGAAATCCTATGGTTCCCGAACCAGATCCTCTCCGGTCCCTCGCTGCGCCTAGAAATTCTGTCCATAAAAATTATGAACAGAACCGGTGACAAAGGGCAGCCCTGCCGGAGTCCAACATGCACTGGGAACAGGTCTGACTTACTGCCGGCAATGCGAACCAAACTCCTGCTCCGGTCATACAGGGACCTAACAGCCCTCAGCTGAGGGCCACGGACCCCATACTCCCAGAGCACCTCCCACAAGATGCCGCGAGGGACACGGTTGAACGCCTTCTCCAAGTCCACAAAACACATGTGGACTGGTTGGGCGAACTCCCATGAACCCTCCAGCACCCTGCGGACAACCTGCACAGAGATAAAGTTTTGCTGGTTTTCACCTCAGGTTTGTTTTTATAATTCCAAACATGTGTTCCAAACTTTCAGGTCTGTGTTGCTGATTCCATGCTTGCACTGCAGGGGGCACTAAGCTGTAATGAAAGGAAGAGTGAGACTGAGGAACCTGATTCACACTGATAAGATGTTCTGATTGTAGCTTTTACTGTTTCTCATGAGAACACAGCTCTGGCTCAGATGGGTGTGGAACAGTGGCACATTTGTGTCGGCCATGTTGTTTCACCTGCAGCAGAGATGTGTTTTGGACAATGATGGATCTGTATTGCTTTGTAGGAACAGACTGGGCTGCCTCTAAAAGTTAATGCTCAATGTCTGTATGTGTACACACACTAACCTACTCACTGTCTTTGACAGATGGGATGGTTCCAGTACCGGAGCCACGCCACATCACATATTACCAACAGAAACTCCAATCCCACTTCCAGGACAGGTTTCTGTGTGCACAAGAAGGCTGGGCAGAAGATGAAGAGTGTCTGGTTGATATCTACACAGAGCTATACATTACAGCTGGCCGTGACATACACATCAACACACAGCATGAGGTCCAACAGATCCAGAAAGCCTGGAGGCCCAGAGACACTGAGACATCTGTCAAACCCAGAGACATGTTCCAACATCCTTCTGGAAAAAAAAGACCTGTAAAAACAGTGCTCACCAACGGAATCGCAGGAATTGGAAAGACCTTCCTGGTGCAAAAGTTTATTCTAGACTGGGCTGAGGGAAAAGCCAATCAAGATGTGCATCTCATTTTCCCCTTCTCCTTCCGTCAGCTGAATCCACTGATGGGAAAACAGTTCAGTTTGGCAAACCTCATTTATGAATGTATCCCAGAGGCTAAGGGCATCAAAGAGGAGGCCCTTCATTACATCTTTACTGCTCTGCAGTCATCAGGAAACCGCAACTACGACAGGAGTGAGTTCAAGCTTCTCTTTGTGTTTGACGGACTGGATGAGAGCCGCCTTCATCTGGACCTTCATGTTGACGATTGTCACTCTGTTGATGTAACTAAGTCCACCACCACTGATATCTTGGTGAAAAACCTCATCAATGGAAAACTGCTGAGCTCCGCTCGCATATGGATAACCACACGGCCAGCAGCAGCCAAACAGATCAAGTGTGTGGACGTGGTGACAGAGGTCAGAGGGTTCACTGACCCACAAAAGGAGGAGTACTTCAGGATGAGGTTCAGAGAGGAGGAGCAGGCCAGCAGGATCATCTCCCACATCAAGACATCACGAAGCCTCCACATCATGTGCCACATCCCAGTCTTCTGCTGGATCACTGCTACAGTTCTGGAGGACATGTTGGAAACCAGAGAGCTGCCCAAGACCCTGACTGAGATGTACGCAGAGTTTCTGATGTTTCAGGTAAATCAGACCAAAGATAAATATGGACCAGAGTCCAGTCAGTGCATTTTTTCACTAGGAAAACTGGCTCTTCAGCAGCTGGAAAAGGGCAACATAATCTTCTATAAGAAGGATCTGAAAGAGTGTGGCATCGATTTCAGTAAAGCCTCAGTGTACTCAGGAGTGTTCACAGAGATCTTCAAGGAAGAGCGAAGAAGGAAACAGAAAGACACGACATTCTGCTTTGTTCACCTGAGCATGCAGGAGTTTCTGGCTGCTTTCCACCTCATACACTGTTTCGTCAAAGGGGACACTGAGGAGCTGCTAGACTTCCTGAGGGGTGACGACGGCGATAACAACAGCGATAACAACAGCGATGACGACAGCGACAACGACGGTGACGAAGACGGCGACGAGTTATCTCTGGATGACATCCTGGACAGAGTCATGGAGAAATCTCTGCACAGTGAAACTGGCCACCTGGACCTGATGGTTCGCTTCCTTCATGGCCTCTCTCTGCAGTCAAACCAGAGACTCTTAGAAGACCTGCTGGGTGAGACAGAAAACTATTCAGAGGCCATCCAGAGAGCCATCGACAACCTGAAACAGAAAAGCACTAATACAGTGTCTCCTGACAGAATCATCAACATCTTCCACTGTCTGATGGAGATGAATGACCTCTCAGTCCATCAGGAGATCCAAGAGTTCCTGCAGTCAGAGAATAGGTCAGAGAAGGAACTCTCTGAGATCCACTGCTCAGCTCTGGCCTACATGCTGCAGATGTCAGAGGAGGTTCTTGATGAGCTAGACCTGATGAAGTACAACACAACAACAGAAGGACGATTGAGACTGCTTCCAGCTGTGAGGAACTGCAGAAAGTTCAGGTGAGTCCAGATGTGACCAATCAGTGTAGCTTATTGGTTTAGTTCTTAGACACATTCACACTGTATGTTTCTCTCTAACAGAGCTCCTTGTGTTCATTGACACATCACATCAGCTGTGTTTTGTCTCAGATGTTCTTCTACTGTAAAAAAAACATTGTGTTTTATGTTTCTGTTTGAAGCTGTTAAATGAATGGACAATAAATGTGTCTTTATTTGTAGTTAAAACAGCTGTATGTGGCCAAAGTGCTGCACAAACAACATAAATACAAAGACTGCAAAAACTGCAGCACAACATCATGGTTTGCAAACATGCAGACACATACCATTACACAAACAGTTCAATCAGGATGTCACACAACACAGAATAACTCTTGAAAGTCTCTGAATGAAAGAGAAGAATTTATCTTTGTCAGCAATATCAGCTGAAAGAACCTACAACAGAGAAATAAAGTGAAATACACTGTCAAAATGAGGTGATGAGAATGATCAGAGTTTTTGTTACATGTCAAACAGTCAGATCAAATGAGATCACTGCTACTACTTAAAGTGTCCCTTTCATAATGTTCTGATATTTCTGTCATCACAGACTTTCTGACTGTAACCTCTCAGAGACTCACTGGGAAGTTGTGGCCTCAGCTCTGAAGTCCGACCCCTCCCATCTGACAGAGCTCGATATGAACGGGAACAAACTGCAGGATTCAGGACTGAAGCAGCTATGTGCTGGACTGGACAGTCCTCACTGCATACTGCAGGTTCTTAGGTCAGTTAATGTTATTATTAGGCTGAGGTCCAGTTTTTAAATCATCTGTCAGGACTGACAAACAGAAAAGGACCACAGACATGTGTATCTTCAGTCACTGTTGCTTTGATGACAAATCAGATCTAATCATATGTTCAAATGTTGCTCAGTAATTCAATGAATAATAATTTTCTTCCATCCCAGTAACAGTAATCTGTATGTTTTAATGTTATTCCATATTATTAAATTATCAGTGGTATCAGTGGCTCTATCAATGTCTTGTATTGTCTTATTAGGTTGTGTGGCTGTGGTTTGTCAGAGACCAGCTGTCTACCTCTGGGCTCAGCTCTGAAGGCTAACCCCTCCCAGCTGAGATATCTGGACCTCAGTGAGAACAATCTGCAGGATGTGGAGCACCTAGGTGGTTTTCTGGAGAGGTGTAGCCTGCAGACTCTGAGGTCAGTCTCAATATTTTTATCTACACTGCTCTACCTTTTACAATTAATATCAAAATCAGTAGTGTTAAATGTGCACATTTCATTTCATTCAGACTGAGCAGCTGTAACCTCTCAGAGAGAAGCTGTGAAGCTCTGTCCTCAGTTCTCAGCTCCCAGTCCTCTAGTCTGAGAGAGCTGGACCTGAATAACAATGACCTGCAGGATTCAGGAGTGAAGCAGCTGTCTCGTGGACTGGAGACTCCAGACTGCAGACTGAAGACTCTCAGGTCAGGATACAGCTTTTTGATCATCAGTTAAATTCTGCTTCATGTTCATGTTGAAGATCTGTTGGATTTCCCTTCTTTCTTCTTGAGTTCATGACGTGTTTTGTACCTCCAGTCTGTCAGGCTGTCTGATCACACAGGAGGGCTGTGCTTCTCTGGCCTCGGCTCTGACCTCCAACCCCTCCTATCTGAGAGAGCTGGACCTGAGCTACAATCATCCAGGAGACTCAGGAGTGGAGCTGCTGTCTGCTTTACTCAACAGTCCAGATTGTAGTCTGGACACTCTCAGGTACACAGAGACCACAGAGCATGAGTCCTCCTCAGTCTGTCAGTTTAGGTCATATATCCACAGCTGTTGATGGATGGATTGAAACTGCAGAGAAGAAATAATCACTGATCCCTGATGTTCATCTTTCTCCATCATTAAGTGTCCATCATGTTAACTTCACTTTTCTTTATACACGTTCTTCATATCAAAATACATACAGACTGATTTTCAGTCACACTTAGTGCAGCTCAAATACAAAATGATGCCCTACTTATTAATTTCCTCAGCTGTAAGAACCACTGAATTATTTCAACAAACAAATGTTCCTGAAACAATCCATATGTGAAGCTTCAGAGGAGACAACAACACAATGGTAGAAGGAGGAGTTACTTCAGTCAGAGACAGAGAGCAGGGAGTCACTACAATATTATCACTGTAAAAACTACACAGAAATGAGTGAATGTATTTATTTGAAGTGTGTCAGAAACTCTTCCATCCATGACACATGTGAACCAGGCCTGTGTTTGCATATAGAGTGAAAGCAACAAACAGTCAGAGACAGTGTGGCTTGTTTGCTGCTTTGGATAAATGCACAATGCTGATATCAAACCTACACTGTTGCTGCATGAAGAGGATTTTACAGTAAAGCACTGACAGAGAGCAATATTTCACAGAATGGAGGACATGAATAAACACAGAGCAGATCAGGAGAGACTCTTCTGGAGTCGACACAGATGAGTTTCAGTCTGTTTGTGTGTCTCTGACAAACTGAGGAACTCTGCTTCATGTTGATCAGCAGTTTGGACTCATGTTGGTTAGAAAATCATTCTGACTGTGTTTCTTCCTGCAGGGTGGAGCATGGTGGAGAGCAGTGGTTAAAACCTGGGCTGAGGAAGTGTAAGTTTGACTCGGTCTTTCCTCATGTTATTGTGCATGAGTCAGTGTTCTATCAGTCCATCAGAGCTGTTGTAGCGCAGCCTCGGCGGTTGGATTTCTTTCGTGTTTACTGGAGTTTATTACTCCCCAGCAGGAGTTTTAGGTTCCAGCTTTGTCATTGGTTTTCCTTTTTTCTCTTGTTAGGGAGCTTTAGTGTGTTGTAGTGTCTTTGTGTTTGTTTGGGGCACTGCTCAGCTCTGAGTTCATGAACTGCAGCCTAACACTGAAACCAGCCTGTGTAGCTGCCGATCTGAGAGTGGGGACGAGTGGGGAGGTGCAGACATGCTGTGTGTGGGTTTCCCCTCAGCCTGGGACATAACAGAGACAACCAAAGCAGACAAAAGACAAAATCCAATGAGAGACCAAAAAGGGTTGAAAAGGTCCAAACACAGGAATAAACAGCTCCACAGTCAAAAAGCAGGCAGGACCCAGACACAAAGAATCTCATCCAAAGGGTCAGACTGGACTGATGGACTGAAGAGTGAGGACACTGAGACACTGAGCTGTGAGCAGCATTATTAGGGTTAGGGTTAGGGCGAGAAACGCCAATGTTTAAGAAAACGAGTTACCACCAAAATAAGTTTCACACAGGGTCTCTGTTTAAAGCTTTGTAATCAATTAGTAACAAAACACGTTATCCGCCATGTTTCCCTGCACCGCTTCGTCCCTTTTTTCCCAATCTGCTACAAACACCCTGATTTTCAGCACAATGCAGCATTTCCATTCAACCAATCACAGGCCAGCTTTCCAACTGTCATGGCGGCGCCCTGTCAGTAGATAGAAAGTATGTCCAGTCATCTTTTAAATGAGTGTTTTAGCTGTGTGAAATGAATAACTTTGACAGTATCCATGAGGCAGTCCTCGTTTCCTCCATGGGAAAAAAGTGGAAGCCTTCCATACAGAATCCCGAAACTCAGCTGGAGGGAAAATACCGGCCATTTCCTGTTCGCATACTAAAGAGAAAAACTTTTGTCATGCGGATCAACTGACAGCCGGCGAAATAATATTATTAGAAATACATATATAAATACATAAAATTAGTTTTTTGATGAAATGGATTTATAGCTTTTTGGGTGGAAAAAAGATTTGATTGTTTAATAAATGTTTAAAATCAAAATATAGATTTGAGTTTTTGATGTTATTACAAACTCATGATGATATATTACAGTTTGAAACATAAAGTAGAAGTTTTCATATAAACCCTTTTTGGGAAAGAAAACACTTTTTTCTGGATTTATAGTGTTTTGGAAGCAATCTCTTCGTTTGTTAGGCGGGACAGCCGAAACCAGTTAAACAAGCTTTTACTGACAGCTCTGAACAGACCACATTAACTTATTCATTTTAGTGCAGCCGCCACAACTTCCATTTCACAAACCATTTTTTTAATCTTCATTTATTATATTTCCTTTTATTTTGCTTTTTTGCTTTGGTTTCTTTCTGTAACACTGGACTTATTTTCTATGAAGGTTTGAACTCTGACAGTGTTTGAACAGGAGAGAAAGGAGTATAAAGTGTGTAGTGAGGGGTTCACAGCCTTAAAGCATCTAGAATAACTGTAAAAAATAAAGCCGATCACTTCATGGATTTCACCTTTTGCGGGTTTTTTTCGGAACGTAACCCCTGCGATTAACGAGGGACCTCTGATGAGAAGGAAGAGACTGGGCTCTCAGCTGCAGTAAAGGGGGCAGGTCTGGCTCCAAAACAGGTTTCAATGTGTAAGATGTCTTGTCCTCACATTCTTCTTCCATTTCCACTTGTCCTGAAACTTCGGCCTTCGCTGTCAACCTTCCTTTTCTTACTCACACTTGCCATTTTAGAAATGGGCAATAGAAAAAACACAGATCACTGGCAAAACTGGGTGGTGAGAGTTTGACCATGTTTGCTGCCATCTTGTGGTGAAATGTTAAATATATATAAATAATAATAATTTTTAAACGTGTGATTTCATCCTGTGGACAACAGTACTGGTGGCATATTATGACATTATTGATTTTATGACAGAGGCTTCGGCCCAGTGAACATATGAACTGGACTTTTGGTCTGTTCTACAGGAAAAACCCTCAATGATAATGCACCAACAATCCCAACCAAAGAAAGGAACATAAGGACAGAGGAATCAAACAGGAAAGAAAATAGAAATAACTATTGTATATATAACCTAGAAAATTTCACAAGAAATTTTGAGTGGGCCAATGCGCGCTCGCCCACACTCTGCTGCCGGTCCCCCCATTATATACCACCAAACCTCATTCCTGATCACCGGCATATGTGAAAGCTTAAGTGGCTTGCCTGTCAAAACAAAAAGTGGCACAGACATGGGGACTCAATATGTCAGAGGTCTAATGTTTATCTACATTTTACATTTTAAATGAAGGTTCTGTGTGAAAGCATGCCCAAACGCCATGGCTTCAAACTTTTGACAGTGATTTGATGCCTGTGGGGAGGGTTGATAGCAGTTTTTCTGGATTTATTCAAACACCATTTATCCGATTGCTACCAAACCTCAGAGGGTAGTAGTCCTGACCGAGCCGGTCGATTTGATGTATAATTTGTAGGGGTGGCTAGCGCTAGTTAGCTGTGTAATGAATTAGAGGCTTTTATTTTGAAAATCATTGTGTGTCTGTGTAAGTGTGTGTGTGTGTGTGGGGGGGGGGGGACACACTCCCTAATGCATGTTAAAACATGTTTGAGTGTTTTATTTTGAAAATCTACACGTCAGCCATACCCTGTTATTGTGCAAGGTCTTTTATTTTGAAAATCCCTGTTTGTGTGTCTGTGTGTTGGCAGGTGTGTATAGTGTGTGTCTGCATATTTCTGGGTGGCTTGTATGTAGTTCACCAGGCCTAGTAAGGTCTGTAATGATGTGGAGGCTTTTATTTTGAAAATCTGTGTGTGTGTGTTCCTGTATGGTTGTGTGTGTGTGTGTGTGTGTTCCTGTATGGTTGTGTGTGTGTGTGTCTGATGATAAACTTTGTATGAATGAACAACACATCAGTCAGTAAAGACAGAATGAAGCCATCAGATGTGTCAGATGATAAACTGCAGCTGTGTCTTTTTCTCTCCATCAGATTTCTGTCAACTTGAAGTCGACACAAACTCAGTGCACACAGAGCTCAAACTGTCTGACAACAACAGGAAGGTGACACATGTGTGTGAGGAGCAGCCATATCCTGATCATCCAGACAGATTTGACTGTGATCCTCAGCTGCTGTGTAGAAATGTTCTGACTGGTCGCTGTTACTGGGAGGTCGAGTGGAGAGGAGGGGTTGAAATATCAGTGAGTTACAGAAGAATCAGAAGGAAAGGACACAGTGCTGACTGCATGTTTGGATTAAACAATCAGTCCTGGAGTCTGATCTGCTCTGATCATGGTTACTATGTCTGTCACAATAACAGAGAAACATCCATCTCCTCCTCCTCTGTCTCTCACAGAGCAGCAGTGTATGTGGACTGTCCTGCTGGCACTCTGTCCTTCTACAGAGTCTCCTCTGACACACTGATCCACCTCCACACCTTCAGCACCACATTCACTCAGCCTCTACATGCTGGGTTCTGGTTGTTTCCTGGTTCCTCAGTGAGTCTGTGCTGTGTGTAGAAGCAGAGTGTGTGGAAGTGACAGCAGCTTCAACTTTGTGCTTTAAATGTTGATGATGTTTCACTTTCATTTGAATCACTGACTGTGATTTCAGGTCAGAACATGTTTTTGTCTTAGAAGCAGTGAAATGAAGAATGTGAAGCTGAATTTATGATCATGAACTTTGACATGTCCTCACAAATGAAACCCTTACATTAAGAAATGCATGATTCCATGTTGTTATGGCTCTGATATTAAAATGTAGTATTATAATAGGAGTTAATGGACCTAAGTGGAAAACACCATTTAAAACTGCTGCAATACAAACACTAATAACTCCAACTCAATATTTTGGCTAAACTTTGACATGACAGATATAAAATAATGCCTGAGCCTCCCAACTTGTAAAATAACTTGTTTTGTGCATTTTTACATTAAATATTTGCATCATGCAATCTAACTGGCATTTAAAGCGTTAAACTCCTCCAATGATGTTTGGTAGTTCTGAGCAGTCCTGAAGCTGTTTCACATATTTATGCAGAAAAATATGAATCTGTTAAGTTTTTATAGCAGTTTTTAGAAGCGGACATTTTTGTCCCTGATGACACAAAGGGTAGTAAATGTGTTTCCCAGTGTTCTGGTGATGGATCAGAAACATTTACATTTGAATTCTAAAATTTGTGTTGAACTGCCCGATTGCCCTTTTTTTTCCTCCATCTGTGACGTCGGTGGAACTGCGATCACTCACCTGCTCCTGCCCGGGACGTTAAAAAGAAGCAAAGACACAAAGAAAATACAATACTTATGAGTGAATGACACATCTTTAAAAAAAATATTTTATGTATTTGAAAAAGTAAAAAAACCTGCACTGAGGGGTGAAGTGGACATCAGCTGAAACTGCTTTAGTATTTTTCCCCTTTCTTGTATTTATGATAAAATCAGGAATTTACTGTTGACGTATTGACAGGTTTATTTAAGGAGACGTCGTGACGTGCCGGCCGCTGCTCATTTGCATAAAACAGTTGGAGGCAGATATGAAGGATTTTACTGCTGCGTAAATATTGAAACTGGTTTTTGAACGTTGATCCAAAAAGTTCTGATCCCCACAGTGTGTGTGTGTGAACACTGTACACTGAAAACACATCATGTTAATCAAAGGGAAACAAACACAGATATTAAAAGTGTGAAAGATTCAGATTAAAATGATTGATCCCCATAGAGAATATATCTCTAACAGATTCACACACATCACAGTGTAAACATGCAGCTTCACACACACTGAAGCTTCATCTCTGTTGTGTCTCTGTGCTTGAAGGAGTCACACAGACACACTGTGCTGTGTCACTGTGTCCTCATATTGTTCCTCTGTTGTGTTACTGTCGATACAAACTGCTTCACACATGTTAACAAAAAGAATAAAAACCAACATGAACTGATGTGAGTGTGAGACATGAAAACATATCAGTCTGTCCAATGGCGCCACCTGCTGACAGAAACCTGTGATCAGCTGCTGTCTGGTTAAAGTGAGGTAGAATCTCCATCAGTCCACAGATGAAGATCTACATCTATATGAACACAGAGGTCATCTGGATCCATCACATCTGAACTTTACTATAATAAAAACAGACATGTCAGGATGACATCACTGAACAGTGCAGGTCTGTCAAGGTGTCAGTCACTGTCAGATGGATTTCTCTGCACCTTTCTGTCTCACTCGCTGCTCGCTCACATACAAACAACTTCCTGGGTTGTTGTGTTACATTTTATTAAATATAAGATAAGATAAGATAAGATGCAGACGTTAAAGGACCTGAGTCTCCTTAGGAGATACAGATGACTCTGTCCCTTCTTGTATATTGCCTCTGCGTTTGTGGACCAGTCCAGTTTGCGGTCAATGTGGACACCCAGGTATTTGTAGCTGTCCACAATGTCCACGTTGGTACCCTTGATGCTGTCCGGGTCTGGGAGTGTCTGGTGCTTCCTGAAGTCCACCACCAGCTCTTTTGTCTTTGTGACATTCAGCTGCAGGTGGTTCTGTCCGCACCACTGCACGAAGCTGTCCACCACACTCATGTACTCCGCCTCCCGACCTCTGCTGGTACAGCCCACAATGGCAGAGTCATCCGAGAACTTCTGCAGGTGGCAGGACTGTGAGCAGTGTCTGAAGTCCGATGTATAGAGTGTAAACAGGAATGGAGACAGTACTGTGCCCTGGGGGTCCTAACTTTAAGCCTGGTCCTGGCCTGAAGCTCTTTGCACCTCTGAGCACACAGCCACAGACTGAGGAGCTGCTCTCCATTCAGGATGAAGGCTGCCTCACATGGACCAATCAGAGGGAGGAGCTGGAGCCGTGTGGCCTGGAGCTCAGCCTGACATGAAGGTAGAAGAATCAGTCTTCTTCCACATGTAGTCAGTCGTACTCATGCCCACTCAGACCCTCGGGGCCTCTGCTGAGCCTCTAAAACCACAACCCAGCTGCTACCCAAGAGCCTGGATCCATCAGAGAGGAGCAGACATGGCTGAAACCGGGTCCAGGACCCAGTGAAACAGGGAGAGGGTCCACTGTAGGTCCTGCAGCTCCAGGGTTTAACACACAGAGAGTCTCTTCTTCTGTGGTTCAGCAGCAGCTTGATTCTGAGGATGGTTCAGTGCAGCTTCATGGAAACATGTAGCTTGATTCTGAGGGTTTAGTGGATCAGAGATCAATAATCATCTCTGATCTGTCTGGAAAAGCTTCATGTTGATGGTTGGAGGAGGCTTCAGGCGCCTGTTGGTCTGTAGAGGAGCGAGCGTCCTCTGTTGAAATCTCTGTTGTTGTAAAGTCAAAGTTCAGCTGTGTTCATGTAGATGTGCTGGAACTCTGCATCTGTGGACTGATGAACTTTCTGCCTCACTTCAAGCAGACAGCAGTGATCACAGGTTCCTGTCAGCAGGTGGCGCCACAGAGTCGCTCCTGAAACACCTTCAATGGAGCCCAGCAGTCTGAATATGATGTCATCATCTTTCACAGGATCAGGTGTGTTTCCTGTGTCAGTGGACTTTGTGTTGTGGTTCTGTTTTCTTTGGTGTGTGTCCGTGTTTGTATGAATTTATATCTTATACAGCTGTTGTGTTTAGTTTCGATTTAACCCCTAACTAGTAACACAGTGTTTGCTGTGTGGTGGTTTCTTCTTATCAGGTTTACATCACAGCCTGTGTATGTGAACACACCTCATAAGAAGTCCCTGAAAACACGTCACCTGACAACTTTAATAACAAAGTGAAGTAACTTCATGGTCAAACTACCATGTCAGCAACACAGAGGGTAAAGAAAGGGTTAATAGCTGCTGCTTCTCTCTGTGCTAGAGCCCTCTCTGCTTTCATCCTCGTACAGTTTCTCCTTCTTCCTTCAGCAGGTCCTCCACACTGGCCCTTTCATGGCAGACCGTGGCCCCTGACTGACTGGACCCTGCAGTCCCTGTCCTCTGCTCACCAGGTAGTTAACCACAGCTCATCGCTGTTGGTGTTCCTGTTGTTTTCAGTCAGTCTGTGGATTCTTCCAGCTCTAAATAAACACTGAGATTATCATCAGATTATATTGTATATATAGTTTGAATACATCAGTGTTACCATCTACATATATGTTAAAATCCATTCCTCTGTGGGATCAATACACTTTAACCTTTGGGGTTCAGATCAGAGTCAGAACTGTTTTTATTGATCAACGTTCAATATTCACGCAGCAGTAGAATCCTTTATGACGTCATCACTGTCCGCCTCCGGCTGCTGTATGAGCAGCGGTACGTCACGACGTAAAACCTCAAACACTTTAATATAGACGAGCTGAAACTAAAGAAAGTCCCATTCACAGGTCACGCTGTTTATCTGTCGCCTTAAATGTTGCAGAAAGTCGTTTCACAGAAAGCAGAGAGAGTTTTTAAAGGAGCCCAGAGCAGTGGAGTAAAACTCTAATCTCTAAATCTCTCTCTATCGCTCTGAACGAGCCGCCAGGTTGTTCCAATCACATGGCGAGATCAGCCAATCAGAGACTGGAGGAGGTCATGTGATGTACGGGAGTTCACTGGAGAGAAATGAAACAAACTAATCTTCTTAAACTGTTTAGTGTGTGTTTGAGTGTCTGTGACGTTTTGAATGGATGAATAATTTTTATTTTTGGTTTTATACAATACAGTACAAATACACAATTCACCTCAAAACCAAAAAGGGAATAGGCTGAAGCCTCCAGCTTATGTTTACTCAAACAGTTTGAGCTGATGTCCACACTCAGTGTAAATGTAACTTTTTTACTTGTGTTGTTTCTGAAATGTGTGGAATGATAGTGGGTGTAGCCTGTATCTAGCTGCAGACTGCTTCATTAAATAACACTCAGCTCATGCTGAACTAACCATGTGATCATGTCTGCTGGAAGTAAAAGCTTTGATATAGTCAGTGTTTCTACAACTGCACTTTCTGGACAGGAAGTGCAGACCAGGGTTGATCCAACCAGCTGGAAGAAGATGAGCTGAAGCAGTGACAGAAAAGTTTGATGCAGCAGCTGTTGGTTTGTTTGGTGCTTTGGTGGAAACGCACTGAACACATGTGAGACGTTAACCTGAGAAATAGAAGAGCTGGTAAAAGCACAGAGGAGGAAAGAGCGAGGTTTCATGTGATGGTCCAACCTCTCTCACACTGTCCCTCCTTGTATGTAAATGAGCATGGAAGATTTCATCCAACCAGTCTCCATCAGTGTGTGTGTCCCTCCTTCACACAGACTGAATGTGTCCACATGTGTCTCTTGGGGGGTCCGTGTTGTCCCTCCTGTCATGTCTTTGTTCCATCAACATGTGTTTGAGCTGCTAAACTCATTCTGTACAAACACCTTGTTCTCACACTTCTGTGTGAGGGAGCCAGTCTGTTAGTGTGACCTCCTACTAGATACAAACCTGTTCAGACTGGGAACTCATTTACTGTGTCCCCAAACTGAACCCGCCTCATGAAACGGGCCCCAGCAGTTCAGAGTGTGACCCACAGAGAGGAGCTGCAGGCTGTGGCAGCTCTTCTACAGTCACACAGCAGCAGTCTGCTGCAGTGACCTCTGACCTCCTGCTCTCATCATGTTCTCCCCTGAACCCACACAGCAGCTCATCCATTTCCTGTCAGCAGGTGGCGCCAGAGAGTCGTTCTAAAAAGACCTTCATGAGAACAGAAGAAGCTCTGGAGCATGTTTGAGGACACAGACACTGAACAGTTCATCATAGTTTCTTTATTAAAAAGGGTTTTTAGGAACAAAGTGTGTAATAAAAAAGGAGTTTTAGAAACAAAAAACAGCAAAAGAATGAAGGATTTTCTGCTCCAACATGGAGCAAATCTTAGTTTAGTTTTTAGGAACAAGACCACAGCAGCATGCTGATTCAGCAGGTTCACAGCCTGAAAGAGTTAAAGGATGAGGAGGAGGAGGATGAAGAGTCTGAAACACACAGAGAGGTCTGACTCTATAATCATGACGTGGTCTTGTTCCTGAAGTTAATGACATCAGTTATCTCCTCTTGCATTACAAGAATAACACACTACATGTCAACACTTACTGTGCTGAACTTCTTACAGTGTAAATACTGTTGTATGACAGGGGTTAAATAAAGTATAAAAGATTTTCAGTTCTTCATGTAAGAAAATAAAAGTGTAACAGATACTTTGAACTCCACCATCTTGTCTGAATGTCCCTCATCAGCATGTAGTGTGTGAAATGTGCAGAGGAGACTGACAACAGCACCACAACACAGTACCTGAGTGGACAAGCTTAACATCAGTGTGTAACCCTTCATGTGCTGTTGATGTCATTTCATATTAATTACTCAGTTAGTATCTTAATTTCACCAGAAGCAGCATTGTATGTGGAGGGTTGTTGTTCTGAGACACCAGACTTCAGTTTCTCTCTAAAAACAAAAAATAAAACTACAAAGACCATCAGGAGAACTCCTGCTGTCAGTCCAATGATGAGTCCTGTCCATCGTCCTCCTGTGTCTGCTGGTGGACTCAGAGCTGGTCTGTCAGGGTGTGTCTGAGCAGCAGCTGCTGTAAAGGACAAAAATGTGAGTTGAGACTTGTTGATGTTTAAATGAACATGTGGACTGTTTGAATTGAACCTGATGCTGTCTGTCTGTACAGAATATTATATGTTACAGTTAGAAGAACAGAAATCAGACAGTTCTCAGCAGACAGCAGCTTTAACTTACTCACCAGAGACTGTGAGCTCACAGCTGGAAGAACCAGAACCAGAAGCTGTCCTCACATCACACACATACAGACCAGAGTCTTCAGTCCTGAGTCTGGACAGATGAAGTCTGATTCGTCCTTCTCTGAGGGCGTCTGTGTCACTCTGGACTCTTCCTGAAAAACTGTCTTGCACCATTACATCTTTTACACTCTCATACTTCTCAATAAGCTGTTATAAGTTAAACCACTCCTGTTCACATTATGCCAACTGCATGTCTTGCACTATACATCTTTTGCACTCTCACTGCATTGTGCCTTCACTTTGTGCCTTGTATTTTGTGTGTGCCTCATTGTAGGTACATTTTTTACATTTATCTTTAGTTTTTAGTTATATGTTATATGTTGCGGAGTGAAGAGTAACGCAATTTGGATTCTCTGTATGTCCAGCACATATAGCAGATTTGGCAATAAAGCTGACTTTGACTTAATAAATATAGGTTTATTACTGCTTTAGTATATAAGTAAACACATGAACTAACACTAACAAACTAACCCCAGTGAACCAGGTGGAGCTGTGCAGTGTGCAGCAGCATGATCACAGAGGTCCTGTTTGAACGGGCAGTGAGGATGAGCTCTCTGAGTGGGGGCTCTGGGCTCTTGCCGCGGGACTTGTTCTTCTCCACATCGTATCCTCCGGCAGCCAGAGCCTTCTGGAGGGCGGCTGCAGACACGCCGCTCCGCTCCTTGGAAGCGGCCCCAGCTTTCACGATGAGCTCGCTGACGCTGGGGCCGGACTTGTTCGGCTTGGAGACCTTCTTCTTCTGCGCTTCGGCCGGAGCGGCGGCTGGAGCTGGAGCTTCTTCTGCCATGTTCAGTTCGTAGCTGCAACACAAGCACAGTCAGAGTGTAGTTATGATCAGCTGAGAGCGGGAGGCGGTCCTTGAACACACCATGAGAACCGCGGAGACTCAATCCAAGGCAGCTCCTCTGCAGGCTGAATGTTCCGCTCGTGTTTTCTGTGTGGATGAAAGAGTCCAGATGAGTGTGGGAGCAGCGCTGCAGGCCGACAGTGAAGGAGCTGCTAGCGGACTGTGTCTCTTCATGTTCAGCTCATGTGGAGCTCTGATGATCTCTGCACTTTGCTGCTGGAGAGAGTCCGCGGCTGCGCAGCGGCTTCTCCCTCTTCTTCCTCTCAGAGATGAAGTCAGACTATCAGAGCTCCATCAGAAGCTGTTTTCCAGCTGAGCCGCATGTTGCTTCAGAGACTCAGAGGACAACCCGACATCTGTGACGTCACTTTGTCCCAGAGTCCGGCTGTTGCAGCAGCATCAGACCCTGATGATGGTGCAGACAGACTTCTATCAGAGCTGCTCGCTGCTTCTCTCGCTGAGCAGGTTGAATAAAGTCCATCACTGTTCTGTTTGTGTCACAGCTGTTGTCATGTAAACAGACACAGACAGAGCAACAACAGGGAGGCTGCTGTACATGGAGCAGCAGACCGTTAATGAGCAGATCACTGATGACCTGAGAGGTCTGTTGTCCCGGTCAGGGAATGTTTTTATTAGGACTGAAGTTCGTCACTCAGCTGGTTAGAGCGTGGCGCTAAGAACTCCAAGGTCGCCGGTTCGATCCCCGTACAGGCCGAACTCTTTCACTGGTGGTTGTTGAACATGCCCGTTTCAATGACTGTTTGCTGGTTGATACACAACAGCGACAGATTTTAGCACATTGTTATTATTTTGTTGCAGTTCTTAAAGTTAAAGCTGATAAACTTGAACCAGATGTGATTTTAAAGGCGTGGCTTAAAATGTTTTAATGTTTTAAATCACGTGTCCTGGTTTAAAGGCGTGGCTTCTGTGGACTTACTTTGGTTTTTGAGCTCCTGTCAGACAGACTGCAGCAGAACCAGCAGCTCCACACATGAAGGTGGAAACTTCTGGAAGTCAGGACTGATTCAGCAGGTGAGTCTGTCGATATCTGATCAATCATCAGTGTGATCACCTCATTGATCTTTACTGCCTGTAACTGATGGATCTTTATTGTAGTAAGTCCCTGAAACGCGGAACAAACAACAAGCGTCTCTGTTGATCGTTCTCTCTGTAAAGTTCAGCAGCTTCATTTGCTCTGAAACTCAGATCGACTCGTTCAAAGCTTCAAGCGGAGAAAAGGTCGCTTTATTCTGACTTTATCAGATCAGTCTGTTTCCGGTTTAACACACCTGTGCTGCGCAACAGCCGCGCGCCACGTTACGTAAGTTTGGTTGGTTTACTGTTCATGGTGCGTTCAGGTGCATCTCGGTTAATTCAATGATGATTCTTATTACTAAAACTAAAACATTTAAATGCATCAATTTGTCATGTTTTATTTTTCATGAATCCATATTGATGATTGAAACTCATCAGAAGAAACATTTTCTCTTCAAGGGTTCATAAATATGTGAATCTAATATTTGCCATGAGGAGAAGTGTGTCAGTCCTCAGAGCTCAGACAGTAGCTGCTCATGTGTTTGTCCTTTCTATAGAAAACAGTCCACAGACTGTTACAGAGGAAGGTCTCAGTGTTTCACTCAGTCTGTTCACACTGTGACAGAAACACACATGAACACATGTTCATTTATTCACATGTTCACACATGGAGAGAAGTGACAGAACTCTGAAGCAAACACTGGATGTGTGTGTGCACTGTTCCACTTACAGCATGTGACCTCAATAATAACAGCATCAGAGATGTTGGTGTGTTTACAGACTCACCAAAATAAAAGCCTGAGAGCAAAACCTGGTCTGAGGCTCTGATACTAAGCTAGCAGCATGATTAGCCTGTTAGCATCTACATGAAGCATGAATAACAACATGCTGACTGTGTGTTTCTGTGTCATGTTGCTGTGTTTGTGTGAAGGTGTGAGCTCTGCTATGAGTCAGTGTGAGGACAGAGAGGAGGGAGTCCCTCCCTCTAAAAGCCCTCTGTGTGGGGACCATGAGAGCCGGACCAAAGCTCAGAGGTAAGAGGACTATGAGTCAGTGTGAGGACAGAGAGGAGGTTGTGTTTTTATTTTTGAAATGATTTATTTATAATTGTGTTCTCATCTTCAGTGTTGTTTTGTGTGTTTGTGTTCACTGAGCTGCTGATGATCACAGTTTTGTATCAAGTTCCCTGTGTTATGGTTTAGATGTTTAGTTATGGTTTATTACAGACTGCAGCATGAAGGTGGAAACTTCTGGAAGTCAGGACTGATTCAGCAGGTGAGTCTGTCGATATCTGATCAATCATCAGTGTGATCGCCTCATTGATCTTTACTGCCTGTAACTGATGATTTTTCTCTATAGAACTGTTCCCTTGAATGTTTTCCCACTGCAAGCTAATCTGACATGGTGTCACTTCATCTCATACATACTGCTGCTGCTGATGTCCTCTGACTTTTCCAGGAAGCTGTGATGACGTCAAAGGACCTTCTGAACATTCTGGACGATCTGACAGATGAAGAGTTCAAAAGGTTCAACTGGTTTCTGCAGCAGCCCGGCTGCCTAGAGGGCCACGCACCCATCAAAACATGCCACCTGCAAAAGGAACACAGGCTGGAAACAGTGACTGTGATGGAGCAGACATATGGAATTCCTAATGCAGTGCAGGTCACCTGGAACATTTTAGGAAAGATCCCCAGGAAGGACCTGCAGCAGACATTGGATGACATCAGGAACACTAACCCTGGACCTTCAACTCAGACTTTGTCTTCTCCTCATGCTGAAGGTGAGAAGCTGCATTCTCTGTTATGTACGACAGCATATTAGGGCCATTTTAAGAAAAAGAAATACTGACCTGCAAAGGGGGGGGGCGCTAATATTCTGAGATTAAAGTAGCAAATTTGTGAGAAAAAAACTCAGAAATTTATATCCGTTTTTCTTGGTCACGAATCGTGTTGCGTTTCCAAGACGTCATCTTCATTGCATGCATGCATACGGTTTATGTGTACATGTAAACTGTTTCAGGGCTTTAGTTCAGTTCAGGGTGTTATGAGAGTGGTATATGCCTTCTTAAGAGGATGGCAGTGAGTAGCCTACGTGTGTGTGTAGTGGGTGTATACTTTCATCTGCGTTGTGTAATCAAAAACCAACTTCTTTCTTGGCTCGACAGGCCGTTTATTAGGGTCAGGCTGGACACAGAAATCTTGTATCCAGAGTTCTAACAAGCTCCACAGTGACACACTGAAAAATAAACCCAAAATTAGCATATAGCGCTGTACTACGAGACAGCACTGCTACTGCATTTAAGCTAGCAGCTAACAGCTTGTCAAACGGACTGCTTAATTTACAACGCTTAGCAACCAACATTAAAAGGAAACTTATGGTTATTATTCCAACAACATATAACAATAGGAATGTGGACTTATGACAGCAAAACAACAAAGTAAGTTGCTAATTTCTGCAGAGCTTATTAGACTCGGACTTACCACGCGAACAGCACATGTAAGACTGGTGACAAGGGTGGAGTATCCCTTGCCAACTCTGCAAGGGCCCTCTAGAGGGCGCCAAAACCCCACTGTCCCATGGAAAAACCATACAATCAACATAATACAGGGAAAATAATGGGATCAAAAGTAAATGAAGAAGTTATTACCTCCTTACATGTGTGTACCTGTGGCGGTGTGTGTATGTGAGTGTGCAGGATACAGGAGAGTGTATGTGTGTAGGAGTGGGAGAGAAGATGAGAGTTCTTAGCTTGAGAGAGGGGTGAGTTATTAACAAGAAGTATATGTACAGCGTAAAGAATAAGAGAATAAAGCTGCCGCCCTGCAAGGACAGGAAAGTGCTCTGGTCTCCCTTTACTCCAGCTGTGTGTGACGGTGGGGCTTAACCACGAGCAACGTAGCTCGTCCTCTGTGCTTCCTGACTACGGTTGGGAGGTTGAAGCAGGAAAGGTTATCAACGGTGTTATCTTTCTCACAGCATTGCCACAGTAAAACTTGATGAGCTTTTCCACGGCGACCATGACAGCAAGCAACGTCTATCCAGATTTGCGACTTTATAGCCTAATGTCAGAGAATATCTGAGGTTTTCCCATACATTTCTGAGTTTTTTCTAGCAAATTTGCTACTTTTATCTTAGAATATTAGCCCCCCCCGCCTCTTCCGGGTCAGTATTTCTTTTTCTTACAATAGCCCTAATACAACGTCGTACTATCTCTACGTGGACAGAAAACTTCCTGTCCCACATGGGCTATTTTTTCATACAGTAGATTTTTGTCCTATAACTATCAGTGACATAACAAACCATCCTCCATTTTGATTGGACACATCAAACGAGCAGCAGTACAACCTCCATCCATCCATCCATCTTCCACCGCTTATCCGGGGCCGGGTCGCGGGGCCAGCAGTCTAAGCAGGGACACCCAGACTTCCCTCTCACCAGACACTTCCTCCAGCTCTTCTGAGGGAATCCCGAGGCGTTCCCAGGCCAGCCGAGAGACATAGTCTCTCCACCGCGTCCTGGGTCTTCCCCGGGGCCTCCTCCCAGTGGGACATGCCCGGAACACCTCCCCAGGGAGGCGTCCAGGAGGCATCCGAACCAGATGCCCGAGCCACCTCAGCTGGCTCCTCTCGATGTGGAGCAGCAGCGGCTCTACTCCGAGCTCCTCTCGGGTGACTGAGCTTCTCACCCTATCTCTAAGGGAGCGCCCAGCCACCCTTCGAAGGAAACTCATTTCAGCCGCTGATTCTCATTCCAGCCGCTTCACACTCGGCTGCAAACCGTCCCAGTGCACACTGGAGGTCCCGGCTCGATGAAGTCAACAGGACAACATCATCCGCAAAAAGCAGAGATGAAATCCTATGGTTCCCGAACCAGATCCTCTCCGGTCCCTCGCTGCGCCTAGAAATTCTGTCCATAAAAATTATGAACAGAACCGGTGACAAAGGGCAGCCCTGCCGGAGTCCAACATGCACTGGGAACAGGTCTGACTTACTGCCGGCAATGCGAACCAAACTCCTGCTCCGGTCATACAGGGACCTAACAGCCCTCAGCTGAGGGCCACGGACCCCATACTCCCAGAGCACCTCCCACAAGATGCCGCGAGGGACACGGTTGAACGCCTTCTCCAAGTCCACAAAACACATGTGGACTGGTTGGGCGAACTCCCGTGAACCCTCCAGCACCCTGCGGACAACCTGCACAGAGATAAAGTTTTGCTGGTTTTCACCTCAGGTTTGTTTTTATAATTCCAAACATGTGTTCCAAACTTTCAGGTCTGTGTTGCTGATTCCATGCTTGCACTGCAGGGGGCACTAAGCTGTAATGAAAGGAAGAGTGAGACTGAGGAACCTGATTCACACTGATAAGATGTTCTGATTGTAGCTTTTACTGTTTCTCATGAGAACACAGCTCTGGCTCAGATGGGTGTGGAACAGTGGCACATTTGTGTCGGCCATGTTGTTTCACCTGCAGCAGAGATGTGTTTTGGACAATGATGGATCTGTATTGCTTTGTAGGAACAGACTGGGCTGCCTCTAAAAGTTAATGCTCAATGTCTGTATGTGTACACACACTAACCTACTCACTGTCTTTGACAGATGGGATGGTTCCAGTACCGGAGCCACGCCACATCACATATTACCAACAGAAACTCCAATCCCACTTCCAGGACAGGTTTCTGTGTGCACAAGAAGGCTGGGCAGAAGATGAAGAGTGTCTGGTTGATATCTACACAGAGCTATACATCACAGCTGGCCGTGACATACACATCAACACACAGCATGAGGTCCAACAGATCCAGAAAGCCTGGAGGCCCAGAGACACTGAGACATCTGTCAAACCCAGAGACATGTTCCAACATCCTTCTGGAAAAAAAAGACCTGTAAAAACAGTGCTCACCAACGGAATCGCAGGAATTGGAAAGACCTTCCTGGTGCAAAAGTTTATTCTAGACTGGGCTGAGGGAACAGCCAATCAAGATGTGCATCTCATTTTCCCCTTCTCCTTCCGTCAGTTGAATCCACTGATGGGAAAACAGTTCAGTTTGTCAAACCTCATTTATGAATGTATCCCAGAGGCTAAGGGCATCAAAGAGGAGGCCCTTCATTATATCTTTACTGCTCTGCAGTCATCAGGAAACCGCAACTACGACAGGAGTGAGTTCAAGCTTCTCTTTGTGTTTGACGGACTGGATGAGAGCCGCCTTCATCTGGACCTTCATGTTGACGATTGTCACTCTGTTGATGTAACTAAGTCCACCACCACTGATATCTTGGTGAAAAACCTCATCAATGGAAAACTGCTGAGCTCCGCTCGCATATGGATCACCACACGGCCGGCAGCAGCCAAACAGATCAAGTGTGTGGACGTGGTGACAGAGGTCAGAGGGTTCACTGACCCACAAAAGGAGGAGTACTTCAGGATGAGGTTCAGAGAGGAGGAGCAGGCCAGCAGGATCATCTCCCACATCAAGACATCACGAAGCCTCCACATCATGTGCCACATCCCAGTCTTCTGCTGGATCACTGCTACAGTTCTGGAGGACATGTTGGAAACCAGAGAGGGAGGAGAGCTGCCCAAGACCCTGACTGAGATGTACGCAGAGTTTCTGATGTTTCAGGTAAATCAGACCAAAGAGAAATATGGACCAGAGTCCAGTCAGTGCATTTTTTCACTAGGAAAACTGGCTCTTCAGCAGATGGAAAAGGGCAACATAATCTTCTATAAGAAGGATCTGAAAGAGTGTGGCATCGATTTCAGTAAAGCCTCAGTGTACTCAGGAGTGTTCACAGAGATCTTCAAGGAAGAGCGAAGAAGGAAACAGAAAGACACGACATTCTGCTTTGTTCACCTGAGCATTCAGGAGTTTCTGGCTGCTTTCCACCTCATACACTGTTTCGTCAAAGGGGACACTGAGGAGCTGCTAGACTTCCTGAGGGGTGACGACGGCGATAACAACAGCGATGACGACAACGACGGTGACGAAGACGGCGACGAGTTATCTCTGGATGACATCCTGGACAGAGTCATGGAGAAATCTCTGGACAGTGAAACTGGCCACCTGGACCTGATGGTTCGCTTCCTTCATGGCCTCTCTCTGCAGTCAAACCAGAGACTCTTAGAAGACCTGCTGGGTGAGACAGAAAACTATTCAGAGGCCATCCAGAGAGCCATCGACAACCTGAAACAGAAAAGCACTGATACAGTGTCTCCTGACAGAAGCATCAACATCTTCCACTGTCTGATGGAGATGAATGACCTCTCAGTCCATCAGGAGATCCAAGAGTTCCTGCAGTCAGAGAATAGGTCAGAGAAGGAACTCTCTGAGTTCCACTGCTCAGCTCTGGCCTACATGCTGCAGATGTCAGAGGAGGTTCTTGATGAGCTAGACCTGATGAAGTACAACACAACAACAGAAGGACGATTGAGACTGCTTCCAGCTGTGAGGAACTGCAGAAAGTTCAGGTGAGTCCAGATGTGACCAATCAGTGTAGCTTATTGGTTTAGTTCTTAGACACATTCACACTGTATGTTTCTCTCTAACAGAGCTCCTTGTGTTCATTGACACATCACATCAGCTGTGTTTTGTCTCAGATGTTCTTCTACTGTAAAAAAAAACATTGTTTTTTGTTTCTGTTTGAAGCTGTTAAATGAATGGACAATAAATGTGTCTTTATTTGTAGTTAAAACAGCTGTATGTGGCCAAAGTGCTGCACAAACAACATAAATACAAAGACTGCAAAAACTGCAGCACAACATCATGGTTTGCAAACATGCAGACACATACCATTACACAAACAGTTCAATCAGGATGTCACACAACATAGAATAACTCTTGAAAGTCTCTGAATGAAAGAGAAGAATTTAACTTTCAGCAATATCATCTGGAAGAACCTACAACAGAGAAATAAAGTGAAATACACTGTCAAAATGAGGTGGTGAGAATGATCAGAGTTTTTGTTACATGTCAAACAGTCAGATCAAATGAGATCACTGCTACTACTTAAAGTGTCCCTTTCATAATGTTCTGATATTTCTGTCATCACAGACTTTCTGACTGTGACCTCTCAGAGACTCACTGGGAAGTTGTGGCCTCAGCTCTGAAGTCCGACCCCTCCCATCTGACAGAGCTTGATATGAACGGGAACAAACTGCAGGATTCAGGACTGAAGCAGCTATGTGCTGGACTGGACAGTCCTCACTGCATACTGCAGGTTCTTAGGTCAGTTAATGTTATTATTAGGCTGAGGTCCAGTTTTTAAATCATCTGTCAGGACTGACAAACAGAAAAGGACCACAGACATGTGTATCTTCAGTCACTGTTGCTCTGATGACAAATCAGATCTAATCATATGTTCAAATGTTGCTCAGTAATTCAATGAATAATTATTTTCTTCCATCCCAGTAACAGTAATCTGTATGTTTTAATGTTATTCCATATTATTAAATTATCAGTGGTATCAATGGCTCTATCAATGTCTTGTATTGTCTTATTAGGTTGTGTGGCTGTGGTTTGTCAGAGACCAGCTGTCTACCTCTGGGCTCAGCTCTGAAGGCTAACCCCTCCCAGCTGAGATATCTGGACCTCAGTGAGAACAATCTGCAGGATGTGGAGCACCTAGGTGGTTTTCTGGAGAGGTGTAGCCTGCAGACTCTGAGGTGAGTCTCAATATTTTTATCTACACTGCTCTACCTTTTACAATTAATATCAAAATCAGTAGTGTTAAATGTGCACATTTCATTTCATTCAGACTGAGCAGCTGTAATCTCTCAGAGAGAAGCTGTGAAGCTCTGTCCTCAGTTCTCAGCTCCCAGTCCTCTAGTCTGAGAGAGCTGGACCTGAATAACAATGACCTGCAGGATTCAGGAGTGAAGCAGCTGTCTCGTGGACTGGAGACTCCAGACTGCAGACTGGAGACTCTCAGGTCAGGATACAGCTTTTTGATCATCAGTTAAATTCTGCTTCATGTTCATGTTGAAGATCTGTTGGATTTTCCTTCTTTCTTCTTGAGTTCATGACCTGTTTTGTACCTCCAGTCTGTCAGGCTGTCTGATCACACAGGAGGGCTGTGCTTCTCTGGCCTCGGCTCTGACCTCCAACCCCTCCTATCTGAGAGAGCTGGACCTGAGCTACAATCATCCAGGAGACTCAGGAGTGAAGCTGCTGTCTGCTTTACTCAACAGTCCAGATTGTAGTCTGGACACTCTCAGGTACACAGAGACCACAGAGCATGAGTCCTCCTCAGTCTGTCAGTTTAGGTCATATATCCACAGCTGTTGATGGATGGATTGAAACTGCAGAGAAGAAATAATCACTGATCCCTGATGTTCATCTTCCTCCATCATTAAGTGTCCATCATGTTAACTTCACTTTTCTTTATACACGTTCTTCATATCAAAATACATACAGACTGATTTTCAGTCACACTTAGTGCAGATCAAATACAAAATGATGCCCTACTTATTAATTTCCTCAGCTGTAAGAACCACTGAATTATTTCAACAAACAAATGTTCCTGAAACAATCCATATGTGAAGCTTCAGAGGAGACAACAACGCAATGGTAGAAGGAGGAGTTCCTTCAGTCAGAGACAGAGAGCAGGGAGACACTACAATATTATCACTGTAAAAACTACACACAGACATGAGTGAATGTATTTATTTGAAGTGTGTCAGAAACTCTTCCATCCATGACACATGTGAACCAGGCTTGTGTTTGCATATAGAGTGAAAGGAACAAACAGTCAGAGACAGTGTGGCTTGTTTGCTGCTTTGGATAAATGCACAATGCTGAGATCAAACCTACACTGTTGCTGCATGAAGAGGATTTTACAGTAAAGCACTGACAGAGAGCAATATTTCACAGAATGGAGGACATGAATAAACACAGAGCAGATCAGGAGAGACTCTTCTGGAGTTGACACAGATGAGTTTCAGTCTGTTTGTGTGTCTCTGACAAACTGAGGAACTCTGCTTCATGTTGATCAGCAGTTTGGACTCATGTTGGTTAGAAAATCATTCTGACTGTGTTTCTTCCTGCAGGGTGGAGCATGGTGGAGAGCAGAGGTTAAAACCTGGGCTGAGGAAGTGTAAGTTTGACTCAGTCTTTCCTCATGTTATTGTGCACGAGTCAGTGTTCTATCAGTCCATCAGAGCTGTTGTAGCGCAGCCTCAGCGGTTGGATTTCTTTCGTGTTTACTGGAGTTTATTACTCCCCAGCAGGAGTTTTAGGTTCCAGCTTTGTCATTGGTTTTCCTTTTTTCTCTTGTTAGGGAGCTTTAGTGTGTTGTAGTGTCTTTGTGTTTGTTTGGGCACTGCTCAGCTCTGAGTTCATGAACTGCAGCCTAACACTGAAACCAGCCTGTGTAGCTGCCGATCTGAGAGTGGGGACGAGTGGGGAGGTGCAGACATGCTGTGTGTGGGTTTCCCCTCAGCCTGGGACATAACAGAGACAACCAAAGCAGACAAAAGACAAAATCCAATAAGAGACCACAAAGGGTTGAAGGTCCCAACACAGGAATAAACAGCTCCACAGTCAAAAAGCAGGCAGGACTCAGACACAAAGAATCTCATCCAAAGGGTCAGACTGGACTGATGGACTGAAGAGTGAAGACGCTGAGACACTGAGCTGTGAGCAGCATTATTAGAGTTAGGGTTAGGGCGATAAACGCCAATGTTTAAGAAAACGAGTTACCACCAAAATAAGTTTCACACGGGGTCTCTGTTTAAAGTTTTTAATCAATTAGTAACAAAACACATTATCCGCCATGTTTCCCTGCACCGCTTCTTCCCTTTTTTCCCAATCTGCTACAAACGCCCTGATTTTCAGCACAATGCAGCATTTCCATTCAACCAATCACAGGCCAGCTTTCCAACTGTCATGGCGAAGCCCTGTCAATAGATAGAAAGTATGTCCAGTCGTCTTTTAAATGAGTGTTTTAGCTATGTGACATGAATAACTTTGACAGTATCCATGAGGCAGTCCTCGTTTCTTCCATGGGAAAAAGTGGAAGCCTTCCATACAGAATCCCAAAACTCAGCTGGAGGGAAAATACCGGCCATTTCCTGTTTGCATACTAAAGAGAAAAACTTTTGTCATGCGGATCAACTGACAGCCGGCGAAATAATATTATTAGAAATACATATATAAATACATAAAATTAGTTTTTTCATTAAATGGATTTATAGCTTTTTGGGTGGAAAAAAGATTTGATTGTTTAATAAATGATCAAAATCAAAATATAGATTTGAGTTTTTGATGTTTTTGATAGATTACAGTTTGAAACATAAAGTAGAAGTTTTCATATAAACCCTTTTTGGGAAAGAAAACACTTTTTTCTGGATTTATAGTGTTTTGGAAGCAATCTCTTCGTTAGGCGGGACAGTCGAAACCAGTTAAACAAGCTTTTACTGACAGCTCTGAACAGACCACATTAACTTATCATTCATTTTAGTGCAGCCGCCACAACTTCCATTTCACAAAACCATTTTTTAATCTTCAGTTATTATATTTCCTTTTATTTTGCTTTTTTGCTTTGGTTTCTTTCTGTAACACTGGACTTATTTTTATGAAGGATTGAACTCTGACAGTGTTTGAACAGGAGAGAAAGGAGTATAAAGTGTGTAGTGAGGGGGTCACAGCCTTACAGCATCTAGAATAACTGTAAAAAATAAAGCCGATTACTTCATGGATTTCACCTTTTGCGGGTTATTTTCGGAACGTAACCCCCACGATTAACGAGGGACCTCTGATGAGAAGGAAGAGACTGGGTTCTCAGCTGCAGTAAAGGGGGCAGGTCTGGCTCCAAAACAGGTTTCAATGTGCAATATGTCTTGCCCTCACATTCTTCTTCCATTTCCACTTGTCCTGAAACTTCGGCCTCCTCTGTCAACCTTCCTTTTCTTACTCACACTTGCCATTTTAGAAATGGGCAATAAAAAAACACAGATCACTGGCAAAACAGGGTGGTGAGAGTTTGACCATGTTTGCTGCCATCTTGTGGTGAAATGTTGAATATATATAAACAATAATTTTTTAAACATGTGGATTTCATCCTGTGGACAACAGTACTGGTGGCATATTATGACATTATTGATTTTATGACAGAGGCTTCGGCCCAGTGAACATATGAACTGGACTTTTGGTCTGTTCTACAGGAAAAACCCTAAATGATAATGCACCAACAATCCCAACCAAAGAAAGGAACATAAGGACAGAAGAACCAAACAGGAAAGAAAATAGAAATAACTATTGTATATATAACCTCGAAAATTTCACAATAAATTTTGAGTGGGCCAATGCGCGCTCGCCCACACTCTGCTGCCGGTCCCCCCATTATATACCACCAAACCTCATTCCTGATCACCGGCATATGTGAAAGCTTAAGTGGCTTGCCTGTCAAAACAAAAAGTGGCACAGACATGGGGACTCAATATGTCAGAGGTCTAATGTTTATCTACATTTTACATTTTAAATGAAGGTTCTGTGTGAAAACATGCCCAAACACCATGGCTTCAAACTTTTGACAGTGATTTGATGCCTGTGGGGAGGGTTGATCGCAGTTTTTCTGGATGTTTTCAAACACCGTTTATCCGATCGCTACCAAACCTCAGAGGGTAGTAGTCCTGACCGAGCCAGTCAATTTGATGTATAATTTGTAGGGGTGGCTAGCGCTAGTTAGCTGTGTAATGAATTAGAGGCTTTTATTTTGAAAATCATTGTGTGTCTGTGTAAGTGTGTGTGTGTGTGTGGGGGGGGGGGGGGACACTCCCTAATGCATGTTAAAACATGTTTAATTGTTTTATTTTGAAAATCTACACGTCAGCCATACCCTGTTATTGTGCAAGGTCTTTTATTTTGAAAATCCCTGTTTGTGTGTCTGTGTGTTGGCAGGTGTGTATAGTGTGTGTCTGCATATTTCTGGGTGGCTTGTATGTAGTTCACCAGGCCTAGTAAGGTCTGTAATGATGTGGAGGCTTTTATTTTGAAAATCTGTGTGTGTGTGTTCCTGTATGGTTTTGTGTGTGTGTGTGTGTGTGTGTTCCTGTATGGTTGTGTGTGTGTGTGTCTGATGATAAACTTTGTATGAATGAACAACACATCAGTCAGTAAAGACAGAATGAAGCCATCAGATGTGTCAGATGATAAACTGCAGCTGTGTCTTTTTCTCTCCATCAGATTTCTGTCAACTTGAAGTCGACACAAACTCAGTGCACACAAACCTCAAACTGTCTGACAACAACAGGAAGGTGACACGTGTGAGAGAGGAGCAGCCATATCCTGATCATCCAGACAGATTTGACTGGTGGGAACAGCTGCTGTGTAGAAATGTTCTGACTGGTCGCTGTTACTGGGAGGTCGAGTGGAGAGGATGGGTTCATATATCAGTGAGTTACAGAAGAATCAGGAGGAAAGGAGACAGTTTTGACTGCTGGTTTGGAGGAAACAATCAGTCCTGGAGTCTGAGCTGCTCTGATCATGCTGGTTACTATGTCTGTCACAATAACAGAGGAACATCCATCTCCTCCTCCTCTGTCTCTGACAGAGCAGCAGTGTATGTGGACTGTCCTGCTGGCACTCTGTCCTTCTACAGAGTCTCCTCTGACACACTGATCCACCTCCACACCTTCAGCACCACATTCACTCAGCCTCTACATGCTGGGTTCTGGTTGGATCCTGGTTCCTCAGTGAGTCTGTGCTGTGTGTAGAAGCAGAGTGTGTGGAAGTGACAGCAGCTTCAACTTTGTGCTTTAAATGTTGATGATGTTTCACTTTCATTTGAATCACTGACTGTGATTTCAGGTCAGAACATGTTTTTGTCTTAGAAGCAGTGAAATGAAGAATGTGAAGCTGAATTTATGATCATGAACTTTGACATGTCCTCACAAATGAAACCCTTACATTAAGAAATGCATGATTCCATGTTGTTATGGCTCTGATATTAAAATGTAGTATTATAATAGGAGTTAATGGACCTAAGTGGAAAACACCATTTAAAACTGCTGCAATACAAACACTAATAACTCCAACTCAATATTTTGGCTAAACTTTGACATGACAGATATAAAATAATGCCTGAGCCTCCCAACTTGTAAAATAACTTGTTTGGTGCATTTTTACATGAAATATTTGCATCATGCAATCTAACTGGCATTTAAAGCGTTAAACTCCTCCAATGATGTTTGGTAGTTCTGAGCAGTCCTGAAGCTGTTAACATCCTCATCCTCATCCTGTCCACGCTGTATATATCTGGAGGATTCAAGTGAAGTGAGAAGCTGCAGATGCTCTCAATGAAGCGGATCCAGGGAAGGGCTGTGAGTACAAAGGCACATCGTCACAGCTCAGTCTGAGGACTTTAAAAACACAAGCTTAGTGTGAGCACCATCAAATATATTGATTGAATATCTCATTTGTTTTCTGTGTCATTAGTTTGTAAAACCTGCGCTGTGTTTTGGAGGAAGAACTGTGTTGTTGGACTGCATCTGTTCTTCCTCTAAAGTTCTGTGTGTGCTTCTATTTATTTATTTATTTATTTGTTAGTTGGAAAGTGGTCGAGGTCGATCATTACATTCTTTGTGAGCTTCACATGGTGTTTGCTGTGACTACAACAAAGAAAGAGCCCAACAACTCTTCAGAAGACAGACCTGCTGCCACAGCTTCTAAATGAATGTGAAGTGTCCCACACTGTCACACTAAGTTCAGACTGAATGTGTCCTTCAGCGCCACCTGCTGACAGAGGTGTGTGTGTGCAGCAGTGCAGACTGTAAAAGCTGACACAGAGTGTGACTGTGAGTTTCAGTCAGACTGTAGATTGATGTTGTTGTAGCCGTACTGACTGAACCTGATGACTCTTCACCTCTGTGTCCTCTCACAGAGAGAAGATGATCCTGCTGCTCCTCATCCTCACCTCCTCAGCAGCAGCACTTGAAGTGAAGGAGACACAGAGCTCCTATCAGGCAGAGGAGAACCACCACATCACACTGGAGTGGACGTTCCCCACAGACACTCAGACTAAGACTGAGGAGATTAATGTCTACTGTGTTCAAATAACCAGACAGAAAGAATCAGTCCTGTATCTGGTCCATGCTGGTGTTGAGCTCTCAGAGTCTGTGGATGAAGGTTTTTCAGGAAGAGTCCAGAGTGACACAGACGCCCTCAGAGAAGGACGAATCAGACTTCATCTGTCCAGACTCAGGACTGAAGACTCTGGTCTGTATGTGTGTGATGTGAGGACAGCTTCTGGTTCTGGTTCTTCCAGCTGTGAGCTCACAGTCTCTGGTGAGTAAGTTAAAGCTGCTGTCTGCTGAGAACTGTCTGATTTCTGTTCTTCTAACTGTAACATATAATATTCTGTACAGACAGACAGCATCAGGTTCAATTCAAACAGTCCACATGTTCATTTAATCATCAACAAGTCTCAACTCACATTTTTGTCCTTTACAGCAGCTGCTGCTCAGACACACACGGACAGACCAGCTCTGAGTCCAGCTCTGAGTCCACCAGCAGACACAGGAGGACGGACAGGACTCATCATTGGACTGACAGTAGGAGTTCTGCTGATGGTCTTTGTAGTTTTATTTTGTGTGTTTAGAAAGAATCTGAAGTCTGGTGTCTCAGAACAACAACCCTCCACATACGATGCAGTTAGTGGTGAAACTAAGATACTAATTGAGTCATTAATAAGAAATGATCAACAGCACATAGTCCAGCTCTGAGTCCAGCAGCAGACAAAAGTGGGAGGCTTGAAACAGCAGTGTTACTGGTTCTCGGTGGTGTTTGTGGTCTGCTTTTGTTGCCTTTTTGTTTGGAAAAGATACATCTCATACAAACCATCTATCAGAACCGAAACAACTCTTTTCAAAAAGACTCGTTAGAGCTTCATTACACCTTGTTGTAATGTGGTTGTGTTGTTGTGTACGGATCAGTGAGCGGCTGTGACAGAGCTGGACTTTGTATCAGACTGATGCTGTGATGGAGGAGCTGGGAGGAGCCTGCAGGAGCTCATTCAAAGACACACAGCAGCAGTTCAAGCTGCTGGACTCTGATCCATCAAACTGATCGATCCTTAATCTGCTGAAGTTACTGATGACTTCTAAAACTCTTCTGAACATTTATGGATGTGGAGGGAACACGGGCCTGGACTGAGGGGTGAAACGTCTGCTTCACCTTCAGCAGAATGGACTGCAGCAGCTCAGGTTTCTGTCAGCAGGTGGCGCCACAGAGTCGTTATTAAGAGACCTTCATCCGAACAGAACTTTAAAGCTCATCATTTATTATTTATTCTACTGTCAGACTGTTTTATTGGACTTTGATATTATTTTTAGTGAAACCTGTAAAACAGAATCAATAAAGTTTGTATTGATTAAATTATTTACACACTCTCTGTAATGTTGGTGCACACAGACTGTTGAAATGAAGGGATTATTGTTAATCTGTGATCATCCAAACATTCATCTGTTCACATGCATGCTCAGAACTGTTGGCTCATCTGTCCTAAAATGAGGTGAGGTGTCACGTCTCTCCTGTGTGTGTGTGTGTCCAGAGCGCAGGGGGCGCCACCTTCCTCTGATCCAGAACAGGAAGTGAGCGTGTACTGAGAACCTCCTCAGGTTCCTCCCCGCGTCCTCCTGAGGATCCTCCGGAGGATCCTCCACCGTTGGTAAATGGGACGGTCTGGCCTTCAAAGCACTTCCTGATTGTGGCGCGACGTCATAAATTTTGCCCCGGGAAAAACAAAAGCAGCGACAGCGACACAACACGGACTACACAACAAGTGGAACAACAGTGTGGATTTAGACATTTGGAATATTTTAATATATTTATTTGTTGTTGGAGGAAGAGGAGAGGCGGCTCCAGCGGCAGCAAAACCGGTGACGGCTCATTTTCTTCAGGCTGGGAGAGCGCAGTGGGGAGGTGACGGTAAGCTGCTGTTTAACCATATTATTGATCATAATTAATATACCAGTTACTGAGCAAACGCTAGATATATAACCAGTAGATAGACAAATATGATTAAATGTAATTTATATTTGATTCAATCGTAAGACTTGATACAGGGTCTGTTTGTAATTTTAATACTTTAAATAAATAGCTAAATGTGTACGAACCCTGCAAATAACCCTGAAAGCACTGCTTTAATGTGTCATTAAGCATCAGGTCTGTCACTGCACCAGAGAATTACTGCTGGGTGGAGGAGAGTGGGGCTCCCTGCAGGACCAGCTGTCTGTCCTGGAGGAGGTGTACTGACCATCATCACCTCTGGAGGGTGAGGATACATATTTTATAGCTTTTCATATTTTAAGCTGCTTTGGAAGCCGCTCTGTTGAAGTTATTATTTTTATTTTTGCCCTTTTTAAAAACATCTTTAGTAACATGGCAGCCGCCGATCGTCAGCTCTGCAAACCCTGATGGACGATGTGGTTCAGAGGAGACAGGCAGATGATGTCCCACTCACAGCCAGAGGACTCCAAGGTCTTCACCGTGGCATCATCCAGTCCAGCAGCACCAAGGACTCCTGCTCAGCCAAACATTTATATATATGTTCTTTGTAAATAGTATTTTGATCTTTATAAATAATAAACTGCACATTTTCATAATGCCCACTGGTAAATAGTTAGAAATGTTCAAACTGTGTCTTTGTAAATATTGTACATAACAGAACAATAAATGATTTACTGTGTCACTGAGAAGTTGTTCAAAAGTTTACTTCAATTATAAATAGGTGATGAAACACATGATGTAACAAGGTGAGAAGAGTTTAAGAACACAGAGACAAGAACGATTTAATATCATCCTTTAATTTAATAAGTAACATTTAAATAACACAGAACATAAAATCACTGCTGTCCACATCCTCTGTATGAGCTGAGGTCTGTCCGTTCTTTCTCTGCTCTCCCCCTCTCTCTCCCCTCTCTCTCCCTCTCTCTCTCTCTCTCTCTCTCTCTCTCTCCCTCCCTCTCCAGTCTCATCTCCTCCGTTATCAATTGTCAGGTTTCTTCTGTTTCTCTCTGCTCCTCCTACAACAAAATGCCAACAGGCAGAATGACCGTTTGATATAATAACGATAATATTGCTCCTCACGTGAACTATACTTTATACTATACTACAGTAAACAACAAGAAAGAACATTCAATCAAAGCGTTTAGTTTTAGCGCCTCGTATCAACAGGACGTCATGTTTGTAAATATAAAACTCATTTTTTTAATGCCACTGTCACTACTAGCATTTTAAAACTCTGGAACTACTGCTCTTTACTTACATTTAAATGTGAATTCGGCACTCCTGCCGCTGCCGCTCGCTTGGTCCGTCATCGTACTATTGGACAAAAAGTAGGTCCGCAAAGCATTGTGGGATATTTAAGGCCACGAAGGATGGTAGCGATGCGTCCTCCAAATTCAGGCAAAAGGAGGACGCATTTGAAGGACGCATTTGAAGGACCCTTCGACTTTTGGCGAATTGGGACAGCCTTCGCGCAGCTTTGTGACGTAAGCGGCCTTAAAATGCGCACTCCGAAGGATGCAGACCCTGAAATGGGACACAGCCAACGTGTGAGTTCAGAGTGCAGGAAATCCTCTTCCTGGGAGACAAGCTAACTGCTGAAGGTGTACAACCAGACCAGGAGAAGATAAAAGCAATACTAAATATGCCTAGGCCAACAGACAAGACAGGTGTACTTCGCATCATGGGGATGGTGAACTTCATTGGAAAATTCATTCCCAACCTTACTGCCAAGACCTCATGCATCCGTGAACTCGTGCATAAGGACTGTGATTTCAGCTGGATGGATAAGCATGAGAAGGAGTGGCAAACGCTGAAAAAGACGCTGACCACGGCACCTGTCTTAGCGTTTTATGACCACAACAAAAAGATTAAAGTGTCAACGGATGCATCAAAAGATGGTATTGGAGCAGTACTCCTCCAGGCTGAGGATGAACACTGGAAACCTGTGGCCTATGCATCGAGGGCCATGACTAGATCAGAGTGTAAGTATGCTCAGATTGAGAAGGAGTGTTTGGGTGTGGCCTATGGCTTAGAGCGATTTCATAGCTATATATATGGACTGGCATCTTTCATTGTGGAGACAGATCATCGACCACTTGTCTCCATCATCAAAAAGAATCTGAATGAAATGTCCCCACGGATCCAGCGCCTCATGATGAAGATGCAGAGGTATGATTTTGAGCTTGTGTACACGCCAGGAAAATACTTGTTCCTCGCTGATGCCCTCTCCAGAGCACCTGTAGGTAACTGTGTGAGCACGACGGATGAAGATGTGGAACTTCATGTCAATATGGTGACTGCTGCACTGCCTGTGTCGGACACAAAGACAAGACAAATAGCTGAAGCTACAAAACAAGACACAGAACTGCAATGTGTGATCCAGAATATGGATGAAGGTTGGCCTGTGGGGTCATGTCCACAGTTTTACCACATCCGTGGCGGTCTCAGCTTGGTGGACGGGCTCTTGCTGCAGCGGGAGAGGATAGTAATCCCACAAGCTTTAAGACAGGACATTCTAAACAGGATACATGAGGGACACCTTGGAATAGAGAAGTGTAAAAGACGAGCGAGAGAGTCAGTTTATTGGCCCGGACTCAACAAAGACATCGAGACACTGGTGAGCAAATGTGACACATGCCAGAAACACAGAAGTAGACAAAGCAAAGAGCCAATGGTGATAACAGAGTTGCCCACTTCACCCTGGCACAAAGTGGGAATGGACTTGTTTCATCTCAAAGGCAAAGACTACCTGGTGGTAATTGATTACTACTCTAACTTTCCAGAAATGGCTCTGCTAACAAACACATCATCTGCCTGTGTCATAATGCACACCAAATCTATATTTGCCAGACATGGCATCCCACATATTGTCATGAGTGACAATGGCCCATGTTTCAGTAGCAAGGAATGGCTAAGGTTTGCAGAGCAATATGATTTTAAGCATGTGACATCAAGTCCACAATATGCACAATCAAACGGACAAGCAGAAAAGGGAGTGCACATTCTGAAACAACTTCTGAAGAAAGCATCAGACAGTAACTCAGATCCTTACCTGGCCCTTCTCAGCTACCGGACATCTCCTCTTCAGTGCGGATTATCACCTGCTGAACTGCTAATGAACAGAAAGCTCCGCACAACACTGCCAAGCTACTCATACAATGGTGTCAAACAAAAGAAACCTGTGAAGCTGGAAAACCGACGACACCAGCAGAAAATAAGACAAAAGACATTTTATGACACTTCAGCCAAACCACTTTCTCCACTGGCAAGCAGTGATCCAGTGCGGATCGAGGACATTGATGGCTGGACTACAAAGGGAACTGTGTTACAGGAAGTGGCACCGCGATCATTCACAGTGAGGACGGATGATGGACAAGTTCTTAGGCGTAATCGCCGCAGTCTGCTAAAGACTCCACAAACAAGTGATGCTCTTGACAGGGTTGACAAAGGAGTACCCATCACCACACCTCCCATTGATGGCAATGCTAACAATACACCAACCGAAAGACAAGAACTGAGGAGATCTGCACGACAAATAAAGAAACCAGACAGATTGAATCTATAGAAGTATCTGAAAAGGGAGAATGTTTGTTTATTGAAAATGCTTGTTGTTTCGTATGAACCGGGTCTGCTCAGTTATGTTGCTAGATTGTTATTGCAATGAGATTTGCACATGTGTTATTAATGTTTATTGTTGCACAGTATTCACTGTTAAAGAAAGGGGGATGTGATGATCAGTTGTAATTACACATGTGTACCACTAGGATGCACTACTTACCTGACACAATGGATGTGTAGAAGAAGAGGTAGATGTGACTGTGTTCCCATGTGTTATGGCTAACAAGTTGGAAGCAGCAGGTAAAATAAAAGAGACCAAAAGGAAACTCTGCTTTCTTCTTTACGAAGCATAAACACAACACTGGAGGTCAGACGACGGGGCAGGGGCCTGCAATATCTGGTGGACTGGCAGTGTTATGGCCCTGAGGAGAGATCGTGGGAACCAGCTTCAAGGATTTTGGACCCAACTCTCATCCAAGACTTCTACCGCCTTCATCCGGATAAACCAGGTAGTGCGCACGTTGAGGAGGGGGTACTGTCAGGGTTTTGAGCCCCTTCCCCTTCCTCATGTGTGCACCCTCCCCCTCCTGTGATTACCTGCTCCGCCCTAATGTGCTTCACCTGTGTCCTATTGTCTTCCCGCTCTCCTGTGTATAAAGTCTGTGTGTTTCCTTCCCCTTGTTGTCAGTTCATCTTAATAATAATAATAATAATACATTTTATTTGTAATGCACTTTACATTTGCGAGCAAATCTCAAAGTGCTACATAAAATCAGCAAGGCAACAGTGTACACTAGTCATTAAAATTAGCAAGGCAACATTATAAAACTAATCAATAGATAGGGGTTAAAAGAACAAAAGAAGAAACGCAGAAAGAAAACCAACATAAAATCCAACATAAAACTGTCCTAGCTGGAATAGGCTTCCAGGAAAAGGAAGGTCTTTAAGCCTTTTTTAAAAGCATCCACCGTTTGTGGAGCTCTAAGGTGGTCTGGCAGAGCGTTCCACAGACGGGGAGCAGCAGCCGCAAAGGCCCTGTCGCCCATACTTTTTAAAAGAGTTCTGGGTGGCTGCAATCTGTGACTGTTGCCTGACCGGGTTCTATTGTTTGTGTGTGAAGTGAGGAGTTCCCTGAGATAATCTGGGGCATTAGCGTGGAGACAGAGGTGAGTGTGAAGCAGGAGTTTGTACTTTATACGGGAGCGGATGGGGAGCCAATGGAGTGTGTGCAGAACGGGGGGAAATGTGTTCATGTTTTCGCACCCTCATCAGGATCCTGGCAGCGCTGTTTTGTACATACTGTAGCTTTTGTAAGCTCTTGCCAGGAATCCCGATGAGGAGTGCGTTGCAGTAGTCCAGCCTGGAGGAGACAAAGGCATGGACAAGCCTCTCTGCAGCTGGGCGTGAAAGGGAGAGGCGGAGTGTAGCGATATTACGGAGGTGGAAGAAGGAGGTTTTGCATATTGCATACAATACATACAATCTGATAAACTCTATGCGAAGAAGATGTGTTGCACTGCATGAGGCAAATGGTGGTCACACCAGATACTGACTGGTTCTGAGTCCCCAGACCGCCAATAAAGCAGAAACAAAATGCACATTTCAGGGTGGCCTTTTATTGTGGGCAGTTTGAGGTACACCTGTGCACTAATCATGATGTCAGATCAGCATCTTGATGTGGCACACCTGTGAGGTGGGATGGATTATCTCAGCAAAGCAGAAGTGCTCACTATCACACATTTAGACAGATTTGTGAACAATGTTTGAGAGGAATGGTAATATTGTGTATCTGGAATGAAGTTTAGATCTTCAAGTCCATCTCATGAAACATGGGAGCAAAAACAAAAGTGTTGCGTTTATATTTTTGTTGAGTGTATTATACCAAGAGCCTGTGATGTGTCAATGATTGACAGTAACACTGATTTTGATGCATTGTTATTTTTATTTGCAGTGGCGTTTTTATAACAAAACTCACACTCATGATCCTCTGGACAAAATATGTACCCACCTTAAAAACTGCTGTAAAAATATGATATATTAATATTTTTTCACAGTTTAAATAACTAAGTCTTTTAATGCTACTTCAGCCTGAAATATACATATCAAATATTAACCCTCATGCATTGTTCGCAAACACTACCCTAATGTGTTGTTCGGGGACAAAAACGTCCCCTAACTTTAACGGTTTTAAAAATATATTAGATAAATATTTTTTTGAAATTTTTTTGCATAGACCTTTTAATTAACTTCAGTTCTAATCAACAGTAGTGAAAAAATCATTTTCCCCCAGGATTTTAACCCTTTAATCACCAATTTTATAAGGGGTGGTGCTGAAAATTGAAAAAAAAACACACAAAATGGCTCATTTTTAATAGAAAAGGTGAATGTGGACTGGATTCTTTTGAACCTTTATTACAGTCTTGGTCATGTCAAACATCAGTAAAAAAATTGACTTGATTGCATTATTAGTTTTTGCACAGCACTGGATTTTCTTTTTTTCTCCCATTTTGTCCCATAGACTTACATTATAAACACACTTTTTTTGACTGCACAGCCATGGCACTACATAATCATGCATTCTTGATTGTTGGTGGTTTACCCTGTTGGTAGGAGGTAACATTTGTGATTTTTACAGTTAACAACTTAATTACCATATTAACCTGTGCTCATGTAGTGTAGTTTCTGGCTTGTATATGGAGTTATAGGGAGTATTTTAGCACATAATTGTGTGTCTACACACTGTGTGTGTATGTTAGAGAGGAAGAGAGCCATTTGCACACTGATCTTGTTGTCTGTGAGTACACACAACCACAGAGTCTTCATAGTAAACAAAAACAAAGAAAGTGTTGCTATGCACGTGTGGCCCTTTGATGTCTACAGGTGCAGACTAAACAAAACAAAAAGGCAAGTGGTCTTACATGTGACCTTGTGGTCATTTGATGGTGAGAAGAGCAGAAAGCAACATGAAGAGAGGATTCACTTGTGCACAATCTCTGGAAATGATTGTGCAGCCTGGCTCTATGAAGGGCCAGGCTGTGAAGCTGTGAAGGCTGCACAAGTAGATCCGTCACTTGTTCACAAGCGAATCCTTCATTCGTTCACAAGTGAATCCTTCCCTCATGCACAGGTGAATCCTCTCTTCATGCTGCTTGCTGCTCTTGTCACCATTAAATGACCAGGAGGATGCATGCAAGTCCACTAGTGTTTTTGTTTTGTTTAGTCTGAACCTCTCAGCATCAAAGGGCCCGTCACTTACTTTTAGGGCTGCAACAAATTTACTTTACTTTACTTTACTAAACTACTTTTAATACTAATTTTAGTAGGGGACTAAACTGTAGATTAGATTTGGTTAGTCAATGATTATTTATTATGTTATCAAGTTATCTATCTATGGTGTCTATTTAGTAACATGCACATGTACGTATGGTCGTGTGGAGCGCAACACACCATGGAAAAGGGGCACTTAGACCTCACTTAGACTAATTCAGTGATCTCAACTGAGACACTAACCTAAAAGTAAAGTCACTCTACTGGAGGACGTGTTTTCCGAAAGCTAAAAAAAAAAAAAAAAACAGCTATTTTACCCATCCACAACTTCAGACGCCAGAACTCCTGGATGTTTTCATTTTACATGCTTATGCATTGCCGTTGTACGTCTGAATTAGGTACACTTCACTTACTTAGTAACTTTATTTTCCTGACTTTCCTTCCCTGACAGTGTGCAAATGGCTCTCTTCCTCTCTAACATACACACACAGTGTGTAGACACACAATTATGTGCTAAAATACTCCCTATAACTCCATATACAAGCCAGAAACTACAGTACATGAGCACAGGCCTGCAGGTAAAGGGTTAATATGGTAATTAAGTTGTTAACTGTAAAAATCACAAATGTTACCTCCTACCAACAGGGTAAACCACCAACAATCAAGAATGCATGATTATGTAGTGCCATGGCTGTGCAGTCAAAAAAAGTGGTTATAATGTAAGTCTATGGGACAAAATGGGAGAAAAAAAGAAAATCCAGTGCTGTGCAAAAACTAATAATGCAATAAAGTCAATTTTACTGATGTTTGACATGACCAAGACTATAATAAAGGTTAAAAAGAATCCAGTCCACATTCACCTTTTCTATTAAAAATGAGCCATTTTGTGTGTTTTTTTTTCAATTTTCAGCACCACCCCTTATAAAATTGGTGATTAAAGGGTTAAAATCCTGGGGGAAAATGATTTTTTCACTACTGTTGATTAGAACTGAAGTTAATTAAAAGGTCTATGCAAAAAAATTTCAAAAAAATATTTATCTAATATATTTTTAAAACCGTTAAAGTTAGGGGACGTTTTTGTCCCCGAACAACACATTAGGGGGTAAAATTTGCCCACAGTGTACCGTTGACCTATGAAAAATTTTAAAATCATATTAACAAAATTTATGTAAAATTAAGCTTATTGAGGAAAAATGATTCAATTTGTCCACATATTGACAAAGTTATGGCCAAAATAAACAGAAAAATTTCTCTCAGAGGACAAAAATGTCCCGAACAACGCATGAGGGTTAATTATATTTTCAGGATTTTAAAGAAGACCTCAGTGACCATGAAGAGGAACAAACATGTCTGCAGACTGTGAGTATCACAGCTGCTGCTGTTTGACTGATGATCCATGAGGAGACATGACAGCATGAGGACAGCTTCAACAGACATGTGTCAATGTTTCTGATCACAGTGCACCCACTGATCCTCAGACAGATGAACCATCAGAGGAAGAGGAGGAAGAGGAGGTCTGCACACCACTCCCAGCTTAGATGATGAAGATAGAGGAGCAGAGTCTGCAGGTCTGATCACTGTAGGACTCTGTACAAGAAGATTTAATGGCTGACCTTCTTGGAGAGGAGTCCTGTTAGTGCTGCTGGGTTGTCTCTTTGATAAACGACGCATCGGATTGGAAGAGTTTTTTATGACAAAATAAAGTGAAACCACAATCTGGGATGCTATTGATACTGCTACTAATACTGCTATTAGAGCTGTCCATCCTCCTGGGTCTGCTGGTGGACTCAGAGCTGGTCTGTCAGGGTGTGTCTGAGCAGCAGCTGCTGTAAAGGACAAAAATGTGAGTTGAGACTTGTTGATGTTTAAATGAACATGTGGACTGTTTGAATTGAACCTGATGCTGTCTGTCTGTACAGAATATTATATGTTACAGTTAGAAGAACAGAAATCAGACAGTTCTCAGCAGACAGCAGCTTTAACTTACTCACCAGAGACTGTGAGCTCACAGCTGGAAGAACCAAAACCAGAAGCTGTCCTCACATCACACACATACAGACCAGAGTCTTCAGTCCTGAGTCTGGACAGATGAAGTCTGATTCGTCCTTCTCTGAGGGCGTCTGTGTCACTCTGGACTCTTCCTGAAAAACCTTCATCCACAGACTCTGAGAGCTCAACACCAGCAAGGACCACATACAGGACTGATCCTTTCTGGTTGGTTAAATGATCACAGAGGACATAAATGTCCTCAGTCTTAGTCTGAGTGTCTGTGGGGAACGTCCACTCCAGTGTGATGTTGTGGTTCTCCTCTGCCTGATAGGAGCTCTGTGTCTCCTTCACTTCAAGTGCTGCTGCTGAGGAGGTGAGGATGAGGAGCAGCAGGATCATCTTCTCTCTGTGAGAGGACACAGAGGTGAAGAGTCATCAGGTTCAGTTCAGTTTTTTTTAATAAAACTTGATTTGTTGTTTTACTGTTACACAACAACACACACACCTAAACCTGAGAGTGTTGTTTGTTGACACACTGTCACTTGTTGCTGGGTAAAAACATCCCTCTGTATGTATCAGAGAGGAAGACGTGACTTCTTGCAGCTGATCAGAAGGACAAAGAGGGAGCACAGCACCTGTCTGTCTGACCGCTCTACTCACAGACCTGGACAGTGTTTCTGCATTTACAGTGACGAGTGCTGCTGTTGTTAACTTGTATCTGATCTACAGCACTCTGCTGCTGGTGGGTGTGACAGACAGCAAACAGGCGGAGCAGGACACAGAGACAGGGACCACCCCCTGCACTCTGCTCCACCCTTCGTGGGTGTTTCCTTTTTGTCCCCGAGCAGAGTGAAGGCAAAAATAAAACAACAACAGAAGAGTCCAACAAGTCTCCATCAGTGTGTGTGTCCCTCCTTCACACAGACTGAATGTGTCCACATGTGTCTCTTGGGTCCATGTTGTCCCTCCTGTCATGTCTTTGTTCCATCAACATGTGTTTGTTTGAGCTGCTAAACTGATTCTGTACAAACACCTTGTTTTTACACTTTACACAAACTTACACACACACACACTAACACAACAACAACACACTGGCTCTTACCTTTTCAGCAGCTGACAGGAAGCCCTTCTGTAACCACAGTTCCAACCAGTCTGTGCAACACAGCAGTGCACACACTCATATACACACTCAGCACTGATCACTGTGTCCCGTCCACTGAACACTCCTCCTCTGTGTTCTGTTTTTAGGAACTTTGGTTTCATGTTCGTCTTCCTGATCTTTCAAATGAACTGAGTCCATCAGGGAGCCCCTGAAGGTGCACAGCATGTTCACATGTGTCCTAACACACTGTTTACAGTCATATTTATCAGGACGGAACAAACTGATCAATAAAGTGTGTTTTAACTTTTATGTTGATGGTCATATTTTATTAAAACACCAAATATTTCTGCAGGTTCTTCATCACAAGCTGACAACATGCTGCTGTCACACAGTTCCTGGATTACACAAACCCAGAGGAGGAGGCTGTAAACACACAGCGTGCTCAGTCTGAATGAGGAAGTCTGAGCAGAGAGAGAGAGAGAGCTGCTGATAGAGACGCTGCTTCACACTCTCAGTAAGGAAGTTCACCTTAATGTCTGCAGTAAAGTAGTAAAAGTACAGTAAAGTAAATAAAGTGTTTTAAAGTGTTTTACGTATCAACACATACAAAATAACTCTTTTAAAGATTCTTTAACCTTGTTCTCTGCGTGGTTAAAACACATGAAAGCTCTCACATCCATCCTCTGTGTGTGGAACAAAGAGGATGTAAACCCGCCACCATGTGTGTTACCTCCACCGTCCATGTTGCAGAGTGATCGCTGTAAGAGCGCAGTGTCCTTGATCCATAACATATTTGTCACAATCATGAGTTAAAAAGTCACAATTCTGCATAAATGAATGAGATATAACTTCTAGCTACAGCTGAATGATGTTCAGAACCAGCAGGGTGACAGTATCTGCACCAACACACTCAGAACGCCCCACAAAGCTGCAGGTGTTTGAACGCACCATCAGTCTTTGAAGGTCCAGACAGGCTGGGATGTCACAGAATGCCAGTCATGCTAGTCAGAAGAGAAACCAGATCCAGGACTGGTCTCTGTGTAGGTTCTGGTTTGTGTGTTGTGACATGTGCAGGACTTGGACTTTGGTGTGTCTTTAGGAACAGGTTCACCTCAGTCACACAGTGCACTTTATATGACTTCTAAGTTGTTACAGTACTATTGTTTACATAGGCTTTACCTCATGATGACGCCACGTGTCTCAGTCTGGGCTAGAACTGGTCCACATGAGGAATAACAGTCCAGAATAAAGACTGTCTCTAAAACAAAGTGTCCCATCTGTCTGTGTTTCAGGGCTGAAACATGTCCAGAGAGACCCTCTACCTGGTTTTACTTGTGGTCCTGCTCTGTGCTGGCCTGGGTGAGTCCACCATGTCAGATCAGTCAGTGCTGCTGAGCTCAGACAGCGTCACATATCAGCTGATACTGAGACGGATCAATGAAGACAGCGGTCTGATCATCTGTCACTGCTGTGTGTGTCTCTTGTTCTGTGTCGTCCTCTGACCCTCACAGCTCAGACGTCCCTCACCCTGAATGTGACTCAGGACGTCTACCAGGCAGACGTCTACCGGTCCTGACAGACTCTCCTCCTGACCCACTGGTGATTGATGTCATGCGTGTGGATCCACTGAGGCCTATCTTCCGCTATGACAGCCGGCGGGGAGAGGAGCTGTATCTACAGGAGGACTCTAGGGGGCGCCTGAGGTGTGCCTCACTTTCACCTCTTTGCCTGTATGTGGAGTTTAGGTGGACTGTGACACTGCAACATAATGACAGTCAGAGACCCCCCACTAACACTCAGGGACACTCAGACCACCTGAAGACTGTGGAGCAGCTGTGGGTGCACTGCACAGTGAGGCAGGCTGAGGCTGACGAGTGTGTTCTTTAAATGTGTGTTTGTGTTGATGTTTTCTGATTGAACTGTTCATCATCAACCAGCAGACCCAGCTCATCAGGTGTGATCCTCTCAGGGTTGCAGCATCATCTTTCCTCCTGGGTTATGACAGGAAGGTTGATGGTCACATACAGCTAGGACTGTTTGATGTTTACAGTTGTTCAAACAGCATTCATTGTGTCATTAATAGGAGCAATAATTACCAACAGCTGCTGCATATTTGTGTCTGAATCATATCAACATCAGTCAGCTGTTACAGTGTGAGTGAACCTGTGGATACTCTGTGCTGATGTCCAAACACATCAGAGGTGGGGTCATCATCAGAGGTGGGACCGAGTCAGGAGAGCTGAGTCCAAAGTCCTTAACTTTTAATTCTGAGTCTTTGAATGCATGTGTGACAGAGCAAAGGTCTGTCAGTCATTGTACAGGATGAGGTGTAACATGAACACTCACTGTGACATCTGTACAGGAACTAAGCGGGAAAAAACCCGTGAAAGGAGCAGTGTCATGTGATAACTTCCTTCCTGAAAAACACAGACTGTCAGAGTCAGAGCGAGGTGTCATGATGCACTTGAGGCAGCTGAAGTTAACGCCTTTTTCTGTCTGGTTCGTCACAGTGTCCCTCCCTGTATGTAAATGAGCATGGTCCTGAGCAGCTCGGTGTAAATCAGTACAGGAAGTGATCAAGTTCTAAATTAAAGTCACATTCATGAACTTCACGGTTTATTTGTCGCCTCAAATGTTTTCAGAAACTCGTTTAACTGAATTATTTCAACGATATCAGAGAAAGTTTTTAACCGAGCCGCCATGTTTGTTCTGTTTGAAACTCCGCCCACAGTGAGAAACCAGCCAATCAGAAGAGACCTCTGTTTATTTAGACTGCACGAGGACTTGCAATCGCCCAAAAACTTTAAAGGAGTGAGCCGAGGACATTTCCCCCTGTGAACCATTCAATCAGGTTTGCTGTGAGTCGTGCAGCTAAAAAGGATTTCAGGATCCCAGCCTGAAGGTCAGACTCGGTGTGTTACTGTGGGTTAAGGTGATTCTCGTGAAGTGTCAGCAGTGAGTGAAGGTGTTGGTCAGCAGCTCCATCAGTCTGTAACAGCTAGGGGTGGGCGAATCGATCTAAATATCCATAGTATCGATACCAACGTTAGGATCAGTAATTACTCGATACTAGCGTGATGAGATCGATATTTCTCTGGAAGTTTCTCTTCATACCTTCAGCAACTTTACTCGTATTTACTCGCGGTGCAAACAGCGCTGCTCTCTCACTCTGCTCAGTGCGCAGGCGCTGAGTTATTTCACAGCGACAGACGAGGAAGAAGAAAAAGCGACAGGAAAGCGACCTGCGGCTGTGTAAACACAACTCATTTACACAAACATAAAGCAGCAGAGCCCAAAGACCTCGAGCTGCAGACCAGAGGGAGGAGGAAGAGGCAGATCTCCGAACATGAACCACAGACAGAGGTGACTGACAGATGCTTAACACTCATGAATATCCAGGTAGATGAGTTAAAGAAGTGAAAGTTCAGACTGAGTAATCACTCAGAATGACTGAACAGTCATCACATCACCAGCTGAAATAAATCTCGTTTTTCTCAAATTCCAAAATGTAATTATATAAGTTTATATAATGATATGTATTTCAGTGTGGTTAGTATAATTATTACCTGTAGAAGGATCTTTATTCTTCATATTTAGGCTACATGTGTTAGACTTTAATCAAATTACCTTCATTATGATATTTAACCTACATGATTCATAAACAGCCATGGCTGTCACAAGGAGCATCGCTGACATGATGGTGAAGTTGTCATTTCATTCAAGTTATACAGTTTTGCACTTTTGTTTCAGCTTGATTTACTTAACAAATGTTTATTGTGCATTATTATTCTGCTAATCATGATCAACTAATTAAAAGGCAAAAGAATAATCATTGTATGATCAGGATTGTTTTTTTTATTCCTTTGATCATCATCATTTAGCAGCCTCTCTTCACTTAAAGCCCACAGCACCATCACACACTGGACTGGGCAGCTTTATACTGTAAATGTAATTTAACTACACTCAGACTGAATGTGTCCCACAGCGCCACCTGCTGGCAGAGGTGTGTGTGTGCAGCAGTGCAGACTGTAAAAGCTGACACAGAGTGTGACTGTGAGTTTCAGTCAGACTGTAGATTGATGTTGTTGTAGCCGTACTGACTGAACCTGATGACTCTTCACCTCTGTGTCCTCTCACAGAGAGAAGATGATCCTGCTGCTCCTCATCCTCACCTCCTCAGCAGCAGCACTTGAAGTGAAGGAGACACAGAGCTCCTATCAGGCAGAGGAGAACCACAACATCACACTGGAGTGGACGTTCCCCACAGACACTCAGACTAAGACTGAGGACATTTATGTCAAATGTGGACATTTTACCAACCAGAAAGAATCAGTCCTGTATCTGGTCCATGCTGGTGTTGAGCTCTCAGAGTCTGTGGATGAAGGTTTTTCAGGAAGAGTCCAGAGTGACACAGACGCTCTCAGAGAAGGACGAATCAGACTTCATCTGTCCAGACTCAGGACTGAAGACTCTGGTCTGTATGTGTGTGATGTGAGGACAGCTTCTGGTTCTGGTTCTTCCAGCTGTGAGCTCACAGTCTCTGGTGAGTAAGTTAAAGCTGCTGTCTGCTGAGAACTGTCTGATTTCTGTTCTTCTAACTGTAACATATAATATTCTGTACAGACAGACAGCATCAGGTTCAATTCAAACAGTCCACATGTTCATTTAAACATCAACAAGTCTCAACTCACATTTTTGTCCTTTACAGCAGCTGCTGCTCAGACACACACTGACAGACCAGCTCTGAGTCCAGCTCTGAGTCCACCAGCAGACACAGGAGGACAATGGACAGGACTCATCATTGGACTGACAGCAGCAGGTCTCCTGGTTGTCTTTGTGGTTACAGTTTGTTTTCTTATGAGACACAGAAAGAGAAACTAACAGCAGAGTCACTGTGTAGTTCTTTGTCTCTGAGTGGTGGACTGACTCTGTCCACAGCTCTTCCAGAGGTCGGCCATGCTGTGTGTTGTTTCAGCTTTATTACAGACTGAGACAGATATGTTATTTATTGACAGAGTTACATTTGCTGATTGATGATCTGATCTGATGTTTATCTTGTAGCAGCCAAGTATTCACACTCTTTAACCCTTTGTTGTCTGAATGTTGACGTCCTCTATGTCTTATATGTAACAGCTCCTGCTGGAGTTACATTTTATTATGTCATGATATTCATGATGTGGGATAGGACTCTTCTTTGCCTCGGTACAAACTGATCTGATGCTGCCTGTCACATGGAGTTATGATGGATTGGATTTTACTGCACACAGTACAAGTTGTATTATATATGACTTCAGTCTTCACTTGCCAGGATTTTACTTGAATGTTTATTAATGTTTAGAATTTATTAGGTTTTATTTTTATGTTACGCTTACGACTTTACCTTATTTATATTTCTAACCTGTCTTTTGAATATACATGGAGCCCCTGGAATGAAAGCAATTTCCCCCTGGGATCAATAAAGTATTTCTGATCTGATCTGATCTGATGATCAGCTGTTTTTCAGCATTAAAATCATCAGTGTGTTCAAACTGTGTCTTCCTGTTTAATCTGACTTCCTGCTTCCATCTGTGTGCTGTAAAAAGTCACATTTAGCCTCAGATGTTCAAACTGTTCTGAATGATTGATATTTACACAGCTAGCAGCTACAGTTAGCATCACAGAGATGAGTTAGCTTGGATGTTAGCTGCTAAATGCTAAATGTAGCTGCTGTGTGGATATCTAATGTGCTACAACATATGAATTTGTCTCTGAGAGATGTTGCAGAGAAGAGTCCACAGAGACACATGAGGAGAGCTGCAGCTGAACTTTGGTCGTTGTCATGACGACGTGTTCCAGAGGGTCTCGTCTTCTGAGACGTCTTCTTCAGTTCAAATCAAACATGGACCATCAGAGTAACATGTAAGTAACAGAAGAAGAATGTCTGCTCCTGTTGCTGCTCCTGTGAGTCTAATGTGGAGTCCTCTCTGTGCTTTACAGGAAACATGATGATCATATCAAAGGACTCCTGCTGTGCAGCTCTGAGTCCTGTCTGTCCTCCTGTCTCTGCTGGGGGACGTCTGTAAAGGACAGAAATGTGAGGTGAGACTTGTTGAGCACAGAAACACATGTGATCAACAACAGTACAGTGACAGCACAGAGTGTGTGTTTGGTTCACATTCACACATCCTGACTGCAGTCATCTTGTTCTTCCACCAGGTGGCAGTCACACACAGTGTTTGATGCAGCAGGCTGAGCCCTGAATAAGTAAAGTCTACTCTGTCCTCACAGTGAAGACACACAGTGCAGCAGTGGACTCTTGGATGCTAACACATTAGCTGCTAACTGTGCTAATCTACTGTACACAGGGAATGAGTGTGAACAGGCTGAATGACACAGAGACTGTCAGGGGTCATGTGATCATCTGCTGTAGCTGTGTCTGCACCACTCTGGGATGACTGTGGGGTCACTTCACGTTCAGCACATGAACATGGTGTTACTGTCAGTCACAGGCTGCTGCTGCTCATCTGTTCATAAAGTGATGAAGCACTTCTACAGAAGGATGAAGCTCCACAGCAGCCTGCAGCCTCCACCCCAAGACCCCACAGCCTCCACAGTGTGAGGGTTTGTGTCACAGTGGCCCTTGGTTCCTCTGTAAAGCCTCACAGAGAACACGTCATGCTGATGATCATCTCCTTCTTCATCACCTCCTTTAGGCCGGAGCCGACCCTTTAAGGACCCTCTACACACAGAACAGGAGCTGGACCTGGACTTTCAGCTCCTGGAGAGCGTCAGTCTACAGCCTGTGAGGACCAGATTCACCTCTAGGGGCAATGGTGAGTTATCTGTGGTGTTAGTGCATGGACAGTTCTGTTTCTGTGTAATAATATTCTGCCTGTGTTTAAGAAGCTGATCAGAAACCTGAAGACCAAACCTGCTGATGTTTAACATCATCAAACTTACTTCATTTAGATATTGTCCACTTAACAGTGAGCATGTGCAGAGAAAACTGTCCATGAGGCTCTGACAGGTTTTAGTCACAGTGATTGACTGATGACAGATCAGAGCATTAAATGAACATCAAGCTTAAAGAAGCAGCATCAGATCAGTGCAAAGAGAAGCTCCTCCAACCATGACGGAGAGCCGCTGATGAGTTTCCACATGTTGGAGACACGTGGATATCAGCACAAAACAACCTCTGCTGGGCCCATGACTTCACTTTACTGTTCTCATAAGGTAATATGAATTAGAAATGTAAACTCCTCTTAAAAGAAATGAAGACTTCTACTGGTTCCTTCACTTTGCATGAAGTGAAGGTTGTAAATAATACAAACAGTCAAATGAAGACAGATGATATTTAACCCTTCAAATATTGCAGCTTGTCTTGAAACAGTCCTTCACACCCTAACCCCACACACACACACACACAGCGTTCATGTTCTTTAAATCTTGCCATTAAAGCAGGGCTCCGCTTCCTTGACTCACCATGTTCCAAAAATGACAAACTGAAGCTCGGCTCAATCCATTGTTTTATTTGGCTTCAATTTGATTCCACAAAATTAAATAAAGTTTATGTGAGGTCAAAGACCAGCCCCTAATTGCTTAGTCTGTGGCAATTACAATATCAAATTAAAGCTGCAAGCAGCGATCATCGGGCCCTCGCACTCCGCGCAACCCCCCCCCCGTCACGGCGTCACCCACTACCCCCACGAGCTGCGGTGATTTTGCCAGCGGTGGGAAAAAGCCGGCAGACAGAAGCAGAGACGTGACATTGCAACAAATCGGTCAATACATGTAAAAATTGTTAGTTTGCAGTAACCTCCTCTTTACAGTAGGTGGCGCTGTCCACAGATGTCCAGACATGGTCGGGGTCGGGTCTGTATCACATGTAAAAAATTTGAGGATTTTAGGAGCATCCGTGGTGGAGTTATATCATCTGCAGTACCCTATGTGTCCACTGGGTGGAGTCAGACACCATGAGAATAGTGGAGACCTGCCTGCATCAAACCTCAAAAAACATTGGATTCATACATGAAAATTGTCAAGAAGCAGTTACTGCCGCCACGGGCAGCCTGATACAGGGAACCAAACATCTGTGATCCTCATTTGGCTGTGAAATGACAGGGAAGGATTAAACGGTGTGAGAGAAGTGCATGTCAGTGTAGAACATGGCACTTCCTGTCTCCACCACAAGGGAGCGCCATGAGCGGCACAGATCATGATGACATGGAGACGTTCAGGGAGGGGCTCTGACCATGTGCAGAAAGTTTGAAGCCTTTTGGAGCAAGTATGTAGGAGAGAGAGCTGTTCGTGTATGAATGGCGAAGTGACGCCACAGCGGCCACGCCCTTTAACTTAGAGAAAAGCTTTTGATCAGCATGGTCTCTAGGTGACAGCGACCAAATATGAAGTCAATCGGTCGAAATCCCTAGGAGGAGTTCCTCCGCATACCAAAGGTGGAAATCAGTGAAATTTGACCGCTAAAATCAAAATGGCTGACTTCCTGTGTGGTCTGGATCAATGGTGCAAGAGACTTTTATGTGCCTCTGGACGTGTTCTGTGTGTGTGCCGATTATTGTCTTCCTACTCCAAAAAAACCCCTATGGAGAGGGGTATTTTAAAAACTCAAGGGGGCGCCATTGAGCCAATTTGCCCCGCCCACTTACGAGACCCGATCAGTTGGTAGGACACGCCCCCGTGAACGTGTGTATGAATTTTCATGATCATAGAAGGTCGTTAAGGTCATTAAAAACTCAAACGTAATCTCACGGCGAAGGATCGACAGTCGGCGCCCCGCCACACGGACACCATTGCGCGCAGCTTCACAGCCTTCATAGTTTCGCTTCACCAACTAGTTGGGAAGGTTCTAGAGGTGAAACGAAGTTGATGCTGTCAACTATGTAGGAGCAGTACACGTCAGACAGAGTAAAAAGAGGTCATTTCCTGTTACCAGCAGGGGGCACCACGAGTAAGGCAGGGTTTCAACATATGGAGGCGTTCAGGGCGGAGCCCTCATCATGCTCATAAAGTTTGAAGACGTTTGGATAAAGTATGCAGGTGTGAGAGCCGTTCAAAGTTACATGGCGAAATCATGAATCGTCGCCAGACTTTGGCGAGCCACAGAGGCCACGCCCTTTAAGTTAGAAGAAAGCTTTTGATAACTTTTGATCAGCAGGTCCTTTAGGTGACCTCCAGCAAATTTCAGGTCAATTGGGTGAAAGCTCTGGGAGGAGTTCGCTCACATACCAATGGTGTAAATCGCCATTTTCCATCCAAGATGGCGGACTTCCTGTTGGGTTAAGGTCATGGTGTCAAGAGACTTTTTGGTGCGTCTTGCTATGATAAACATGTGTACCGATTTTCGTGCACCTACTCCAAACTAAGCCAAATGCGAGGGGTGTTTTGAAAATTTCAAGGGGGAGCTGTAGAGCCATTTTGCCCCGCCCCTTTGCAGCGACCACAAAACATCAAATTTTTCGCCACCCCTGATGAGTGTGCAAAGTTTCGTGAGTTTTCGTCCATGGCAAAGGGGCGAAAAATGCAGTTAAACAGGCAGGCAAATAAGAATAACCACTCGGGCCTTCGCACCACTCGGTGCTCGGGCCCTAAAAATAGAGCCAATGCTAATACCTAAAACAATATTTCATTTTCATGATACCAAAATATAAGTCCATAAATCAAAGTCCATTCATGTCATCTCTTTTTTTCGGCCTCCAGAAGCAGGCATACTTTGTTGATAGGTCTTTGTAGCACGCTTGTTTTTGTTTTCACTAAGACACTGCGGACTAGTCCTTTACTTCCAGGTTGGGTCTTAAGAATTCATCCGAGCACCCAGGAATTCCTGGGAGCCATCTCATCCACAATGATGCCAAGGTCTCCAGGTAGGAAGTTTCTTTTGGTATTATTCCACTTGTTTCACTGTTGCATGATTGGGAGGTATTCTCTGACCCACCTTCTCCAAAATAGGTCTGCTATATACTGTACTTGTCTCCATCTTCTTCTAGAGTATATGTCCTCCCTCTTGAACAGTCCCGGTGGCATGACAGGATTCGTTTTTAGTAAAAGTAGATGGTTTGGTGTCAGAGGTTCCAAGTCATTTAAATGGTTACTGTGGTGATTGGTCTGTCGTTTAATATTGCTTCTACTTCGCATAATGCGGTTTGCAGGGCTTCATCATCCAGAACCTGTTCTTTTACCACAGAGCACAAAATCTTTTTTAGTGACTTAATAAGTCTTTCCCATACTCCTCCATGGTGAGCACCTGCTGCAGCATTAAATGTCCATTCAATTCCTTCTTGAAGCAATTTTTTTGTATTATGTCATGATTCAGCAGTGGCTCAGTGGTATAGCAGGGTTGTCCAGTAACCGGAAGGTTGGTGATGCAGGAGTTGGTGTCCAAACTACTCACCACTTCAAGATGGACTGCCCGACTTACTTACTAGACGAGTAAAGATTACTCCCCACCGCTTCACAGTTGTTCTGCCTTGTTTTATTTCAAAAGGGCCGAAACTGTCCATGCCAACTGAAGTGAAAGGTGGCAAATCTGGAGTCACACGATCCTGAGGGAGATCAGCCATTTTTTTGCTCTCCCACTTTAGATTGCATTCTTCTGCAAAAAAATGCAGTTTCTGATTATCTTATGTGCTGTGGAATTAGCAGAAGGCATCCAAAATGTTTGTCCTAATTTGGAAAGCATGTAGTTTCTTCCAGAATGACCTACTTCCTTATGTATGTGTCTTAGAATGATATTTGATATGTGGGGTTTTTTTCGACAATATCATAGGATTCTTAATGCCTGATGGCATAGCTGATTTGTTAATCCTTCCCCCAACTCTCAATATCCCGTGATCTAGGATTGGATCCATCTTCATAATGGGGTGGGAAGTATCGCTGCTGCTCATGTGCCACTATGGCTTTTTCAGCCTTTTCTATGTCATCCAGTCAGATTTGTACTGAGTGTCACATTTAGCTTCGCAACCCGTTCTTTTGTGCCTTTCCATTACACTGCCGTGCATCAAAAGGTGTCATCTTTTGTTTTCCAGCAATTTCTAAGAGAAGCTGTTTTAGCTTCAGCATCCATGTTATATGTTTGGACTGATGGATGTGATCATCTGAATTGATCTGATCCAACATGGAAGTTTTTATTATTATGAATCCATCATACAAACACAAAGTGTTTCTACACTCAGACCTCATGTGATAAACTAATGTTACAGCTATTATCAATGTTTCTGATAGAAAGACACAAACACAAGAGTCAGCTCATAAACACAATATTTACATGTTTACATTCAAACTGTATGAACAGCACTGTAACAATCATGGCTGTAACATTATGAGGACAACAATACTTCTTCTATTGTCCCAGCTGATGGATCGATCATTGATAACTAGCTGTGTGTGGATCAACAGTGTGCATTAAGGCTGTTCCATACTCCGCGAGACAAAGAGTGGAGAACGCGCTCCACGGGTGGTAAGAGATAAAAAAAAGGTCTTTTCCACACGGAGGTACCATACCATACCACACGTCTCGCGTACCATACGCGAGACGTGTGTGTGCAGTACTCCTCAAACGGCCCGCCCACTGCAGCGCACGTCAGACACCAAACAGGAACAACATCACACACAGCCCACCTCCAGTGTTTGTGAACAGAGGAAGGTACAGCAGCTGACATTATGGATTTTGCAGCTTTGTTAAAGGAGATGGACGAGGAGACGAACATGCGTAAAGAGGAAGAAGAAGAGGAGTTGTTGCTGCTATTCACGAAGATTGCGAAAGCCTTTATGACCACATTTGCACATCTACTGTGTTCCAATGTGCCTGCAATACTTCAAACTGTCCGGTGATGAGTTGTGAAAATGCATCATCAAAAGCAACAATGGCAAAGATTCAGTGTTTGTGCCTTTATGACCACATTTGCACATCTACTGTGTTCCAATGTTGCTAATCAAGCAAATTGTGTAGCCTACAGACATTGTTAATGAGCCTATTATGCCCGGGTATGTATGAGTATATAGAATGGTAATAACAGTCACCATATATGTGTGAATGGCTGTCTGGAGTTATTGGTGACAAATCACCCTGACTAGCCTTTCTTTCTTTTATTGCTCATCACCGGTATGGTCTTATAAAATGCAAAGATGCACTTTGGTACTGAAAACACACGTTTATTGATTAACAAAAAGGGGGGGGGGGGCATATACAGGGACACATGAATGATAAAATTCTAAATTGCAGCATTGTCTTGTTCGACCTCTTGCTCAGTTTCGTACATGAGGTTCTGCAACTGCCTCTTGAATTTTCTGAGCGCATGTGGTGGTAGTGTCCTCATAAAATCGGCAACTTGAAGCACATATCTGCCACAGGGGTCCGTCAACTGCTGTGCGGCGTCCCTCCTCATCTGTCCCGCCTGCAGCATCACTTTCATCACGTAGATTGACCGGTAAATCGAGAGCTTCGCTTTCCGGCTCAGCTCCTTCTTCACCACAACAGACCGGTACAGCGACCGCATTACTGCGGAAGCTGCACCGATCCGTCTGTCAATCACCCGCTCCATTTTTCCCTCACTCGTGAACGAGATCCCGAGATACACAAACTCCTCCACTTGGGGCAGGAGCTCTCCTCCCACCCAGAGAGGACAAACTACCTTTTTCCGGTCGAGAACCATGGCCTCAGACTTGGAGGTGCTGATTCGCATCCCAGCTGCTTCACACTCAGCTGCAAACCATCCCAGTGCACACTGGAGGTCCCGGCTCGATGAAGCCAACAGGACAATATCATCTGCAAAAAGCAGAGATGAAATCCTGTGGTTCCCGAACCAGATCCCCTCCGGTCCCTCGCTGCGCCTAGGTCCATGGCCCTGACCCCATACTCCCAGAGCACCTCCCACAAGATGCCGCGAGGGACACGGTCGAACGCCTTCTCCAAATCCAAAAAACACATGTGGACTGGTTGGGCGAACTCCCATGAACCCTCCAGCACCCTGCGGATGGTATAGAGCTGGTCCAGTGTTCCGCGGCCAGGAGGAAAACCACATTGCTCCTCCTGAATCCGAGGTTGGACTATAGGTCGAATTCTCCTCTCCAGTACCCTGGCATAGACTTTACCAGGGAGGCTGAGGAGTGTGATCCCCCTGTAGTTGGAACACACCCTCCGGTCCCCCTTTTTAAAAAGAGGGACCACCACCCCGGTCTGCCAGTCCAGCGGCACTGCCCCCGATTGCCACGCGATGTTGCAGAGGCGTGTCAGCCAAACCCCCTCAGTTTTTTATGGAAAAAAAACAAAAAACCTAAATAATTTCCATAAAATACATTCAATGTAGTATTTGATTACTACACTCAACAAAAATATAAACGCAACACTTTTGTTTTTGCTCCCATGTTTCATGAGATGGACTTGAAGATCTAAACTTCATTCCAGATACACAATATTACCATTCCTCTCAAACATTGTTCACAAATCTGTCTAAATGTGTGATAGTGAGCACTTCTGCTTTGCTGAGATAATCCATCCCACCTCACAGGTGTGCCACATCAAGATGCTGATCTGACATCATGATTAGTGCACAACTGCCCACAATAAAAGGCCACCCTGAAATGTGCATTTTGTTTCTGCTTTATTGGCGGTCTGGGGACTCAGAACCAGTCAGTATCTGGTGTGACCACCATTTGCCTCATGCAGTGCAACACATCTTCTTCGCATAGAGTTTATCAGATTGTCTATTGTGGCCTGTGGAATGTTGGTCCACTCCTCTTCAATGGCTGTGCGAAGTTGCTGGATATTAGTGGGAACTGGTGCACGCTGTCGTATACGCCGGTCAGCACATCCCATTTTCAGCTTCCAAGAATTGTGTACAGATCCTTGCAACATGGGGCCGTGCATTATCTTGCTGAAACATGAGGTGATGTTCATGGATGTATGGCACAACAATGGGCCTCAGGATCTCATCACGGTATCTCTGTGCATTCAAAATGCCATCAATAAAATGCACCTGTGTTCTTCGTCCATAACAGATGCCTGCCCATACCATGACCCCACCACCACCATGGGCCACTCGATCCACAACATTGACATCAGCAAAGCGCTCACCCACACGACGCCACACACGCTGTCTGCCATCTGCCCTGAACAATGTAAACCGAGATTCATCCGTGAAGAGAACACCTCTCCAACGTGCTAGACGCCATCGAATGTGAGCATTTGCCCACTCAAGTCTGTTACGGCGACGATCTGGAGTCAGGTTAAGACCCCGATGAGGACGACGAGCATGCAGTTGAGCTTCCCTGAGACGGTTTCTGACAGTTTGTGCAGAAATTGTTTGGTTATGCAAACCAATTGTTTCAGCAGCTGTCTGAGTGGCTGGTCTCAGACGATCTCGGAGGTGAACCTGCTGGATGTGGAGGTCCTGGGCTGGTGTGGTTACTCGTGGTCTGCGGTTGTGAGGCCGGTTGGATGTACTGCCATATTCTCTGAAACGCCTTTGGAGACGGCTTATGGTGGAGAAATGAACATTCAATGCACGAGCAACAGATCTGGTTGACATTCCTGCTGTCAGCATGCCAATTGCACGCTCCCTCAATGCTTGTGGCATCTGTGGCATTTTGCTGTGAGACAAAACTGCACATTTCAGGGTGGCCTTTTATTGTGGGCAGTTTGAGGTACACCTGTGCACTAATCATGATTCAGATCAGCATCTTGATGTGGCACACCTGTGAGGTGGGATGGATTATCTCAGCAAAGCAGAAGTGCTCACTATCACACATTTAGACAGATTTGTGAACAATGTTTGAGAGGAATGGTAATATTGTGTATCTGGAATGAAGTTTAGATCTTCAAGTCCATCTCATGAAACATGGGAGCAAAAACAAAAGTGTTGCGTTTATATTTTTGTTGAGTGTATTATACCAAGAGCCTGTGATGTGTCAATGATTGACAGTAACACTGATTTTGATGTCATTGTTATTTTTATTTGCAGTGGCGTTTTATAACAAAACTCACACTCATGATCCTCTGGACAAAATATGTACCCACCTTAAAAACTGCAGTAAAAATATGATATATTAATATTTTTTCACACTTTAAATAACTCAGTCTTTTAATGCTACTTCAGCCTGAAATATACATATCAAATATTAATTATATTTTCAGGATTTTAAAGAAGACCTCAGTGACCATGAAGAGGAACAAACATGTCTGCAGACTGTGAGTATCACAGCTGCTGCTGTTTGACTGATGATCCATGAGGAGACATGACAGCATGAGGACAGCTTCAACAGACATGTGTCAATGTTTCTGATCACAGTGCACCCACTGATCCTCAGACAGATGAACCATCAGAGGAAGAGGAGGAAGAGGAGGTCTGCACACCACTCCCAGCTTAGATGATGAAGATGGAGGAGCAGAGTCTGCAGGTCTGATCACTGTAGGACTCTGTACAAGAAGATTTAATGGCTGACCTTCTTGGAGAGGAGTCCTGTTAGTGCTGCTGGGTTGTCTCTTTGATAAACGACGCATCGGATTGGAAGAGTTTTTTATGACAAAATAAAGTGAAACCACAATCTGGGATGCTATTGATACTGCTACTAATACTGCTATTAGAGCTGTCCATCCTCCTGGGTCTGCTGCTGGACTCAGAGCTGGTCTGTCAGGGTGTGTCTGAGCAGCAGCTGCTGTAAAGGACAAAAATGTGAGTTGAGACTTGTTGATGTTTAAATGAACATGTGGACTGTTTGAATTGAACCTGATGCTGTCTGTCTGTACAGAATATTATATGTTACAGTTAGAAGAACAGAAATCAGACAGTTCTCAGCAGACAGCAGCTTTAACTTACTCACCAGAGACTGTGAGCTCACAGCTGGAAGAACCAGAACCAGAAGCTGTCCTCACATCACACACATACAGACCAGAGTCTTCAGTCCTGAGTCTGGACAGATGAAGTCTGATTCGTCCTTCTCTGAGGGCATCTGTGTCACTCTGGACTCTTCCTGAAAAACCTTCATCCACAGACTCTGAGAGCTCAACACCAGCAAGGACCACATACAGGACTGATCCTTTCTGGCTGGTTAAATGATCACAGAGGACATAAATGTCCTCAGTCTTAGTCTGAGTGTCTGTGTTGAACGTCCACTCCAGTGTGATGTTGTGGTTCTCCTCTGCCTGATAGGAGCTCTGTGTCTCCTTCACTTCAAGTGCTGCTGCTGAGGAGGTGAGGATGAGGAGCAGCAGGATCATCTTCTCTCTGTGAGAGGACACAGAGGTGAAGAGTCATCAGGTTCAGTTCAGTTTTTTTTAATAAAACTTGATTTGTTGTTTTACTGTTACACAACAACACACACACCTAAACCTGAGAGTGTTGTTTGTTGACACACTGTCACTTGTTGCTGGGTAAAAACATCCCTCTGTATGTATCAGAGAGGAAGACGTGACTTCTTGCAGCTGATCAGAAGGACAAAGAGGGAGCACAGCACCTGTCTGTCTGACCGCTCTACTCACAGACCTGGACAGTGTTTCTGCATTTACAGTGACGAGTGCTGCTGTTGTTAACTTGTATCTGATCTACAGCACTCTGCTGCTGGTGGGTGTGACAGACAGCAAACAGGCGGAGCAGGACACAGAGACAGGGACCACCTCCTGCACTCTGCTCCACCCTTCGTGGGTGTTTCCTTTTTGTCACGAGCAGAGTGAAGGCAAAAATAAAACAACAACAGAAGAGTCCAACAAGTCTCCATCAGTGTGTGTGTCCCTCCTTCACACAGACTGAATGTGTCCACATGTGTCTCTTGGGTCCATGTTGTCCCTCCTGTCATGTCTTTGTTCCATCAACATGTGTTTGTTTGAGCTGCTCATTCTCATCTGTACAAACAAACACCTTGTTTTTACACTTTACACAAACTTACACACACACACACTAACACAACAACAACACACTGGCTCTTACCTTTTCAGCAGCTGACAGGAAGCCCTTCTGTAACCACAGTTCCAACCAGTCTGCACAACACAGCAGTGCACACACACATATATATGTACATATACACACTCAGCACTGATCACTGTGTCCCGTCCACTGAACACTTCTCCTCTGTGTTCTGTTTTTAGGAACTTTGGTTTCATGTTCGTCTTCCTGATCTTTCAAATGAACTGAGTCCATCAGGGAGCCCCTGAAGGTGCACAGCATGTTCACATGTGTCCTAACACACTGTTTACAGTCATATTTATCAGGACGGAACAAACTGATCAATAAAGTGTGTTTTAACTTTTATGTTGATGGTCATATTTTAGTAAAATACCAAATATTTCTGCAGGTTCTTCATCACAAGCTGACAACATGCTGCTGTCACACAGCTCCTGGACTACACAAACCCAGAGGAGGCTGTAAACACACAGCGTGCTCAGTCTGAATGAGGAAGTCTGAGCAGAGAGAGAGAGAGAGCTGCTGATAGAGACGCTGCTTCACACTCTCAGTAAGGAAGTTCACCTTAATGTCTGCAGTAAAGTAGTAAAAGTACAGTAAAGTAAATAAAGTGTTTTAAAGTGTTTTACGTATCAACACATACAAAATAACTCTTTTAAAGATTCTTTAACCTTGTTCTCTGCGTGGTTAAAACACATGAAAGCTCTCACATCCATCCTCTGTGTGTGGAACAAAGAGGATGTAAACCCGCCACCATGTGTGTTACCTCCACCGTCCATGTTGCAGAGTGATCGCTGTAAGAGCGCAGTGTCCTTGATCCATAACATATTTGTCACAATCATGAGTTAAAAAGTCACAATTCTGCATAAATGAATGAGATATAACTTCTAGCTACAGCTGAATGATGTTCAGAACCAGCAGGGTGACAGTATCTGCACCAACACACCCAGAACGCCCCACAAAGCTGCAGGTGTTTGAACGCACCATCAGTCTTTGAAGGTCCAGACAGGCTGGGATGTCACAGAATGCCAGTCATGCTAGTCAGAAGAGAAACCAGATCCAGGACTGGTCTCTGTGTAGGTTCTGGTTTGTGTGTTGTGACATGTGCAGGACTTGGACTTTGGTGTGTCTTTAGGAACAGGTTCACCTCAGTCACACAGTGCACTTTATATGACTTCTAAGTTGTTACAGTACTATTGTTTACATAGGCTTTACCTCATGATGACGCCACGTGTCTCAGTCTGGGCTAGAACTGGTCCACATGAGGAATAACAGTCCAGAATAAAGACTGTCTCTAAAACAAAGTGTCCCATCTGTCTGTGTTTCAGGGCTGAAACATGTCCAGAGAGACCCTCTACCTGGTTTTACTTGTGGTCCTGCTCTGTGCTGGCCTGGGTGAGTCCACCATGTCAGATCAGTCAGTGCTGCTGAGCTCAGACAGCGTCACATATCAGCTGATACTGAGACGGATCAATGAAGACAGCGGTCTGATCATCTGTCACTGCTGTGTGTGTCTCTTGTTCTGTGTCGTCCTCTGACCCTCACAGCTCAGACGTCCCTCACCCTGAATGTGACTCAGGACGTCTACCAGGCAGAGGAGCATGGGAACATCACACTGACATGGATGTATCCGGTCCTGACAGACTCTCCTCCTGACCCACTGGTGATTGATGTCATGCGTGTGGATCCACTGAGGCCTATCTTCCGCTATGACAGCCGGCGGGGAGAGGAGCTGTATCTACAGGAGGACTCTAGGGGGCGCCTGAGGTGTGCCTCACTTTCACCTCTTTGCCTGTATGTGGAGTTTAGGTGGACTGTGACACTGCAACATAATGACAGTCAGAGACCCCCCACTAACACTCAGGGACACTCAGACCACCTGAAGACTGTGGAGCAGCTGTGGGTGCACTGCACAGTGAGGCAGGCTGAGGCTGACGAGTGTGTTCTTTAAATGTGTGTTTGTGTTGATGTTTTCTGATTGAACTGTTCATCATCAACCAGCAGACCCAGCTCATCAGGTGTGATCCTCTCAGGGTTGCAGCATCATCTTTCCTCCTGGGTTATGACAGGAAGGTTGATGGTCACATACAGCTAGGACTGTTTGATGTTTACAGTTGTTCAAACAGCATTCATTGTGTCATTAATAGGAGCAATAATTACCAACAGCTGCTGCATATTTGTGTCTGAATCATATCAACATCAGTCAGCTGTTACAGTGTGAGTGAACCTGTGGATACTCTGTGCTGATGTCCAAACACATAAGAGGTGGGGTCATCATCAGAGGTGGGACCGAGTCAGGAGAGCTGAGTCCAAAGTCCTTAACTTTTAATTCTGAGTCTTTGAATGCATGTGTGACAGAGCAAAGGTCTGTCAGTCATTGTACAGGATGAGGTGTAACATGAACACTCACTGTGACATCTGTACAGGAACTAAGCTGAAAACTCTCAGTCACTTTCAGACATTAAATGCATTTAAACACAGTTTGCTCCTCATGTTGTTGGAAAAATACTCAAACAGTTTGAGCTGATGTCCACACTCAGTGTAAATGTAACTTTTTTACTTGTGTTGTTTCTGAAATGTGTGGAATGATAGTGGGTGTAGCCTGTATCTAGCTGCAGACTGTGATTGTGTGTCTTCATATATCACCATGAATGCTTCATTAAATAACACTCAGCTCATGCTGAACTAACCATGTGATCATGTCTGCTGGACGTAAAAGCTTTGATATAGTCCGTTTTTCTACAACTGCACTTTCTGGACAGGAAGTGCAGACCAGGGTTGATCCAACCAGCTGGAAGAAGATGAGCTGAAGCAGTGACAGAAAAGTTTGATGCAGCAGCTGTTGGTTTGTTTGGTGCTTTGGTGGAAACGCACTGAACACATGACGTTAACCTGAGAAAGAGCGGGTAAAACCACAGAGGAACAAGCGAGGTTGGACCATGTGATGGTCCAACCTCTCACACTGTCCCTCCTTGTATGTAAATGAGCATGGTCCTGAGCAGCTCGGTGTAAATCAGTACAGGAAGTGATAAAGTTCTAAATTAAAGTCACATTCATGAACTTCTCGGTTTATTTGTCGCCTCAAATGTTTTCAGAAACTCGTTTAACTGAATTATTTCAACGATATCAGAGAAAGTTTTTCACCGAGCCGCCATGTTTGTTCTGTTTGAAACCCCGCCCACAGTGAGAAACCAGCCAATCAGAGGAGACCTCTGTTTATTTAGACTGCACGAGGACTTGCAATCGCCCAAAAACTTTAAAGGAGTGAGACGAGGACATTTCCCCCTGCGAACCATTCAGTCAGGTTTGCTGTGAGTCGTGCAGCTAAAAAGGATTTCAGGACCCCAGCCTGAAGGTAAGACTCGGTGTGTTACTGTGGGTTAAGGTGATTCTCGTGAAGTGTCAGCAGTGAGTGAAGGTGTTGGTCAGCAGCTCCATCAGTCTGTAACAGCTAGGGGTGGGCGAATCGATCTAAATATCCATAGTATCGATACCAACGTTAGGATCAGTAATTACTCGATACTAGCGTGATGAGATCGATATTTCTCTGGAAGTTTCTCTTCATACCTTCAGCAACTTTACTCGTATTTACTCGCGGTGCAAACAGCGCTGCTCTCTCACTCTGCTCAGTGCGCAGGCGCTGAGTTATTTCACAGCGACAGACGAGGAAGAAGAAAAAGCGACAGGAAAGCGACCTGCGGCTGTGTAAACACAACTCATTTACACAAACATAAAGCAGCAGAGCCCAAAGACCTCGAGCTGCAGACCAGAGGGAGGAGGAAGAGGCAGATCTCCGAACATGAACCACAGACAGAGGTGACTGACAGATGCTTAACACTCATGAATATCCAGGTAGATGAGTTAAAGAAGTGAAAGTTCAGACTGAGTAATCACTCAGAATGACTGAACAGTCATCACATCACCAGCTGAAATAAATCTCGTTTTTCTCAAATTCCAAAATGTAATTATATAAGTTTATATAATGATATGTATTTCAGTGTGGTTAGTATAATTATTACCTGTAGAAGGATCTTTATTCTTCATATTTAGGCTACATGTGTTAGACTTTAATCAAATTACCTTCATTATGATATTTAACCTACATGATTCATAAACAGCCATGGCTGTCACAAGGAGCATCGCTGACATGATGGTGAAGTTATCATTTCATACACAGTTTTACAGTTTTGCACTTTTGTTTCAGCTTGATTTACTTAACAAATGTTTATTGTGTATTATTATTCTGCTAATCATGATCAACTAATTAAAAGGCAAAAGAATAATCATTGTATGATCAGGATTGTTTTTTTAATTCCTTTGATCATCATCATTTAGCAGCCTCTCTTCACTTAAAGCCCACAGCACCATCACACACTGGACTGGGCAGCTTTATACTGTAAAATGTAATTTAACTACACTCAGACTGAATGTGTCCCACAGCGCCACCTGCTGGCAGAGGTGTGTGTGTGCAGCAGTGCAGACTGTAAAAGCTGACACAGAGTGTGACTGTGAGTTTCAGTCAGACTGTAGATTGATGCTGTTGTAGCCGTACTGACTGAACCTGATGACTCTTCACCTCTGTGTCCTCTCACAGAGAGAAGATGATCCTGCTGCTCCTCATCCTCACCTCCTCAGCAGCAGCACTTGAAGTGAAGGAGACACAGAGCTCCTATCAGGCAGAGGAGAACCACAACATCACACTGGAGTGGACGTTCCCCACTGACACTCAGACTAAGACTGAGGACATTTATGTCTACTGTTATCATTTAACCAACCAGAAAGTATCAGTCCTGTATCAGGTCGATGCTGGTGTTGAGCTCTCAGAGTCTGTGGATGAAGGTTTTTCAGGAAGAGTCCAGAGTGACACAGACGCCCTCAGAGAAGGACGAATCAGACTTCATCTGTCCAGACTCAGGACTGAAGACTCTGGTCTGTATGTGTGTGATGTGAGGACAGCTTCTGGTTCTGGTTCTTCCAGCTGTGAGCTCACAGTCTCTGGTGAGTAAGTTAAAGCTGCTGTCTGCTGAGAACTGTCTGATTTCTGTTCTTCTAACTGTAACATATAATATTCTGTACAGACAGACAGCATCAGGTTCAATTCAAACAGTCCACATGTTCATTTAAACATCAACAAGTCTCAACTCACATTTTTGTCCTTTACAGCAGCTGCTGCTCAGACACACACTGACAGACCAGCTCTGAGTCCAGCTCTGAGTCCACCAGCAGACACAGGAGGATGGACAGGACTCATCATTGTACTGACAGTAGGAGTTCTCCTGATGGTCTTTGTAGTTTCATTTTTTGTTTTTAGAAAGAAACGTAAGTGTCTCAGAACAACAAGCCTCCACATACAATGCTGCTTCTGGTGAAATTAAGATACTAACTGAGTAATTAATATGAAATGACATCAACAGCACATGAAGGGTTACACACTGAAGTTAAGCTTGTCCACTCAGGTACTGTGTTGTGGTGCTGTTGTCAGTCTCCTCTGCACATTTCACACACTACATGCTGATGAGGGACTTTGACCTCTTGTATCTCCTGTTATGATGCATTACAGTGTTCAGACTGCTGCACTTTTATTTTCTTACTTGAAGAACTGAAAAACTTTTACTTTATTTTTGTTATTTAACCCCTGTCATACAACAGTATTTACACTGTAAGAAGTTACTAAGAGGAGATAACTGATGTCATTAACTTCAGGAACAAGACCACATCATGGTTATAGAGTCAGACCTCTCTGTGTGTTTCAGTCTCTTCATCCTCCTCCTCCTCATCCTTTAACTCTTTCAGGCTGTGAACCTGCTGAATCAGCATGCTGCTGTGCTCTTGTTCCTAAAAACTAAACTAAGATTTGCTCCATGTTGGAGCAGAAAATCCTTCATTCTTTTGCTGTTTTTTTGTTCCTAAAAACCCTTTTTAATAAAGAAACTATGATGAACTGTTCAGTGTCTGTGTCCTCAAACATGCTCCAGAGCTTCTTCTGTTCTCATGAAGGTCTTTTTAGAACAACTCTCTGGCGCCACCTGCTGACAGGAAATGGACGAGCTGCTGTGTGGGTTCAGAGGAGAACATGATGAGAGCAGGAGGTCAGAGGTCACTGCAGCAGACCTGCTGCTGTGTGACTGTAGAAGAGCTGCCACAGTCTGCAGCTCCTCTCTGTTGGTCACACTCTGAACTGCTGGGGCCCGTTTCATGAGGCGGGTTCAGTTTGGGGACACAGTAAATGAGTTCCCAGTCTGAACAGGTTTGTATTGAGTAGGAGGTCACACTAACAGACTGGCTCCCTCACACAGAAGTGTGAGAACAAGGTGTTTGTACAGAATGAGTTTAGCAGCTCAAACACATGTTGATGGAACAAAGACATGACAGGAGGGACAACTATGGACCCCCCAAGAGACACATGTGGACACATTCAGTCTGTGTGAAGGAGGGACACACACACTGATGGAGACTTTGTAGATGATTTGTTTTCTGTGTTTCCGGCTGTCTGCAGCGTGATTTCTGAAACGTCTCTCTGGTGTAGGGTGAAGCAGGAAGAGGAAGAGCTCTCGGTCTGATGTGGGTTCAGTGTGCGGACAGCAGATGGCAGCAGACGTCTCGCTCACCCTGTAACAAAAGCTGGTGTTGATAGAATAACTTGAGTAGTTGAGTAGTTGAGTAACTAGTTGATTCAGTTTGTAACAACAGAACATTTAGTGTGAGAGAAGATGATCCTGCTGCTCCTCATCCTCACCTCCTCAGCAGCAGCACTTGAAGTGAAGGAGACACAGAGCTCCTATCAGTAAAAGACTCAGTCCTGTATCAGGTCAGCAGACACAGAGGGACGGACAAAAATCTTTGATGAAAGGAAAGGACCTCTAACAGTTCTGATAGCAGCGGCTGTGTTTTATTTCTGTGAAAGAGTTCCACAGTGATCTGACCTGCAGACTTTCCTTCATCTTCATCTTCATCTTCTAAACTGCTAACGACTGAGGATCAATCAGAACATTGGATGCTGCACATACAGTGAAGTTTGCTCCTCATGTGGGTTAAAGCAGGAACTATTGGTTTGTGACAAACCTTCCTTTGAGTAAATGATGTCATTACATGTGCCTACATGTACATCTCTCGTGGATTGAGAACTACCTGACAGGCCGACCACAGCTTGTGAGACTGCAGAGCTGTGTGTCTGACACCCTGACCAGCAACACTGGGGCCCCTCAAGGAACTGTGCTGTCTCCCTTTCTATTCACCACCTACACAGCTGACTTCCAGTACCGCTCTGAGCTGTGTCACCTTCAGAAGTACTCGGATGATGCAGCCATAGTTGGTGTGGAGAACGGACGGGAGGATGAGTACAGGGGCCTTGTGGAGTGTGTTGTCAGGTGGTGTGGGGAAAATCACCTGCAGCTGAACGTGACCAAGACAAAGGAGATGGTGGTGGACTACAGCAGGGATAAGCACCACCCTCCCCAGTCTGTATCAGTGGGAAAGATGTGGACATAGTCCCATCTTACAAGTTCCTGGGGGTCCAACTGGACCATAAACTGGAGTGGTCCACAAACACTGAGGCTGTGTACAAGAAGGCCATGAGCAGACTGTACATCCTGAGGAGACTCAGGTCCTTCAGTGTCTGCAGCAGGATGCTCCACATGTCCTACAGTCTGTCATGGCGAGCACCATCGTCTTTGCTGTGGTGTGCTGGGGATCAGGCATTAAAGCAAAGGACGCCAACAGACTGGACAAACTCATCAAAGAGGCGGGGTCTGTTGTTGGCTTTAAGCTGGCCATCCTGGAGGAGGTGGCGAGGGACAGAGTGCTGGCCAAACTGCTGTCAATCATGGACAGTCCCTCCTTAAACTTAATGTGCTGCAGATATTCATCTGTTGACTGATGAAGATTCTGCTTCACTTTAACCAGACAGCAGCTGATCACAGGTTTCTGTCAGCAGGTGGCGCCATTGGACAGACTGATGTGTTTTCATGTCTCGCGCTCACATCAGTTCATGTTGGTTTTTTTCTTTTTGTTAACATGTGTGAAGCAGTTTGTATCGACAGTAACACAACAGAGGAACAATATGAGGACACAGTGACACAGCACAGATGAAGCTTCAGTGTGTGTGAAGCTGCATGTTTACACTGTGATGTGTGTGAATGTGTAACATGATACATCAGACCAAAGAACAAACAGAAGTTAAAGTACAGTTCACTTACTCATGTGTATGCTGAACAGGACGAGTTTGGGCAGAACACCTACGTAATAGTGAGATTATCACCAGATTATCATGAAGGAGAAAATGCAGATTTATTCTGTGTTTGAGCAGCAGACTGCTGCTGTGTGACTGTAGAAGAGCTGCCACAGTCTGCAGCTCCTCTCTGTTCTTCACACACTGAACTGCTGCTTTGTTTCTATTGACCCACAGTTCTGTTCAGACTGGTGACAGTTTATTGTGTGTCACATGTTCACAGCCAGGATGCTGCTCTGTCTTCAGGCTCCTCCCTGACTGCACCTATGATCTGAGCTCATTGCTGGCAGCAGCAGATGTTTGGGGGTCTCTCATGGAGGTTCAGTGCTCTGATGATCCTGAAGAACTCTTCCACTGTGAGTCTGTGCCTGCTGCTGTTTGTGTGTCTTCCTACAGATTGTGTGTCTGTGTTTGTGTTGATGTTCACATGCTGATGGATTTGAAGTCTGTGTCTGTGTTGGTGCTTTATGTTTGTTTCTGTTTTTAAAGGTCTTTGAGGCGTGGGAGGAAGATGGAGACGGGCCCCAGCTAGAGTCAAACCATGACCCTTCTTCTTTCAGGCGGCAGTGCTAACCACTGTGCAGCCTTGTTATTGCATGTTGTGATTAAATATGATAATCATATTATCAACAGTAATTGATTCTGACATGAAGTGTACTAAATGTAAACACATCTATGAAACACGTGTTCATTTCTGATCAGTGCAGCGACTGATCCTCAGAGAGATGATCAGAGGAAGAGGAGGTCTGCACATCGCTCATATAAAACCTTCACAGGGTCTGAGAGGAACCAACAGATCATGTTGCTGTGAGACAGGTCTGTGTGGACCGGACTGTCCCATGTGATGGTGATGCTGTCGTCCTCCTCTGCCTGATAGACGGTCGGAGCTTCTCTGACAGCAGACGTCCCTGTGAAGGACAGAGACAGACAGTGAGTAGAGACACAGCTTCCTTTTGCTGCAGATTCAGTGTGTGACCCTGACAGACAGAGGTCAGGCTGAACAGCAGCAGGGTCTGGATCATCCTGTCCCCGTCTTTGTGTTGGGGGTCTGTCAGCTCTCCTCAGGATCCAGAAGCTGCTCTCCAAGTCCTTGAAAGTGAACAAAGCCTTCAGGATGCTGGTTTTCTGCTGGGCAGCTTTCTGGGTTCCTGACAGTTAGACAGAGACGTGAAGAGGAGCAGCATCTTCATCAGATCAGCCACAGCCAACACAAACTCTTCATACTGCACAACCTCAGTGAGTGAGTGCACTTTCTAAGCTCAGTGTTGTTTTTGTTTCATTGTCTTTTTTCTAATTCACTCTGATGTAAAATGTGTCAACGCTGTTCAGTTCTAGATGTAGTGATCAATCATGACCAGCAGGGGGAGCTGCTCACATCAAAACAAAGACAGTTACAGTTTTTTCTGATGGCTTGATGATGAACAGTTAACACAAAGCATCATATTACTAAGCACACAATGTGCCAACTACACACTGATGGTATTGACTGAAAACACATCTGGCTTTTGCTTTCTCTGTGCACCAGGTCTGTCCATGTGAGGTCAAACTTTTGTCATAAATAGTTCTATAAACACAGGGATTCAAATTTCAAGTATGAATGTTTATTCACACACATCAAAACAATCACAAGAAAACATACAATTTCACTGAAAGAGAGAGAAAATCAGTCTCATTGTCTCTCTGGGTCCAGACACAGAATTTCATCAACGTCTCATGCAATGTCTTCTAGTCCAAGGCACCGGGGAACATGTCTCCTGGAGTGCCGTATCCAGGCCTGACATGATGCCTGGTCCATATCCTCGTATGCCTCCTTCCAGATGCTGGATGTCGAGTAATTCTGTGGAGTAACAGTTTCAGTTTTACATGTACAGTATTGTTGTTTTTCTCATTAGAGTATGGTACACCTACAAAACTTAGTGTGAGGGAACTGTACTAACCCATTCTCATCAATATGTCCTTATGATGCTTGCTACAGTGTAGCTCAGGCTGAACCAGCTTCCCTCAGGGTCATTCCATGGTTGATCACATGATCCACTACTGTAGCTCTGATGACATCAGTAATTCTATTTCTTCTTCCTCGTTCCTCTTCACCTCCTCGTCTTTGTCCTACATATTTGTGGTTTGATTTGTTGACAGTGCTGCAGCTTTGTGTGACTGTATCTGTGCAGAGTGTGTCAGTCAGTGATGTCACTGGGCTGTAAAGACACACAAAGCTCTGTCCTGCATTGAAACTGACACACAGACACACACACAGTCACACACAGAAAGACACACACACACACACTAGCAGCAGCTGGTCCTGTCTTCCAGCCTGGGATGCTCTGACTGTCAGCAGTGCTCTGAAGGACTCTCACTCTCTCAGTGTGTTTAAGGAGCTTTTCCTTCTCCAGAGGTTGCTTCAGGTTGTAGAGCTGCTCTGTTTGTGCTGTGGTTGTTGGCTGTGATGTGTGTTATTGTGAATGTGAGCAGAAACAGTGATGGAGTCACATTGAACAGTGATGTCAGACACACACACACACACACAGACACACACTCTAGCAATGCAATGCTGTGGAACTGGTCTGGTTGGACAGAGTCCCTCTAAAAGGAACAGCTGAGTTGTTCTGTGTAGACGGTGATTCTGTCCTGCTGCAGGTTGTGTGTCTGTGATCCGAGTTCAGCTGCACAGAGACACAAGGTAAGAGCCAGTGTGTTGTTGTTGTGTTAGTGTGTGTGTGACTGTGTAGAAGTGTAAAAACAAGGTGTGTGTACAGAATGAGTTTAGCAGCTCAAACACATGTTGATGGATTTGACCTTTGAACTGTTTCTGTCTCCTTGAAGAGGATCTGACCAGTCACAGCTTCATGCTGCTGTTATGTTGAAGCTGCTTCTTCTGCTCTCTGCTTCTCTCACAGACGTACAAACAAAATGGCTGCAGAGTTCCTGGAGTCATACAACAATAGTTTCACTTCCAGCAGCTGTGTGTGTGTGTGTTGTTGTGTAACAGTGAAACAAAGTAAATCCAGTGAATGTTTCAGGCTTGATGTGAGCTGCTGTCTGTCTGAACATGAACATTTATGATGTTTACATAGGGGTGTTTGATTTGATGATAAATGATCGTGAAGGATTTGAACGTATCGGCGATCTGCCAGAACGGACAGATCGTTTTATCGTCCATAGAGCACCTTCTATTGATTGCAGTTCTATGTTTTTTCACTCGGCCAACTCTCAGTGCGTGACCATCAACCTTCCTGTCATAACCCAGGAAGAAAGACATTTACTTTGTTTGTTGGCACACACACACACACACACACACAGAGAGCTGCTGAAAGTGAAACTATTGTTGGATGATTCCAGGAACTCTGCAGCCATTTTGTTTGTACATCTGTACTGAACCTCCATGAGAGACCCCCAAACATCTGCTGCTGCCAGCAATGAGCTCAGATCATAGGTGAACTGTATTTACAGCTAATTGTAGAAATAATCTGTGATATAGTGCATGTCTACATCTGGCTGACAGATGTTTTTGTTCATTTATTCTCTTGATGCATTATAGCAGAGCTGTCTGTTATGTTGCTGTAAGGGCCACGATGAGTTAACATCTAAATACTTCACACCTCCTCTTAAAGGAGACATGCCACTCAGGAACTAATGGTAAATGGTCTGTACTTACTTTCTACTGACTCTGTTTACACTACCTGACTTTTACACATCTACACATATTCAACGAGCACACAAACACTGAGGGAAACGTAGGGTTAAGTGTCTGGTTCAAGGTCTGCAGCCAGGCATTCTCACAGACATCCTCATGCTTGTGACATAACCTGACCTCTGACCTTTACTGCTTATTGTGGACTGATTCTATCATGTTTATGTTGGAGTCAATGAAACAGACCCTTGCATATCACATGGACTGTCCACTCAGCAGTCAGACATGTTAGAATGTGACCACAGGAGGAGACGTTAACATTATAAAACACATTATAGGACGAAGTTAAACTTTAATATGAACCTTGTTCCTGGCTGCTGGTTTGTCTGTTTTCAATGTGAAAAGTAACTGAATAGTAAATAAATCATATTTATAATGTGTCCTTCAGCGCCACCTGCTGGCAGAGGTGTGTGTGTGCAGCAGTGCAGACTGTAAAAGCTGACACAGAGTGTGACTGTGAGTTTCAGTCAGACTGTAGATTGATGTTGTTGTAGCCGTACTGACTGAACCTGATGACTCTTCACCTCAGATTCACACATCTTACTGAAGAGTTTCAGAGGGTGAAACAACAACTTGGCCCCCTGCTGTCATCCAAACACATTCAGACAGATGACCTGAGAGGTCTGTTGTCCCGGTCAGGGAATGTTTTTATTAGGACTGAAGTTCGTCACTCAGCTGGTTAGAGCGTGGCGCTAAGAACTCCAAGGTCGCCGGTTCGATCCCCGTACAGGCCGATCTCTTTCACTGTTGGTTGTTGAACATGCCCGTTTCAATGACTGTTTGCTGGTTGATACACAACAGCGACAGATTTTAACACATTGTTATTATTTTGTTGCAGTTCTTAAAGTTAAAGCTGATAAACTTCAACCAGATGTGATTTTAAAGGCGTGGCTTAAAATGTTTAATGTTTTAAATCACGTGTCCTGGTTTAAAGGCGTGGCTTCTGTGGACTTACTTTGGTTTTTGAGCTCCTGTCAGACAGACTGCAGCAGAACCAGCAGCTCCACACATGAAGGTGGAAACTTCTGGAAGTCAGGACTGATTCAGCAGGTGAGTCTGTCGATATCTGATCAATCATCAGTGTGATCACCTCATTGATCTTTACTGCCTGTAACTGATGGATCTTTATTGTAGTAAGTCCCTGAAACGCGGAACAAACAACAAGCGTCTCTGTTGATCGTTCTCTCTGTAAAGTTCAGCAGCTTCATTTGCTCTGAAACTCAGATCGACTCGTTCAAAGCTTCAAGCGGAGAAAAGGTCGCTTTATTCTGACTTTATCAGATCAGTCTGTTTCCGGTTTAACACACCTGTGGTGCAACAGCCGCGCGCCACGTTACGTAAGTTTGGTTGGTTTACTGTTCATGGTGCGTTCAGGTGCATCTGGTTTAATTGAGTTCAGATGATTCTTATTACTAAAACTAAAACATTTAAATGCATCAATTTGTCATGTTTTATTTTTCATGAATCCATATTGATGATTGAAACTCATCAGAAGAAACATTTTCTCTTCAAGGGTTCATAAATATGTGAATCTAATATTTGCCATGAGGAGAAGTGTGTCAGTCCTCAGAGCTCAGACAGTAGCTGCTCATGTGTTTGTCCTTTCTATAGAAAACAGTCCACAGACTGTTACAGAGGAAGGTCTCAGTGTTTCACTCAGTCTGTTCACACTGTGACAGAAACACACATGAACACATGTTCATTTATTCACATGTTCACACATGGAGAGAAGTGACAGAACTCTGAAGCAAACACTGAATGTGTGTGTGCACTGTTCCACTTACAGCATGTGACCTCCCCACACAGCTTCTGTACATGGCACCTTCTCAGCAGCAGTGGAGTCTGTAGCTGCAGGGGGCGCCGTCACTGTTCTCATGAGGGGTCGCCACAGCAAATCCTCTGTCTCCACATACATCTATCCTCAGCAAACTCTTCTCTCACCCCAACTAACTTCCTGTCCTCTCTTAGCACATCCATACACAGTATCTCCTCTGTGGTCTTCCTCTTGTCTGGCAGCTCCATTCTCAGCATTCTTCTCCCAAACCCTCTCACTCTGGCCTCTCTGACTTTGTCCCCCAGAACAACCTGAGCTGTCTCTCTGATGCTGTCCACCCCTGTCAGCATCTTCATCTATGCCACTGTCACTGTGTTGACATGTTGAAGATCTCTTTGTGCAATGACAGCCTCTTGTTGAATGTTTTCCCACTGCAAGCTAATCTGACATGGTGTCACTTCATCTCATACATACTGCTGCTGCTGATGTCCTCTGACTTTTCCAGGAAGCTGTGATGACGTCAGAGGACCTTCTGAACATTCTGCAAGATCTGACAGATGAAGAGTTCAAAACCTTCAACTGGTTTCTGCAGCAGCCCGGCTGCCTAGAGGGCCACGCACCCATCAAAACATGCCACCTGCAAAAGGAACACAGGCTGGAAACAGTGACTGTGATGGAGCAGACATATGGAATTCCTACTGCAGTGCAGGTCACCTGGAACATTTTAGGGAAGATCCCCAGGAAGGACCTGCAGCAGACATTGGATGACATCAGGAACACTAACCCTGGACCTTCAACTCAGACTTTGTCTTCTCCTCATGCTGAAGGTGAGAAGCTGCATTCTCTGTTATGTACGACAGCATATTAGGACCATTTTAAGAAAAAGAAATACTGACCTGGAAAGGGGGGGGGGCGCTAATATTATGAGATACGGTTTATGTGTACATGTAAACTGTTTCAGGGCTTTAGTTCAGTTCAGGGTGTTATGAGAGTGGTATATGCCTTCTTAAGAGGATGGCAGTGAGTAGCCTACGTGTGTGTGTAGTGGGTGTATACTTTCTTCTGCGTTGTGTAATCAAAAACCAACTTCTTTCTTGGCTCGACAGGCCGTTTATTAGGGTCAGGCTGGACACAGAAATCTTGTATCCAGAGTTCTAACAAGCTCCACAGTGACACACTGAAAAATAAACCCAAAATTAGCATATAGCGCTGTACTACGAGACAGCACTGCTACTGCATTTAAGCTAGCAGCTAACAGCTTGTCAAACGGACTGCTTAATTTACAACGCTTAGCAACCAACATTAAAAGGAAACTTATGGTTATTATTCCAACAACATATAACAATAGGAATGTGGACTTATGACAGCAAAACAACAAAGTAAGTTGCTAATTTCTGCAGAGCTTATTAGACTCGGACCTACCACACGAACAGCACATGTAAGACTGGTGACAAGGGTGGAGTATCCCTTGCCAACTCTGCAAGGGCCCTCTAGAGGGCGCCAAAACCCCACTGTCCCATGGAAAAACCATACAATCAACATAATACAGGGAAAATAATGGGATCAAAAGTAAATGAAGAAGTTATTACCTCCTTACATGTGTGTACCTGTGGCGGTGTGTGTATGTGAGTGTGCAGGATACAGGAGAGTGTATGTGTGTAGGAGTGGGAGAGAAGATGAGAGTTCTTAGCTTGAGAGAGGGGTGAGTTATTAACAAGAAGTATATGTACAGCGTAAAGAATAAAAGAATAAAGCTGCCGCCCTGCAAGGACAGGAAAGTGCTCTGGTCTCCCTTTACTCCAGCTATGTGTGATGGTGGGGCTTAACCACGAGCAACGTAGCTCGTCCTCTGTGCCTCCTGACTACGGTTGGGAGGTTGAAGCAGGAAAGGTTATCAACGGTGTTATCTTTCTCACAGCATTGCCACAGTAAAACTTGATGAGCTTTTCCACGGCGACCATGACAGCAAGCAACGTCTATCCAGATTTGCGACTTTATAGCCTAATGTCAGAGAATATCTGAGGTTTTCCCATACATTTCTGAGATTTTTCTAGCAAATTTGCTACTTTTATCTTAGAATATTAGCCCCCCGCCTCTTCCGGGTCAGTATTTCTTTTTCTTACAATGGCCCTAATACACCGTCGTACTTATGAGATCTCTACGTGGACAGAAAACTTCCTGTCCCACATGGGCTATTTTTTCATACAGTAGATTTTTGTCCTATAACTATCAGTGACATAACAAACCATCCTCCATTTTGATTGGACACATCAAACGAGCAGCAGTACAACCTGCACAGAGATAAAGTTTTGCTGGTTTTCACCTCAGGTGTGTTTTTATAATTCCAAACATGTGTAGAAGACACAGTTTGCCACTTTCAGGTCTGTGTTGCTGATTCCATGCTTGCACTGCAGGGGGCACTAAGCTGTAATGAAAGGAAGAGTGAGACTGAGGAACCTGATTCACACTGATGAGATGTTCTGATTGTAGCTTTTACTCTTTCTCATGAGAACACAGCTCTGGCTCAGATGGGTGTGGAACAGTGTGGCACTTTTGTGTCGGCCATGTTGTTTCACCTACAGCAGAGACGTGTTTTGGACAATGATGGATCTGTATTGCTTTGTAGGAACAGACTGGGCTGCCTCTAAAAGTTAATGCTCAATGTCTGTATGTGTACACACACTAACCTACTCACTGTCTTTGACAGAGGGGATGGTTCCAGTACCGGAGCCACGCCACATCACATATTACCAACAGAAACTCCAATCCCACTTCCAGGACAGGTTTCTGTGTGCACAAGAAGGCTGGGCAGTAGATGAAGAGTGTCTGGTTGATATCTACACAGAGCTATACATCACAGCCGGCCGTGACATACACATCAACACACAGCATGAGGTCCAACAGATCGAGAAAGCCTGGAGGCCCAGAGACACTGAGACATCTGTCAAACCCAGAGACATGTTCCAACATCCTTCTGGAAAAAAAAGACCTGTAAAAACAGTGCTTACCAACGGAGTCGCAGGAATTGGAAAGACCTTCCTGGTGCAAAAGTTTATTCTAGACTGGGCTGAGGGAACAGCCAATCAAGATGTGCATCTCATTTTCCCCTTCTCCTTCCGTCAGCTGAATCCACTGATGGGAAAACAGTTCAGTTTGGCAAACCTCATTTATGAATGTATCCCAGAGGCTGTGGACATCAAAGAGGAGGCCCTTCATTACATCTTTACTGCTCTGCAGTCATCAGGAAACCGCAACTACGACAGGAGTGAGTTCAAGCTTCTCTTTGTGTTTGACGGACTGGATGAGAGCCGCCTTCATCTGGACCTTCATGTTGACGATTGTCACTCTGTTGATGTAACTAAGTCCACCACCACCGATATCTTGGTGAAAAACCTCATCAATGGAAAACTGCTGAGCTCCGCTCGCATATGGATAACCACACGGCCGGCAGCAGCCGAACAGATCAAGTGTGTGGACGTGGTGACAGAGGTCAGAGGGTTCACTGACCCACAGAAGGAGGAGTACTTCAGGAAGAGGTTCAGAGAGGAGGAGCAGGCCAGCAGGATCATCTCCCACATCAAGACATCACGAAGCCTCCACATCATGTGCCACATCCCAGTCTTCTGCTGGATCACTGCTACAGTTCTGGAGGACATGTTGGAAACCAGAGACCTGCCCAAGACCCTGACTGAGATGTATGCAGAGTTTCTGATGTTTCAGGTAAATCAGACCAAAGAGAAATATGGACCAGAGTCCAGTCAGTGCATTTTTTCACTAGCAAAACTGGCTCTTCAGCAGCTGGAAAAGGGCAACATAATCTTCTATAAGAAGGATCTGAAAGAGTGTGGCATCGATTTCAGTAAAGCCTCAGTGTACTCAGGAGTGTTCACAGAGATCTTCAAGGAAGAGCGAAGAAGGAAACAGAAAGACACAACATTCTGCTTTGTTCACCTGAGCATTCAGGAGTTTCTGGCTGCTTTCCACCTCATACACTGTTTCATCAATGGGGACACTGAGGAGCTGCTAGACTTCCTGAGGGGTGACGACGGCGATAACAACAGCGATGACGACGAGTTATCTCTGGATGACATGCTGGACAGAGTCATGAAGAAATCTCTGCACAGTGAAACTGGCCACCTGGACCTGATGGTTCGCTTCCTTTATGGCCTCTCTCTGCAGTCAAACCAGAGCCTCTTAGAAGACCTGCTGGGTGAGACAGAAAACTATTCAGAGGCCATCCAGAGAGCCATCGACAACCTGAAACAGAAAAGCACTGATACAGTGTCTCCTGACAGAAGCATCAACATCTTCCACTGTCTGATGGAGATGAACGACCTCTCAGTCCATCAGGAGATCCAAGAGTTCCTGCAGTCAGAGAATAGGTCAGAGAAGGAACTCTCTGAGATCCACTGCTCAGCTCTGGCCTACATGCTGCAGATGTCAGAGGAGGTTCTTGATGAGCTAGACCTGATGAAGTACAACACAACAACAGAAGGACAATTGAGACTGCTTCCAGCTGTGAGGAACTGCAGAAAGTTCAGGTGAGTCCAGATGTGACCAATCAGTGTAGATTATTGGTTTAGTTCTTAGACACATTCACACTGTATGTTTCTCTCTAACAGAGCTCCTTGTGTTCATTGACACATCACATCAGCTGTGTTTTTGTCTCAGATGTTCTTCTACTGTAAAAAAAAACATTGTGTTTTATGTTTCTGTTTGAAGCTGTTAAATGAATGGACAATAAATGTGTCTTTATTTGTAGTTAAAACAGCTGTATGTGGCCAAAGTGCTGCGCAAACAACATAAATACAAAACTGCAAAAACTGCAGCACAACATCATGGTATGCAAACATGCAGACACATACCATTACACAAACAGTTCAATCAGGATGTCACACAACACAGAATAACTCTTGAAAGTCTCTGAATGAAAGAGAAGAATTTATCTTTCTCAGCAATATCAGCTGGAAGAACCTACAACAGAGAAATAAAGTGAAATACACTGTCAAAATGAGGTGATGAGAATGATCAGAGTTTTTGTTACATGTCAAACAGTCAGATCAAATGAGATCACTGCTACTACTTAAAGTGTCCCTTTCATAATGTTCTTGTTTCTGTCATCACAGACTTTCTGACTGTAACCTCTCAGAGACTCACTGGGAAGTTGTGGCCTCAGCTCTGAAGTCCGACCCCTCCCATCTGACAGAGCTCGATATGAACTGGAACAAACTGCAGGATTCAGGACTGAAGCAGCTATGTGCTGGACTGGACAGTCCTCACTGCATGCTGCAGGTTCTTAGGTCAGTTAATGTAATTATTAGGCTGAGGTCCAGTTTTAAAATCATCTGTCAGGACTGACAAACAGAAAAGGACCACAGACATGTGTATCTTCAGTCACTGTTGCTTTGATGACAAATCAGATCTAATCATATGTTCAAATGTTGCTCAGTAATTCAATGAATAATTATTGTCTTCCTTCCCAGTAACAGTAATCTGTATGTTTTAATGTTATTCCATATTATTAAATTATCAGTGGTATCAATGGCTCTATCAATGTCTTGTATTGTCTTATTAGGTTGTGTGGCTGTGGTTTGTCAGAGACCAACTGTCTACCTCTGGGCTCAGCTCTGAAGGCTAACCCCTCCCAGCTGAGATATCTGGACCTCAGTGAGAACAATCTGCAGGATGTGGAGCACCTAGGTGGTTTTCTGGAGAGGTGTAGCCTGCAGACTCTGAGGTCAGTCTTAATAGTTTTATCTACACTGCTCTACCTTTTACAATTAATATCAAAATCAGTAGTGTTAAATGTGCACATTTCATTTCATTCAGACTGAGCAGCTGTAACCTCTCAGAGAGAAGCTGTGAAGCTCTGTCCTCAGTTCTCAGCTCCCAGTCCTCTAGTCTGAGAGAGCTGGACCTGAATAACAATGACCTGCAGGATTCAGGAGTGAAGCAGCTGTCTCGTGGACTGGAGACTCCAGACTGCAGACTGGAGACTCTCAGGTCAGGATACAGCTTTTTGATCATCAGTTAAATTCTGCTTCATGTTCATGTTGAAGATCTGTTGGATTTCCCTTCTTTCTTCTTGAGTTCATGACATGTTTTGTACCTCCAGTCTGTCAGGTTGTCTGATCACACAGGAGGGCTGTGCTTCTCTGGCCTCGGCTCTGACCTCCAACCCCTCCTATCTGAGAGAGCTGGACCTGAGCTACAATCATCCAGGAGACTCAGGAGTGAAGCTGCTGTCTGCTTTACTCAACAGTCCAGATTGTAGTCTGGACACTCTCAGGTACACAGAGACCACAGAGCATGAGTCCTCCTCAGTCTGTCAGTTTAGCTCATATATCCACAGCTGTTGATGGATGGACTGAAACTGCAGAGAAGAAATAATCACTGATCCCTGATGTTCATCTTTCTCCATCATTAAGTGTCCATCATGTTAACTTCACTTTTCTTTATACACGTTCTTCATATCAAAATACATACAGACTGATTTTCAGTCACACTTCGTGCAGATCAAATACAAAATGATGCCCTACTTATGAATGTCCTCAGCTGTAAGAACCACTGAATTATTTCCACAAACAAATGTTCCTGAAACAATCCATATGTGAAGCTTCAGAGGAGACAACAACACAATGGTAGAAGGAGGAGTTACTTCAGTCAGAGACAGAGAGCAGGGAGTCACTACAATATTATCACTGTAAAAACTACACACAGACATGAGTGAATGTATTTATTTGAAGTGTGTCAGAAACTCTTCCATCCATGACACATGTGAACCAGGCTTGTGTTTGCATATAGAGTGAAAGCAACAAACAGTCAGAGACAGTGTGGCTTGTTTGCTGCTTTGGATAAATGCACAATGCTGATATCAAACCTACACTGTTGCTGCATGAAGAGGATTTTACAGCAAAGCACTGACAGAGAGCAATATTTCACAGAATGGAGGACATGAATAAACACAGAGCAGATCAGGAGAGACTCTTCTGGAGTCGACACAGATGAGTTTCAGTCTGTTTGTGTGTCTCTGACAAACTGAGGAACTCTGCTTCATGTTGATCAGCAGTTTGGACTCATGTTGGTTAGAAAATCATTCTGACTGTGTTTCTTCCTGCAGGGTGGAGCATGGTGGAGAGCAGTGGTTAAAACCTGGGCTGAGGAAGTGTAAGTTTGACTCAGTCTTTCCTCATGTTATTGTGCATGAGTCAGTGTTCTATCAGTCCATCAGAGCTGTTGTAGCGCAGCCTCGGCGGTTGGATTTCTTTCGTGTTTACTGGAGTTTATTACTCCCCAGCAGGAGTTTTAGGTTCCAGCTTTGTCATTTTCCTTTTTTCTCTTGTTAGGGAGCTTTAGTGTGTTGTAGTGTCTTTGTGTTTGTTTGGGGCACTGCTCAGCTCTGAGTTCATGAACTGCAGCCTAACACTGAAACCAGCCTGTGTAGCTGCCGATCTGAGAGTGGGGACGAGTGGGGAGGTGCAGACATGCTGTGTGTGGGTTTCCCCTCAGCCTGGGACATAACAGAGACAACCAAAGCAGACAAAAGACAAAATCCAATGAGAGACCAAAAAGGGTTGAAAAGGTCCAAACACAGGAATAAACAGCTCCACAGTCCAAAAGCAGGCAGGACTCAGACACAAAGAATCTCATCCAAAGGGTCAGACTGGACTGATGGACTGAAGAGTGAAGACACTGAGACACTGAGCTGTGAGCATCATTATTAGGGTCAGGGTTAGGGCGATAAACGCCAATGTTTAAGAAAACGAGTTACCACCAAAATAAGTTTCACACGGGGTCTCTATTTAAAGTTTTTAATCAATTAGTAACAAAACACGTTATCCGCCATGTTTCCCTGCACCGTTTCTTCCCTTTTTTCCCAATCTGCTACAAACACCCTGATTTTCAGCACAATGCAGCATTTCCATTCAACCAATCACGGGGCAGCTTTCCAACTGTCATGGCGGAGCCCTGTCAGTAGATAGAAAGTATGTCCAGTCGTCTTTTAAATGAGTGTTTTAGCTGTGTGAAATGAATAACTTTGACAGTATTGATGAGGCAGTCCTCGTTTCTTCCATGGGAAAAAAGTGGAAGCCTTCCATACAGAATCCCGAAACTCAGCTGGAGGGAAAATACCGGCCATTTCCTGTTCGCATACTAAAGAGAAAAACTTTTGTCATGCGGATCAACTGACAGCCGGCGAAATAATATTATTAGAAATACATATATAAATATATAAAATTAGTTTTTTGATGAAATGGATTTATAGCTTTTTGGGTGGAAAAAAGATTTGATTGTTTAATAAATGTTTAAAATCAAAATATAGATTTGAGATTTTGATGTTATTACAAACTCATGATGATATATTACAGTTTGAAACATAAAGTAGAAGTTTTCATATAAACCCTTTTTGGGAAAGAAAACACTTTTTTCTGGATTTATAGTGTTTTGGAAGCAATCTCTTCATTTGTTAGGTGGGACAGCCGAAACCAGTTAAACAAGCTTTTACTGACAGCTCTGAACAGACCACATTAACTTATCATTCATTTTAGTGCAGCCGCCACAACTTCCATTTTTTAATCTTCATTTATTATATTTCCTTTTATTTTGCTTTTTTGCTTTGGTTTCTTTCTGTAACACTGGACTTATTTTCTATGAAGGTTTGAACTCTGACAGTGTTTGAACAGGAGAGAAAGGAGTATAAAGTGTGTAGTGAGGGGGTCACAGCCTTAAAGCGTCTAGAATAACTGTAAAAAATAAAGCAGATCACTTCATGGATTTCACCTTTTGCGGGTTATTTTCGGAACGTAACCCCCACGATTAACGAGGGACCTCTGATGAGAAGGAAGAGACTGGGCTCTCAGCTGCAGTAAAGGGGGCAGGTCTGGCTCCAAAACAGGTTTCAATGTGCAAGATGTCTTGCCCTCACATTCTTCTTCCATTTCCACTTGTCCTGAAACTTCGGCCTTCGCTGTCAACCTTCCTTTTCTTACTCACACTTGCCATTTTAGAAATGGGCAATAAAAAAAACACAGATCACTGGCAAAACAGGGTGGTGAGAGTTTGACCATGTTTGCTGCCATCTTGTGGTGAAATGTTGAATATATATAAACAATAATTTTTAAACGTGTGATTTCATCCTGTGGACAACAGTACTGGTGGCATATTATGACATTATTGATTTTATGACAGAGGCTTCGGCCCAGTGAACATATGAACTGGACTTTTGGTCTGTTCTACAGGAAAAACCCTAAATGATAATGCACCAACAATCCCAACCAAAGAAAGGAACATAAGGACAGAAGAACCAAACAGGAAAGAAAATAGAAATAACTTTTGTATATATAACCTAGAAAATTTCACAATAAATTTTGAGTGGGCCAATGCGCGCTCGCCCACACTCTGCTGCCGGTCCGCCCCATTATATACCACCAAACCTCATTCCTGATCACCGGCATATGTGAAAGCTTAAGTGGCTTGCCTGTCAAAACAAAAAGTGGAACAGACATGGGGACTCAATATGTCAGAGGTCTAATGTTTATCTACATTTTACATTTTAAATGAAGGTTCTGTGTGAAAACATGCCCAAACGCCATGGCTTCAAAGTTTTGACAGTGATTTGATGCCTGTGGAGAGGGTTAATCACAGTGTGTGTGTGTGTGTGTGTGTGTGTGTGTGTGTGTGTGTGGTGTGTGTGTGTGTGTGTGTGTGTGTGTGTGTGTGTGTGTGTGTGTGTGTGTGTGTGTGTGTGTGTGTGTGTGTGTGTGTGTGTGGTGTGTGTGTGTGTGTGTGTGTGTGTGTGTGTGTGTGTGTGTGTGTGTGTGTGTGTGTGTGTGTGTGTGTGTGTGTGTGTGTGTGTGTGTGTGTGTGTGTGTGTGTGTGTTCCTGTATGGTTGTGTGTGTGTGTGTGTGTTCCTGTATGGTTGTGTGTGTGTGTGTGTGTGTGTGTGTTCCTGTATGGTTGTGTGTGTGTGTGTGTGTGTGTGTGTGTTCCTGTATGGTTGTGTGTGTGTGTGTGTGTGTGTGTGTGTTCCTGTATGGTTGTGTGTGTGTGTGTGTGTGTGTGTTCCTGTATGGTTGTGTGTGTGTGTGTGTGTTCCTGTATGGTTGTGTGTGTGTGTGTGTGTGTGTGTTCCTGTATGGTTGTGTGTGTGTGTGTGTGTGTGTGTTCCTGTATGGTTGTGTGTGTGTGTGTGTGTGTGTGTTCCTGTATGGTTGTGTGTGTGTGTGTGTGTGTGTGTGTGTGTTCCTGTATGGTTGTGTGTGTGTGTGTGTGTGTTCCTGTATGGTTGTGTGTGTGTGTGTGTGTGTGTGTGTGTGTTCCTGTATGGTTGTGTGTGTGTGTATGTTCCTGTATGGTTGTGTGTGTGTGTGTGTCTGATGATAAACTTTGTATGAATGAACAACACATCAGTCAGTAAAGACAGAATGAAGCCATCAGATGTGTCAGATGATAAACTGCAGCTGTGTCTTTTTCTCTCCATCAGATTTCTGTCAACTTGAAGTCGACACAAACTCAGTGAACACAAACCTCAAACTGTCTGACAACAACAGGAAGGTGACACAAGTGGAGGAGGAGGAGGAGCCATATCCTGATCATCCAGACAGATTTGACTGCTACTATCAGCTGCTGTGTAGAAATGTTCTGACTGGTCGCTGTTACTGGGAGGTCGAGTGGAGAGGAGTGGTTGAAATATCAGTGAGTTACAGAAGAATCAGGAGGAAAGGAAACAGTGATGACTGCATGTTTGGAAGAAACAATCAGTCCTGGAGTCTGTTCTGCTATGATGATGGTTACTCTGTCTGTCACAATAACAGAGAAACATCCATCTCCTCCTCCTCTGTCTCTGACAGAGCAGCAGTGTATGTGGACTGTCCTGCTGGCACTCTGTCCTTCTACAGAGTCTCCTCTGACACACTGATCCACCTCCACACCTTCAGCACCACATTCACTCAGCCTCTACATGCTGGGTTTGGGTTCAGTTTGTTGTCTGGTTCCTCAGTGAGTCTGTGCTGTGTGTAGAAGCAGAGTGTGTGGAAGTGACAGCAGCTTCAACTTTGTGCTTTAAATGTTGATGATGTTTCACTTTCATTTGAATCACTGACTGTGATTTCAGGTCAGAACATGTTTTTGTCTTAGAAGCAGTGAAATGAAGAATGTGAAGCTGAATTTATGATCATGAACTTTGACATGTCCTCACAAATGAAACCCTTACATTAAGAAATGCATGATTCCATGTTGTTATGGCTCTGATATTAAAATGTAGTATTATAATAGGAGTTAATGGACCTAAGTGGAAAACACCATTTAAAACTGCTGCAATACAAACACTAATAACTCCAACTCAATATTTTGGCTAAACTTTGACATGACAGATATAAAATAATGCCTGAGCCTCCCAACTTGTAAAATAACTTGTTTGGTGCATTTTTACATGAAATATTTGCATCATGCAATCTAACTGGCATTTAAAGCGTTAAACTCCTCCAATGATGTTTGGTAGTTCTGAGCAGTCCTGAAGCTGTTTCACATATTTATGCAGAAAAATATGAATCTGTTCAGTTTTTAGAGCAGTTTTTAGAAGCGGACATTTTTGTCCCTGATGACACAAAGGGTAGTAAATGTGTTTCCCAGTGTTCTGGTGATGGATCAGAAACATTTACATTTGAATTCTAAAATTTGTGTTGAACTGCCCGATTGCTCTTTTTTTCCTCAACCTGTGACGTCGGCGGAACTGCGATCGCTCACCTGCTCCTGCCCGGGACGTTAAAAAGAAGCAAAGACACAAAGAAAATATAATACTTATGAGTGAATGACACATCTTTGAAAAAATACTTTATATATTTGAAAAAGTAAAAAAACCTGCACTGAGGGGTGAAGTGGACATCAGCTGAAACTGCTTTAGTATTTTTCACCTTTCTTGTATTTATGATAAAATCAGGAATTTACTGTTGACGTATTGACAGGTTTATTTAAGGAGACGTCGTGACGTGCCGGCCGCTGCTCATTTGCATAAAACAGTTGGAGGCAGATATGAAGGATTTTACTGCTGCGTAAATATTGAAACTGGTTTTTGAACGTTGATCCAAAAAGTTCTGATCCCCACAGTGTGTGTGTGAACACTGCACACTGAAAACACATCATGTTAATCAAAGGGAAACAAACACAGATATTAAAAGTGTGAAAGATTCAGATTAAAATGATTGATCCCCATAGAGAATATATCTCTAACAGATTCACACACATCACAGTGTAAACATGCAGCTTCACACACACTGAAGCTTCATCTCTGTTGTGTCTCTGTGCTTGAAGGAGTCACACAGACACACTGTGCTGGGTCACTGTGTCCTCATATTGTTCCTCTGTTGTGTTACTGTCGATACAAACTGCTTCACACATGTTAACAAAAAGAATAAAAACCAACATGAACTGATGTGAGTGTGAGACATGAAAACACATCAGTCTGTCCAATGGCGCCACCTGCTGACAGAAACCTGTGATCAGCTGCTGTCTGGTTAAAGTGAGGCAGAATCTCCATCAGTCAACAGATGAAGATCTACATCTATATGAACACAGAGGTCATCTGGATCCATCACATCAGAACTTTACTATAATAAAAACAGACATGTCAGGATGACATCACTGAACAGTGCAGGTCTGTCAAGGTGTCAGTCACTGTCAGATGGATTTCTCTGCACCTTTCTGTCTCACTCGCTGCTCGCTCACATACAAACAACTTCCTGGGTTGTTGTGTTACATTTTATTAAAGATAAGATAAGATAAGATAAGATAAGATAAGATAAGATAAGATAAGATAAGATAAGATAAGATAAGATAAGATAAGATAAGATAAGATAAGATAAGATAAGATAAGATAAGATAAAACTTTATTAATCCCGAAGGAAATTCTTGTGCCAGAGGTATCAAGTTACATTAAATGCAGTTAAGTACAGAGTATAAAAGTATAAGTGTCACTATGATCCAATCAGAGTACAGTACGCAGTATGAGCACAATATATGATACATGGATACAAATAGAGACCAGTGGAGGGAATGACAGTGATGCCGGACATGATCATCTAGCTCTTCTCCCTACAGAAAGGGTCAGAAGTTGTCTGAAGTCCGATGTATAGAGTGTGAACAGGAAAGGAGACAGTACTGTGCCCTGGGGGTCCTAACTTTAAGCCTGGTCCTGGCCTGAAGCTCTTTGCACCTCTGAGCACACAGACACAGACTGAGGAGCTGCTCTCCATTCAGGATGAAGGCTGCCTCACATGGACCAATCAGAGGGAGGAGCTGGAGCCGTGTGGCCTGGAGCTCAGCCTGACATGAAGGTAGAAGAATCAGTCTTCTTCCACATGTAGTCAGTCGTACTCATGCCCACTCAGACCCTCGGGGCCTCTGCTGAGCCTCTAAAACCACAACCCGGCTGCTACCCAAGAGCCTGGATCCATCAGAGAGGAGCGGACATGGCTGAAACCGGGTCCAGGACCCAGTGAAACAGAGAGAGGGTCCACTGTAGGTCCTGCAGCTCCAGGGTTTAACACACAGAGAGTCTCTTCTTCTGTGGTTCAGCAGCAGCTTGATTCTGAGGATGGTTCAGTGCAGCTTCATGGAAACATGTAGCTTGATTCTGAGGGTTTAGTGGATCAGAGATCAATAATCATCTCTGATCTGTCTGGAAAAGCTTCATGTTGATGGTTGGAGGAGGCTTCAGGCGCCTGTTGGTCTGTAGAGGAGCGAGCGTCCTCTGTTGAAATCTCTGTTGTTGTAAAGTCAAAGTTCAGCTGTGTTCTTGTAGATGTGCTGGAACTCTGCATCTGTGGACTGATGAACTTTCTGCCTCACTTCAAGCAGACAGCAGCTGATCACAGGTTCCTGTCAGCAGGTGGCGCCACAGAGTCGCTCCTGAAACACCTTCAATGGAGCCCAGCAGTCTGAATATGATGTCATCATCTTTCACAGGATCAGGTGTGTTTCCTGTGTCAGTGGACTTTGTGTTGTGGTTCTGTTTTCTTTGGTGTGTGTCACTGTTTGTATGAATTTATATCTTATGCAGCTGTTGTGTTTAGTTTCGATTTAACCCCTAACTAGTAACACAGTGTTTGCTGTGTGGTGGTTTCTTCTTATCAGGTTTACATCACAGCCTGTGTATGTGAACACACCTCATAAGAAGTCCCTGAAAACACATCACCTGACAACTTTAATAACAAAGTGAAGTAACTTCGTGGTCAAACTACCATGTCAGCAACACAGAGGGTAAAGAAAGGGTTAATAGCTGCTGCTTCTCTCTGTGCTAGAGCCCTCTCTGCTTTCATCCTCGTACAGTTTCCCCTTCTTGGTTCCTTCAGCAGGTCCTCCACACTGGCCCTTTCATGGCAGACCGTGGCCCCTGACTGACTGGACCCTGCAGTCCCTGTCCTCTGCTCACCAGGTAGTTAACCACAGCTCATCGCTGTTGGTGTCTGTTTGTTTTCAGTCAGTCTGTGGATTCTTCCAGCTCTAAATAAACACTGAGATTATCATCAGATTATATTGTATATATAGTTTGAATACATCAGTGTTACCATCTACATATATATTAAAATCCATTCCTCTGTGGGATCAATACACTTTAACCTTTGGGGTTCAGATCAGAGTCAGAACTGTTTTTATTGATCAACGTTCAATATTCACGCAGCAGTAGAATCCTTTATGACGTCATCACTGTCCGCCTCCGGCTGCTGTATGAGCAGCGGTACGTCACGACGTAAAACCTCAAACACTTTAATATAGACGAGCTGAAACTAAAGAAAGTCCCATTCACAGATCACGCTGTAACAACGACGTGTTAAAAAAGTACTGACCTGGAAGAGGAGGAGAGGGGCTCATATTCTGAGATTAAAGTAGCAAGTTTTCGTGAAAAGCTCAGATAATCTCTGACATTAGGCCTTAAATCTTAGATCTGGATAGACGCTGCTTGCTGCGGGGCAGGCGGGTCCGTGTTCTGGCCTCTGACCCGGTCATCGTACAGGGAGCAGGGATAAAAGGAGGACGGCTTCTTCCCCGGGCCCAGTGTGGGGTCCATTGAGCTTCTTTACACACGTTGGGCTGATAAAGTAGTACCGGGCGGGTTCGTAACATCTGAGCTGCTTTTCACAGCATTTAGATTTTTAGATATTCCAGTTTTCATTTTATGCAAAAAGTAAATATCAATGGATTAATTGAAACAAAAACGGCGCTGCCCCCCCCCTCATATTATCAGATACTTTTCATGATCAGAACAATGTTCGGTTCTGTCTGAATCATGTGTGAAGAAGTAATAATGTGTGTGTGTGTGTGTGTGTGTAAGGAGAAACGGGGACTAAGTTAAAGGGGTCATTTAACGTGGGTTGTTAACTGGTCTTTAATTATTATTATTATTATTATTATTATTATTATTATTATTATTATTATTTTCGTTGTTATTGGAGGATACCTGCTGATGGGGGCCTGTCCCATTGCTCCTACTGGCTCAGGTTACATAATGATTTGCTCGTGCTTGGTTTATTGTTAATATCTGTTATTGATTGATTTCGTTAAATATTTCGTTAAATATTTATTATGACGTGTTCTTTGTTGGGAGGTTCTGAGTTTCTCGTGTTCTGTGTGCCCTCCTGACGGTTTGCTCTCTTGCTCCCTTCTTTTAGAGGCCGGCGGTGGTGGCGGTGCGGTGCCAGCAAGTCCAACTATTCCTTCTGCTGCATTTAATTATTATCATTGCACAATAATTAGGGCTGTGGAAGATGAATCAAGCATCAGGATTAATCCGATTAAAATGTTGACACGATTAACGCGTCATTATCTCCTTAATTGGTTTGTTCTTCCAGACAGAGTTTTTTCCTCAATAGCATGTGTTTTTACTGAAATGTCCAGATTAACTGCGTTTAACGCTATGAAATTCTGAGATTCATACAAATGCTAATTGTTTGACAGCCGTAATAATAATCAGTAACAATCGCTTCTGTGTTGTGCAGCATTTAAAGGAGGATGTGCTCAAACAGACTAATGTGGTTTAGATTACATTACTACGTCACATGTTTAACTCATAACTAATACATGTATCGATGTAGCTGATATATTCCACTATTATCTGTATTGAAATATCTACATTAAACAGGGATGTGTATCCCTGAACGCACTCGATCAGCCAACACTGAAAGAAATGACTTGTAAGATTTACTTAAAAAAATTTCTGTAACAATTTGCACGAATATTTTTTAAGTAAATTTTAATGCTGCAATAATAAGTAAGACTTACTTTGTAGATTTAAGTACAGTTTACTCAATACTGGTAAGTTTAGAACCTACTTTTGTGAATATATTAAGTAAATGTTACTTAAATGCATTTAAGTTGATATGTTATTTTTATTTAAAAAATTAAGTAGAGTATTATTTATTTAATTAATGTGATTAAAACATTAAGTAAATTTTACCTTTTAGTTATGAAAGAACTAAGTAGAATTTATTTCTTTCTCCCTATTTTATTAATTATTTACAACAAATTCTAATCACTGTAATTAAAAAATGATGCATGAATTTGATAAATGTAAATGACAAATCACAACACACAAACATGGCCAAATACCTTTTTTTTTTTTTATTGGAACTTTTGTGTTGAACAATTTGATCTAAGCATCCATAATTGTAACAGTGGCCACAGTGGCATGACTTATATCAATTTATAAAACATTTACCCACTGATTTAGACCGGTCATAGAAAAAGGACAATGGTACTGGAGGCTGCTGATGTTTCAGTTTCCTTGTAATAACATAAAGTTACCAAAAATAAGAAATTGTCACTGGTTTTGACCTCAGCATAAAATATGAAATGGTGTGTATGACATGAGACATATCTGATTGACAACAGTAACAATACATAAGTCTATTAGTACCTTGCTTTTAAAGACAGTTCTGCAAGACTTCAAATGTGTAGGGGAGTGGTTGAGTGTAGTCAAACTTAAGTGCTTAAATAAGTCCCAATGAGGAGCACACATGCCACTACACCCCTGCCTTCAAGAAGGATGGAGGCTTCCACTGGATCCTCTGCTTCCACTTCATGGTACATGAAGATCTTCAGGATGTGTTCCATGTCTTCCACCCAGCAGCCCACCTGCATACAATGTACAACACAAATTAAAATGCATACATTTAAAAATAGAACTTATTGTTCTTCAGACAGGAACCATCCATGCATCATTAAATAAAGATTAGATCACACTAAACAAAACAAATTTATTTTCCAATCAGCTGGGCCTATACAAATAGAACATCTTGATACACAACATCATTGGAGGGTGTGTGGAACAAGGATGCAGATCTCTTGCACATTACAAAAGATACGTGTGGAAAAATGTTAATACAGCTATTACAAAGATTTAGGGAAAAGTTGCAAACAACTGGACAGTGATGAGATTAGAAGATTTCTATTTACCGTAACTAAGATTGTACTTGCAAAATAAAACACCATTTGACAATCATGCCTGACAGTTTGGGAACATTAAACACGTTACTTACCAGGCAATCTTTAAAAAGTTCCTCTTCTTTTACACCAAGGTACAGTCTGAGGTCCCAGAGAGCAGAGTCATGTCTCATCTCAATCCTCTGGGGCTGTGAACAGATGTTTGTGTCAATATTAAACCATAATTTATATGCCATGAACTGTCAAATGTGAAGAGAAGAGCATACATTTGCAAAGACCAGTAAGACCACTGCAGACACCAGAAACCAAGCTGGATCCATACTCCGCGAGACAAAGAGCGGAGAACGCGCTCCACGGGTGGTAAGAGATACAAAAAAAAGGTATTTTCCGCACTGAGGTACCATACTCCGCGAGACGCGTGTGTGCAGAACTCCTCATACGGCCCGCCCACTAAACTTAAGGAAAGACTTTACTGAGTTTTTAACACACCACAAGGACTTGTGCCATGGCAAGAGGGCATTATACAGAGAGGGTGCCTGCAACAGCGTGAGATGTCCGGCGATGAGTTGTGAAAATGCGACATTAAAAGTAACAATAGCAAAGATTCAGTGTTTGTGCCTTTATGACCACATTTGCACATCTACTGTGTTCCAATGTGCCTGCCATACTTCAAACTGTCCGGTGATGAGCTGTGAAGATGCGACATTAAAAGTAACAATAGCAAAGATATACAGACATTGTTAACGAGCCTATTATGCCCGGGTATGTAGGAGTATATAGAATGGTAATAACAGTCACCATCTGGTATGTGTGAATGGCTGTCTGGAGTTATTGGTGACAAATCACCCTGACTTGCCTTTCTTTCTTTCTTTTATTGCTCATCATGCAAAACCGGTATGGTCTTATCTAAATCTGTTGAATCAGTGCTGTTTACACACCTACCTATATACCTGGAGAGGCTCTTGCGCTTCTCCACTTTCATCACGCCCACAATAAATTCCGACCAATCACAGCATGGTTGCCGCACAGCCTTGAAAGACAAAGTTCGGCCCGGACCCTGTGCACAGGAGTGCGGATCAGCGGGCGGTCAGAGACAAAAAATGACGTCATTTTGTGGGCGTAACGTCTGCAGGGGGGAAAAATGTCTTTGTCTCGCGGAGTATGGATCCAGCTTAGCCTGTCCCAAGTCTGTCCCAAGACCTCAGCTGTCCACTGCCTGGGCTTGTGTTAGAAAAGACATCACCCTGTGAATGAACAAACACCACATGTGTGTTTTAACAATATTACAAACACTTTATGTTGCATTAAGCCGATTTCCACCTACCTGAATGACAATGTTTTTACAAGAGGGTGCTATCCAGCTCTCTGTTGACACAAACACAGATTACAGATTAAAATAGTTCTGTCAATAATTACAAGTTCAAAAATAAATTAATCATTTTTAATACTATTTATAAGACCAAATTCCTTTATTTCAAACAGTGCAAAAGGCTTAATACTGAAAACAATATGACTACAGCTATTGTTGCAAACGTGCCTTAACGTACATGTAGAACAGCTAAACAGTAACAGACCCAGGGCCAAGTGATGCCTCTTGCTTGCAAAGTGTGCGTCTGTACAGCTGCTCCAGTGAGGCTTGGGGAGGCTGCAGGCTAGCAGCTAGCTTGTGTTAACATTCAAGTGATACTTCATCACGTCAACAGAGCTGGTGCGCATGGGGTGGGGTGGGGGGGGGGGGGGGGCGACACGTTATTGTCAAAGGCAATAACTGACGGTAGTAGTTTTTTAACACGTTCGCTCCTTCGTTTTAATCTGCAGTACTAATCTTCATACTTCTCCCTGACATGTTTTACTGTGCAGTCTCAGTGTGGACGGGGCTAGTCAGACCTTGGGAGCCTCCCAGTGACCGCACATAACGTCCACAACACGGCCTGTACCACACTCGCTGTCGCAGCGGTGCGACGTGGCTCGGTTGCCACACATTAAAAAGAAATATTAAGGACTCACCGTGTGCACCTAGCTAGTTGTCAAACTAGGCTGCATATGTTTTAAACTCATGAGAACTGTCGCTGCCAAAATGCCTCTGGTTGATCTGACCAGATTATTTTGCACAATAAGCACAGTACATACGTATTCTACAGTCACAACTGTAAAACAGAAATACTTACATTGAACATGAGTATATCCAGCCGCGCAGCTCCTCCACCACAACCATTGTGTGTCCGTTACAATGTCGTTCAACTGAGCATGCTCCGATTCAAACTGCTACCTACACTTCTGGATTAAACATTACTCAATACTTATAGTATATGTGCAGTGAATACAAATTAGTTAAATACTATGCTCAAATACATAATAAAACTTACTCTTTTCATACAGTTCGATTGTTACATGATAAAAATGAGTATATATTTATGTTTTTAATTAAGAAATTCTAGTATTCTCTTGATTTTAATATTATTAAGTAGAAAATGTTACAGGTAATTTAGTAAATTTTAGAGTCCGTTTTTTCAGTGAATGGGCCAATCAGAAACTGGATGCCGTCACGTGATTTACGGGAAATGGACTATTGAGCCTATAAGGGCATGCCCACCCCCATGCGGTGGGATCTGGAGCAGGCTCTGTGCGCTGGATGTGTTTATTTCAGGCTGCGCTGGGAGCGGCGGGATCCTCCAGCTGCCTGGATTTAGACCCTCCTGTCTTTCTCCTTCCTTCTGTTTTATTCCTCTCATCATGTAATAACTCCATTTGAGAACTTTTAACTTTATTAATTGATCCATTGTGTTTGTATTAACCTGCCTCTTACAGATTAATTATTATGATTATTATTATGTCATTGTTCATTCATTCAGTTTCCATCATTGCTCACACACACTCTTACACATTAATATTCATTTATTGAACCACAGTATTTTTCCTTCTCACATATATATTAGACCGAATGTATACCTGCATTACAAATTACACACCTATGTTTATTTATTTATTTATTTATGCTGTAAATACTGGTTATTACTGTTGAGCATTTTCACCGCTAGAGGTATATTTTTACTTTGCTTTGTGTATATTTTGCTGCTGCAATAGAGAAGCTGGTTAATATTAATATTTAGGCTGAATTCCGTTTGATCACATCATCATCTGAGACTGCAGCCTTCATGTCCCCGTCCATCCTGCTGTTTATATTATCAGGAACCAGTTCCCATGTTTTTCCTGTCAACCAATCACGTCTCCTGTCTCTGAGAACGTTCTTAAATCACTTTGAAGATGAGAGTCCTTACTAAGATTTGTAGTCTTCATTTTCAACCGCAAACTTTGTTCCTGCTCGTTCTGATCTGTAGCTTTTTATGAGTTCAGCGTCATTCATAGTTTGGAGAACGTGTCTCTCTGTCGCTCCGTCATGTTCTCCCTGTTCAAGGAACGATGAAACCTCCTAAAAGTCGTCCTCTGCACTCTGAACAGCTTTTTACCTGAAGACCTCTTTCATCTTTATAGGATTTAGTCTTAATTATAAGAACTGCTTAGAAAACGTCATAATAGATTCTGTCATAAGAATTTTCTTAGAATGTCTCCACTAAGGGAAACTCTTAGCGCTGAGAGTCTTTGTGAATACGGCCCCTGTAAAGGAGATGAGAAGGAAACGCCTAACAGGTAGCCATGTGTTCAAATTCCCCTGCTTCCACATGTTTGTGTGCGCATCTGTTAACCCCTCCCAGTCTGGAGCGATATACACACTGTGCAGTCAGAGAGAGAGAGAGAGAGAGAGAGAGAGAGAGAGAGGGAGAGAGAGAGAGAGAGAGAGAGAGAGAGAGAGGGAGAGAGAGAGGGAGAGAGAGAGAGAGAGGTCGGAGCGCACAGCAAACCTTGCTGGAAGTAATGATGGCGTCTCCTTGGTCTGTATGTTTTTATCTCTTTATCCTCTTTTTTTATCTGTGTGTGTGTGTCTTATTGTTTTTATGTCTGTAAAGTACTTTGTGTTACAGTATTCTGAATGAAAGCTGCTTCATAAAGAGTTTTGATTGATTGATAAAGTAGGAACACTTTGCTGGCTGTCAGCTAGATTTATCAGTAACACAGAAAAAATAGAGATTGTTTTTTTTTTTTATTATCATCATTTAGCAGCCTCTCTCTTCACTTAATGTCCACAGCACCATCACACACTGGACTGGGCAGCTTTATACTGTAAAATGTAATTTAACTACACATTGTTATTTTTATTTAAAGATCTCTTTCTGGATTATTTTGACCTGTTTATATATTCTAACATGGAAATCAAGTATACACACATGTTGTTGGATTAGAGTATGTAGATCATTTTGACTCGGTCACTGTGAAAAGTAGCTCGCGAGCCAAAATGCTGTGGACACCCCTGATTTAGGGGAACTCCAGGGTTGATGGTGGAAAGTGAAAACAGCACGTTAATTCAGGATGGTTATGAGTTCTTTACTGGACACTGATTTCTGCTGTGCAGAGGTGTTTCAGTGCAGACTGTAGATCTGTTTGGAAAAAGTGTGACTGATGGTTTTTTAACTTTGACAGCTTCCCTCACATCTGTCTGACTGAACCTGATGACTCTTCACCTCTGTGTCCTCTCACAGAGAGAAGATGATCCTGCTGCTCCTCATCCTCACCTCCTCAGCAGCAGCACTTGAAGTGAAGGAGACACAGAGCTCCTATCAGGCGGAGGAGAACCACCACATCACACTGGAGTGGACGTTCACCACAGACACTGAGACCAAGTCTGAGGACATTTATGTCTACTGTGATCATTTAACCAGACAGAAAGCCTCAGTCCTGTATCTGGTCCATGCTGGTGTTGAGCTCTCAGAGTCTGTGGATGAAGGTTTTTCAGGAAGAGTCCAGAGTGACACAGACGCCCTCAGAGAAGGACGAATCAGACTTCATCTGTCCAGACTCAGGACTGAAGACTCTGGTCTGTATGTGTGTGAAGTGACAATAGCTGCAGTGACCCGCTTAGCCTCCTGTGAGCTCACAGTCTCTGGTGAGTAAGTTAAAGCTGCTGTCTGCTGAGAACTGTCTGATTTCTTTCAACAAGTCTCAACTCACATTTTTGTCCTTTACAGCAGCTGCTGCTCAGACACACAGTGACAGACCAGCTCTGAGTCCAGCAGCAGACACAGGATGGACAGGACTCATCCTTGGATTGACAGCAGCAGGAGTAGCTGCAATGATCATCAGTGCGGTTTTTGTTTTTGGAGAGAGACTGCAGTCTGGTGTCTCAGAACAACCACTCAATTACCATGTTGTTCCTACGAGAGGAACTTGAATAATTAATATGAAATTATATCAACAGCACGTGACGGATTACAGAATTAAAGCTGAAAGCAGCATTGCTGGCCCTCGCACACCTTGCGATCCGAGGGGCCATTGCTTTGCCCTCTCCTATGCTCTCCTCTCCTCTCATTTCCAGATTTACAGCAAATACACGTTTAGAAGACAAAGTTCCTGTTGCCAGTAGGTGGCGCTATGACTGTATCATCCTAATAGCATATATATATGTTCAGACTCGGGTCCATAGCAGCACTGTAAGATTTTGTCCACATTGCATGAAGTATGTTGGTGGTACTGCAGAAAATATAGTGTTTCTTTGTAATGGTGAATGGTCAACTTTGAGGCCACGACCCGGCCACACCGTAAGACTTTTGAAAGAGTTTTGAAATGCGTCTATTCCCTATGGTGTCCTGAGTGGACACAGTAAATTTCAGCTCCATTGAATGAAGTATGAGAGGCGTGAAAAGTTTTGTAGCAGGGTCACAAATTGACAAAAATTGCCAAAAAAGTAAAACACTTTCGTGTTGGGTTTGGAGGGGGGGTCCAAGAGACTTTTTTGTGCATCTGGAGGTGATACATATGTGTGCCAATTTTAATGTTGCTGTGTCAAACTGGCCAGAGGGGCTACGGTACATGTTAGAGCAAAAAATACAGGGGCACAGTGAATTTCAGCTCGATTGGATGAAGTATGCGAGGTGTAAAAAGTTTTGCAGGGTCACATATCGCCAAAAATGACCAATTCAAAATGACGGACTTCGTGTGACTTTTTTGTGTGTCTTGGGGTGAAACCAAGCGGCAACCTTCGGGGCTCAAACTTAAAGCCCATGCGGAAGTGTCAAAACTTGTAATTCACGCCGCAGCCACTGGGGGCTGGCTCCAAAAACTAGTCATTTCCCATAGACTCCCATGTTAAAATGGCCGAATTCACAGCAGGAATGAACATGTTTACAGTCTGGTAGAAAAAAGCTGTGTCAGCAGCTGGACTTTGTGGAGACAATCTATCCATATCAAAGTCAAAGTCAGCTTTATTGTCAAATCTGCTATATGTGCTGGACATACAGAGAAACTCCTCTCAGCTGCTCTCACTATGCGATGAAGCGTCTTCCTGCAGGTGGCGGTGCAGGCTCCGTACCACACAGTGATGCAGCTGGACAGGATGCTGTCAACAGCCCCTCTGTAGAAGGTGCACAGGATGGAGGGAGGGGCTCTGGCTCCTCTGAGCTTGCGGAGGAAGTAGAGGCGCTGCTGTGCCTTCTTGGTCAGTGATGCAGTGTTGGTAGTCCAGGAGAGGTCCTCAGTGATGTGCACACCCAGGAACTTGGTGCTGCTCACCTGCTCCACAGCAGCACTCTTGATGGTCAGAGGGGTGTACTGACTGTGTGCTCTCCTGTAGTCCACAACCATCTCCTTTGTCTTCTCCACATTCAGGGAGAGGTCGTGGTCTCTGCACCACTCGGCCAGAAGGTGCACCTCATTCCTGTAGTTTCTTTCATCTCCACTGAAGATGAGACCCACCACAGCACTGTCGTCTGTATCCATATGTCTTACTATGGAAATATGTGTGATGTTACTCCTATGATCTCATACATGATATGTTACTGTCATATATGATGTGACTATCCTAAGATGCTTGTGTGTATTCTGAGAAGCTGCGCCTGTTAGATAACACAGGGTGTGAGAAGTGAGAGTCTTAGTGTTGATGTTTGGACTGATGATAAGAGCAGTGAGCTCTGTGTCTCCTGTTATGATGCATTACAGTGTTCAGACTGCACTTTTATTTTCTTACATGAAGAACTCTGTCATGATTATAGAGGCATGTCTGACGTGTGTTTCAGTCTCTTCATCCTCCTCCTCCTCATCCTTTAACTCTTTCAGGCTGTGAACCTGCTGAATCAGCATGCTGCTGTGCTCTAATAAAGACTGTAATGAACTGTTCAGTGTCTGTGTCCTCAAATATGCTCCAGAGCTTCTTCTGTTCTCATGAAGGTCTTTTTAGAATGACTCTCTGGCGCCACCTGCTGACAGGAAATGGATGAGCTGCTGTGTGGGTTAAGGGGAGAACATGATGAGAGCAGGAGGTCAGAGGTCACTGCAGCAGACTGCTGCTGTGTGACTGTAGAAGAGCTGCCACAGTCTGCAGCTCCTCTCTGTGGGTCACACACTGAACTGCTGCTTTGTTTCTGTATGTGTTTTCAATACCTGCTGATAATGTGTCCATATCATCAATACAATGTGGAGAAGGCCTCTCTGTGTAAATCAGTTCATCAATACTGCTTACACTAAACAGAAAGGTTAGATCACATGATGATTTATTTCTGTATACAAGGATCAATAAAGTTATATATTTAGATCACACACACTGAATAACACATGTATAAAACACACTAAATTAAGGCCTCACAGCATTTGGTCCACTTTAATGTGAGTACTGATCAGACACTGACACTGACAGCAGGGTGGAGCTTTCAGTGGGTGGAGTTTGGGAATGTTCCACAGTGCTCCTTGTCCTGTGTTTGGTTTTTCAGCCATGTTTGAGGATCACACTCTGCACACACTCTGACATATTTCTGTTACTTCAATAACCGGTCTGATCACTGTAGGACTCTGTATAGGGAGCCTTCAAGGCGTGAGAGGAGTCATGTTAGTACTGCTGGAACTACAAGTGTGTAAAATGTGAAAACAGGAAACACTCAGATCACATGACCGTGATGTCAGCAGCCGCATGAAGATCAAGAGAGTTTGTTACAATGTTTGTTGTTTATGATACAAAGACACAAACAGGAGAGTCTCACAGATACATTAACATCAACACAGAGAGCAGCTACTGTAACAACGTCCAGAGCTTCAGACAAACATCAACCTGCAGAGTGAACATGAATTATTAATATGGATTCATACAGAGGAAGGAGCAGATCAGATTTAAATAAAACAGAGCCAGACGTCAGAGTGGAAACAGGCACAGACATCAGGCCACACATGAAACTGATCTGTGACCTGTGGTCATGTAAAGAAGAACTAACTGACCATGTTCCGCATTTGTCTTGTGAGCATTCAGACGTTCAGCACAGGAAAACAAAGCTGAGGCATTTTTCATTTCTGAAACATGCTGGAATTCTTCATAAAGACATGTTGGTGGACTTTACTTCTATCTTTGTGATTTTAAGGACTTACAGTCAGACCGAGAAGAGAAGATGATCCTGCTGCTCCTCATCCTCACCCCCTCAGCAGCAGCACTTGAAGTGAAGGTGACACAGAGCTCCTATCAGGCAGAGGAGAACCACAACATCACACTGGAGTGGACGTTCCCTGCTGAGGACACCACCAGAAACATTTTTGTCCTCTGTGACCTGATGGCTAGTCGTAAAACCTCAGTCCTCTATCTGGTCTATGCTGGTGTTGAGCTCTCAGAGTATGTGGATGAAGGTTTTTCAGGAAGAGTCCAGAGTGACACAGACGCCCTCAGAGAAGGACGAATCAGACTTCATCTGTCCAGACTCAGGACTGAAGACTCTGGTCTGTATGTGTGTGATGTGAGGACAGCTTCTGGTTCTGGTTCTTCCAGCTGTGAGCTCACAGTCTCTGGTGAGTAAGTTAAAGCTGCTGTCTGCTGAGAACTGTCTGATTTCTGTTCTTCTAACTGTAACATATAATATTCTGTACAGACAGACAGCATCAGGTTCAATTCAAACAGTCCACATGTTCATTTAAACATCAACAAGTCTCAACTCACATTTTTGTCCTTTACAGCAGCTGCTGCTCAGACACACACTGACAGTCCAGCTCTGAGTCCAGCTCTGAGTCCAGCAGCAGACCCAGGAGGACGGACAGTCCTCATCATTGGACTGACACTAGGAGTTCTCCTGATGGTCTTTGTAGTTTCATTTTTTGTTTTTAGAGAGAAACTGAAGTTTTGTGTCTCAGAACAACAACCCACCACATACAATGCTGCTTCTGATGAAATTAAGATACCACTTGAGTAATTAATATGAAATGACATCAACAGCACATGAAGGGTTACACACTGAAGTTAAGCTTGTCCACTTAGGTACTGTGTTGTGGTGCTGTTGTCAGTCTCCTCTGCACATTTCATACACTACATGCTGATGAGGAACTCACCATTCAGACAAGATGGTGGAGTTCAAAGTAAACATTGAAGCAAACAGTGAAAATGTTTGTTAGTGTTGATGTTTGCACTGATGATAAGAGCAGTGAGCTCTGTGTCTCCTGTTATGATGCATGTCAGTGTTCAGACTGTTGCACTTTTATTTTCTTACATGAAGAACTGAAAATCTTTTATACTTTATTTAACCCCTGTCATACAACAGTATTTACACTGTAAGAAGTTCAGCACAGTAAGTGTTGACATGTAGTGTGTTATTCTTGTGCTGCAAGAGGAGATGACTGATGTCATTAACTTCAGGAACAAGACCACGTCATGGTTATAGAGTCTGACCTCTCTGTGTGTTTCAGTCTCTTCATCCTCCTCCTCCTCATCCTTTAACTCTTTCAGGCTGTGAACCTGCTGAATCAGCATGCTGCTGTGCTCTAATAAAGACTGTAATGAACTGTTCAGTGTCCGTGTCCTCAAACATGCTCCAGAGCTTCTTCTGTTGACTCTCGACTCTCTGGCGCCACCTGCTGACAGGAAATGGATGAGCTGCTGTGTGGGTTCAGAGGAGAACATGATGAGAGCAGGAGGTCAGAGGTCACTGCAGCAGACTGCTGCTGTGTGACTGTAAAGAGCTGCCACAGTCTGCAGCTCCTCTCTGTGGGTCACACACTGAACTGCTGCTTTGTTTCTGTTGACCCACAGTTCTGTTCAGACTGGTGACAGTTTATTGTGTGTCACATGTTCACAGCCAGGATGCTGCTCTGTCTTCAGGCTCCTCCCTGACTGCACCTATGATCTGAGCTCATTGCTGGCAGCAGCAGATGTTTGGGGGTCTCTCATGGAGGTTCAGTACAGATGTACAAACAAAATGGCTGCAGAGTTCCTGGAATCATCCAACAATAGTTTCACTTTCAGCAGCTCTCTCTCTCTCTCTCTCTCTCTCTCTCTCTCTCTCTCTCTCTCTCTCTCTCTCTCTGTGAGTGTGTTGTTGTGTAACAGTGAACCAACAAAGTAAATCCAGTGAATGTTTCAGAGACCTGATGATAAAGACTTTCACACAAGTGTGGGTCTTTATAACGTGGACTCACACTTAGTATGCATGGCATCTGGTGTGCCTCGTCTCAGTGTCATGCACGCCACAAGTGCCACTCTGCTAAATAAAGACTCTGAGTTGGTATGAGTGATGATTTGGTTCTGCTGTTTCTCATGGACTCAGTGTGTAGTTGTAGCAGCCTCAGTCACTGACACGTCTGTGCCACACTAAGAAACAAACTGCTGACGTCAAGGTCATGTGACTTGATTGTTTTCTGGGGATGTAGGGGTTAATGATGCTATTCTGATATTTCTCATAATGAGCGTCCTCACATCCTCCTGAAGCATGAACAGACAGAAAGCATAACAAGCATCAAACCCGTTCAGGTCTGCAGGTTTGGCCCCTAGGGTGCCCAGAGGCTCTGGAATCACCACTGCATGGACGACATTTGATTCGTCATGTAACAGGGGGCGCATGGCTCCGGTCAGTGAAAGAAGACACTCACTGAATGTTCAGGGGGCCGCGTCATGCTGGATGCTGCTCATGCCAGAATACACTGCAGTAACTGCTGCACCACTGCTGGGAGCCCCAGAGCTGTGGGAGAAGGATCCAGTCCTTCAGGTATTGCAGCACATGACTGCAGGATGGGTAAAGGCTCAGACATGCATTCAGGACGGAGGAACAAACCTGGTTGGAGAGCTTGGTTCTGGTCGGTGGAGCGAGGCCGGTGCACAGCTGGCTCCACACCGGCGTGCAGGGAAGCTATGGGCTGAGTCTGAGATCACTCCCTAATCACTGTATATGGCCCTATATAGAGCCTCCACCAGGTTGTACTGCTGTCCGAATTCTTAGTGAGAAATTCTAGAGCCCATATGGGACCCTCAGTGTGTCCCACAAGGATGGACAGGACTCAGCATTGCACTGACAGCAGCAGTTTGTTGTTAATGTCTCTATGTTCTGCACTCACTCAAATCAGATGATCAATACAGGTCATCAATACAGCTGCCAAACCTAAAGCTAATGCTAAGCTAAGTGTACAGCTGCTCAGAGGTCTTCAGCTTTATTACAAACACAGGCTGAGACAGGAGGACAAAGAAGGAGCAGAGGACAGCTGTCTCACTGATCTGGACAGGGGTCAGTAAAGAGTGTTGTTGTTAGTTTCTGCTGGATCTGTTACAGCACTCTGCTGCTGGTGGGAGTGGCAGAGCAGAACCAGAGCAGAACCAGAGCAGGACCAGAGCAGAGGGGAACTCTGAGATCTATTTTCATGTCCAATCAGTGAGCTCTGGGGGCGGTGACTGGGGCTACAGACATTTTTCACATTTCCCACACAGCATGTGACGCTGTCGGAGGTATTTTGGGTCATGTTTCCTCAGAATGTCCGGCAGCCCGGAGAACCCTGCCCACAGAAATCAACTAAACATGTGTTCAGTCCACGCTGTATATATCTGGAGGATTCAAGTGAAGTGAGAAGCTGCAGATGCTCTCAATGAAGCGGATCCAGGGAAGGGCTGTGAGTACAAAGGCACATCGTCACAGCTCAGTCTGAGGACTTTAAAAACACAAGCTTAGTGTGAGCACCATCAAATATATTGATTGAATATCTCATTTGTTTTCTGTGTCATTAGTTTGTAAAACCTGCGCTGTGTTTTGGAGGAAGAACTGTGTTGTTGGACTACATCTGTTCTTCCTCTAAAGTTCTGTGTGTGCTTCTATTTATTTATTTATTTATTTGTTAGTTGGAAAGTGGTCGAGGTCGATCATTACATTCTTTGTGAGCTTCACATGGTGTTTGCTGTGACTACAACAAAGAAAGAGCCCAACAACTCTTCAGAAGACAGACCTGCTGCCACAGCTTCTAAATGAATGTGAAGTGTCCCACACTGTCACACTAAGTTCAGACTGAATGTGTCCTTCAGCGCCACCTGCCGGCAGAGGTGTGTGTGTGCGGCAGTGCAGACTGTAAAAGCTGACACAGTGTCCCCTTTGCTGTTGGACTGTTGAACTGTAATTAATGCACTGCTCTGCACTGTCACTTCACAAGGTCACTTTAGTATAGTCACTGCACGATGATGACTATTTGCACTGTTTACTTCATCTTGCACTACTTGTACACTAGTACCACCTCACCGACCCATGTGGTACCTGTTACATTATGACATTATTACACTGTTCCACTCGTTCATATAAGGGTCTATGTTTGCCATTACATCCGCCACTCATTTTATGTTCTGTTCATTGTGTCTGTTATGTCATGTCAGTTTAGCCTTACTTTAGTCTATTTACCTTAATTTTATCTTAGTTCTATCTTATTGCATGTTAATTATTATATGTTCTTTGTATGCACCAATCACTAAGGCAAATTCCTAGTAATGTGAATCCCCTTCACTTACATGGCAATAAACACGATTCTGATTCTGACAAACAAACAGGTTTACTGGTTCAAATCAATATTCTGCTTTCTGTTGAAAAGTTTCTTCCTTCCTTTTATTATTGTTTCATTTATATCAGGACTTAAGCTGTATAATTATTTATATAATTTATATATATATAAAAGGTTTAATAAACATCTCAGTTCCAAAAAAATAGAATTTTCTAGCTAGTTTTTGATGTGTCAGGCTTTACATGGATGTATAATTATGAACATGACCACTTTGAGTGACAGCTGTGCTGTATCATTGGTAGACTGTGATCTTGTCCTCTGCTCTTTGTGCTTCTGTCTGATCAGCTGAAGTTACTGCTTTCAATTTACACAGAGGTGTGTTCTATAAATAATGGCAGTGTTGTTGTGTCAGCACACAGGAGGTCAGGTTTAGTTTCACTCGCAGCAGCTCTGTGTGTTGTAACAGTGAAACAAAGTAAATCCAGTGAATGTTTCAGACCTGATGTGAGCTGCTGTCTGTTCTGAACATGAACATTTATGATGTTTACATTTATAAGAGTCGTAGCATGTAACTGTCCTTCAGCGCCACCTGCTGACAGAGGTGTGTGTGTGCAGCAGTGCAGACTGTAAAAGCTGACACAGTGTGACTGTGAGTTTCAGTCAGACTGTAGATTGATGTTGTTGTAGCCGTACTGACTGAACCTGATGACTCTTCACCTCTGTGTCCTCTCACAGAGAGAAGATGATCCTGCTGCTCCTCATCCTCACCTCCTCAGCAGCAGCACTTGAAGTGAAGGAGACACAGAGCTCCTATCAGGCAGAGGAGAACCACCACATCACACTGGAGTGGACGTTCCCCACAGACACTCAGACTAAGACTGAGGACATTTATGTCCTCTGTGATCATATAACCAGACAGAAAGAATCAGTCCTGTATCAGGTCCATGCTGGTGTTGAGCACCCAGAGTCTGTGGATGAAGGTTTTTCAGGAAGAGTCCAGAGTGACACAGACGCCCTCAGAGAAGGACGAATCAGACTTCATCTGTCCAGACTCAGGACTGAAGACTCTGGTCTGTATGTGTGTGATGTGATAACAGCTTCTGGTTCTGGTTCTTCCAGCTGTGAGCTCACAGTCTCTGGTGAGTAAGTTAAAGCTGCTGTCTGCTGAGAACTGTCTGATTTCTGTTCTTCTAACTGTAACATATAATATTCTGTACAGACAGACAGCATCAGGTTCAATTCAAACAGTCCACATGTTCATTTAAACATCAACAAGTCTCAACTCACATTTTTGTCCTTTACAGCAGCTGCTGCTCAGACACACACGGACAGACCAGCTCTGAGTCCAGCTCTGAGTCCACCAGCAGACACAGGAGGACGGACAGGACTCATCATTGGACTGACAGTAGGAGTTCTCCTGATGGTCTTTGTAGTTTTATTTTGTGTGTTTAGAGAGAATCTGAAGTCTGGTGTCTCAGAACAACAACCCTCCACATACGATGCAGTTAGTGGTGAAACTAAGATACTAATTGAGTGATTAATAAGAAATGATATCAACAGCACATGAAGGGTTAAACACTGAAGTTAGGGTTCGCCACTCATATAACCTATGATGGTATTTTCAGAGTGTATATCTGCACTGTACATTTCATACGTTGCTGAGCCTTCAGTCATGTCACATGACACAGCGAGCAGTGGTGCACATGGTGCTGGAGCCACTGTGGTTGACCTCTGTCTGGGTTAAAATGTGTCAATTCCCTGTTTGACCAGAAGGTGGAGCACGTGGTGTTGTGAAGGTATAAGGCGTGTAGGAAGTAATCATTTTAGGGTTGTTGGCCGGAGGAAGCACACAGTTTTTTGACCGTCAGGTAGCGTGTCATGATAAATTTGATTTTATTTCAGCATGTTAACCAGTGGTTCTCGTTAATTATATGTGGATCAATGATCAAATATCTGAGTGGACATGATGGTGTCAGAATAAAAATGCACTTATTAATCATATGAAGTTTGGACTATGATTTATGACACGCTGGACAGGAGACGCGTCAGGAAGAAACCCCCGGCATAACAGCACGCAGTGACTGATTTATCTTTGATGTTAGATAGTCCAGGTGGTGTCATCAGCAGCCTGCTCACTGCTGCCTCTCCTGAATTCCAAGATCATCTCCACATTCAAGGTGAGGTGGTTGTTGCCACACCACCTGGTCAGCTGCTCCACCTCTTTTCTGTACAGTGTGTCGTCATTGTTAGTGATGAGACTTACAGCAGCATCATCTGATGATTTAATGATGTGATTGGAGCTGAACCTGGCAGTCAGAGACGTGAACAGGAGTGGGCTGAGCACACAGTCCGGGGTGGAGCCTGTGCTCAGTGTGATGTATAATTTCATGAACTGCGTCTCAGTTGGTGACTCTAAATTGCCCGTAGGTCTAAGTGTGAATGGTTGTTTTTCTATGTATGATGTGTCACATAAAGGAGCCTCAATAAAGTCAAAACATAAGAAAACCTGCAACACATTACAAGTTCTTCTTCAGTTTGTCCTGATATCCATAACCTAAGCTTCCTGCTTCCTGCTCTGCATTCAAGCTGCAGCTGAACACATTCGCAGCCTTCTGCAGCGTCATCAGTATTCAGATAAAACTATAAACTAGTTTAAACCCTAAAGAGTGAAAACAAACAGAACATGGACAGACACAGACTTCAGATGTTGTTGAAGCAGTCCAGCCCCCATTCTCTGTGAGATACATAAGCTACATAAGAACTGGATTAAATCTGCTGTTTAGATCAAATAGGATTCACATATTGATACTACAATGAGATTCTTCACTCTTGCTTCTTTGACTGCATTCAGTATGGAGACTGTCTCTGTGCAGCTACTTTCACCAAGATGAAATGAGAGCCTCCACAGACACCAGTGGATCAGGATGCTTTCTATTGTCCCTCAGTAGAAGGTTGTCATGATGTGTGGAGGGGTTTTGGAACTTTTCAGTCTGTGCAGGAGGTGGAGGTGCTGCTGGGCTTTCCTGATGAGAGCATGGTTGTTGGTAGACCAGGTGGTGTCGGCAGCAACATGAGGAACTTTGATGGTCAGAGGTGGCTGCTCACTGCTGCCTCTTCTGAAGTCCAAGATCATCTCCTTGGTTTTCTCCACACTTAAGTACAGGTTGTGGTTGTCACACCACCTGGTCAGCTGCTCCACCTCTTTTAAATTGCCTGTAGGTGTGAGTTTGAGTGTGAATGGTTGTTTATCTGTGCATGTTGCCCTGTGATGGACTGGTGACCTGTCCAGGATGTACCCCACCTCCCACCTGTAGATAGCTGGGAAAGGCTCCAGCCCCCCGTGACCCTGCACTGCAGGATGAAGCAGGATCAGTTATCAGTTATCATAAAGGAGCCTCACTAAAGTCAAATCATGGTAGTGATTTGTTGCCACACTGCAAATTGATGACAGCCCCACAGTCACGTGTGTCTGGGTTTCCCAGCCTCTGTCATTCAACCATTCATTCATGTATCTGTCCATGACTACAATCACTAATGCCAAACCCTGTGAACACCACAAATAAAAAATGATGGCAAAAACCTGCAACACATTACAAGACGAGTTTCCCTCGGTTTGATGGATCCCTGACCTTTGCAGTGCAGTTTGTTGGCTTATAGTAAATTCTCCTATTTGTTATGCTGCTCTCCTGTTTCAGAGATGAATACAGATAGTGTCTGTATTTCACAAAATCCACAGATATCCATAAATTAAGCTCAGCTTCCTGCTTCCTGCTCTGCATTCAAACTGCAGCTGAACACATTCACAGCCTTCTGCAGCTTAAGATAAATCTATAGTGTCTTTCCAGCCTAAACAATTAGAACTTTAAACAACTCCTCACAGTAAAAATGCAAACGTGGATGAGTTTGGACCTTGATCATCAAGTCATGCCACACAAAGCTTCTGACAACAAGTGCAGGGATCGTTGGACCAACAAAGAGACTTGTGACACTTTGCTTTGTTGTTTTAAGACTCAAAACAGCAGCGTTGATGACTTGGATTGAATACAATGAAACAGATATTACAGCTGGACTGTGTGCATCAAGCTGGGAAACCAGTGCATGATGTGTAGTCAGAAAAAATGTTGTCATCGGTGTTATCTTTCCACTGCACCTTGTAGGATGAGGTCAGGGCTTATAGATCTGACCTGGAAAAGGGACGAAGAGCTATAGTTTGACATGAAATCACACAGCAGTACATGTTAGGCTGTCTTCCTTGGACTCCCTGAACCTTTATCTTGCCTATGTTGCCTTTTTTTCTTTTATTGTTTGCAGGTTGTATCACCTGCATTTTATAGTGCTATGTTTTTCCGTACTAGACCTGCTTTGCAAAAAATGTTCATAAAAATATGTTTATAAAAAGTGTGGTGGTTGTAGTTTTTGTCCTTGCATATGAAAAAAACTTGTGTCTATTCATGTTTTACTTACTTTTAATCTTACTCCAGTAAATGAAATCATCCTATTGTATAATCATGAGTGTGCTCACACTGATTGTCAGATAACAACTGTTATCACATGAGAACTGTCAGCACACCTGACTTGTACGCAGACATTTACATAAAACCACTGCAGTTCTTTTTGCATATGGAGACCTACAATAATGTGTCTGTGTGGCAGAGAAGTGAAGCAGTGTGGACTTTCCCTGATGTTTGCTGATAAAAGCAGAGTTTCCTCTGAGAGCCCACAGAGCTCCTCATGATGGAGAGGATCCTGCTGGCTGTCTTGTTCCTCTCAGGTCAGTCAACTCTTTCTGTTCGCTAGAATCTATTGGATAAAATCCTCTTTTTTAATCTGGAGCCACCTCACATGTTCAAACATTTGATTTCCTCACAGGGGGACTCGTCCTCTCCTCTTCTCGTCTTGTCCATCAGTACCACTTTGTTCATGAATATAAGACTTGGTCTGAGGCTCGGACCTACTGCAGAAACTACCACACAGACCTGGCTACTATTGAAACCACTGAAGAAATGGAACAACTTGTCAACACAGCTTCATCTGCTGGTTACAGTGCTGAAGTCTGGATTGGCCTTTATGTAAATTACTATTGGCACTGATGATGTTTGGAACACGATAAACCAAACAGACACAAAATCTTTCTTACCTTATGCGTACTCTGTATGTAATTTCACCACATACAGTGGATCAGGGGGCTGGACTTACTGCCCAGAGGAACGTCCATTCCTCTGTTATGATGGTGAGTACACAGCACACAGCATTCTGTGTGTTCATATGTATGTATTTTAAATTCAATTCAATTCAATTTGAAACCTTTATTAGTCCCACAATGGGGAAATTACTTAACGCAGCCCAGCAAAGAGCACCATACACCAGTGAGTACACTGGAGGCTATGCAGGTAAAGTGTCTTGCCCAAGGACACACAACACCAACCAACCACCAACCTTCTGGTTACTGGACAACCCTGCTATACCACTGAGCCACTGCTGCCCACACAATATATTCTGTACTGTATATAATGTGTAGAGTACATCCTTTTTAAAGAACTCAACACTTTGTTTCTACAGCTGGTGGAAACAGGAATATTTTTGTGAATCAATCAATGAGCTGGTTCAGAGCTTGGAGGTACTGCAGGGAGAACTACACGTATCTGACGTATAGCTGGTCCAGCAGTGACTATGTGTTGGTTCCGAGTGGAGTGGAGGCATGGAGTGGTCGCATCTCCTACCCTTATGTTTATTGGAGTGATCGCAGCAATTCTTCATTCAGGTACTGGGATGAAAAAATAACTGATATGTACTACAATGCATTGTATGGTGCTGCAGCTGTGCAGAAATCAGGAAGATGGAGGTTACTGCAATCTGGCACCCAACTACCATTTGTCTGTTCTGGAAACAAGGAAAATGTTTTAGACCGTAGAAAGAAAAAAAAGAAGCCTGTAAAAGAAGAGCTTCATAAAAAAGGTACGTTGTTAAAGTTGTGAGGTCACACCTTTAAAACAACAACAAACTCACACTCAGTTTTTGTCTCTCGTGTGTTTGAAGTGGTTCAGGTGAGGATAAAGTCAGAGAACTCCTCTGTGGATCTGACCGACCTTGCTGCTAAAGCAGAGCTCCTGAAAAAGGTCAGTCTGCAAACTCTCCAACATTTATCTTTTGAAATGTTCACTGTGCTCAGTGCAGGTAAAGAAACAGAAAAACATGCAGCTCATTTAATGTTCAGTCACTGATTTATCTTCCTGTTACTGTGTGTGTTGCAGCTGCAGGACAGACTGAAGGAGAAAGGAGTGACTGGAGTCACCCTGAAGTGGAGAGAACAGCCTGATGGGAAAGTCTTCCACAAAGAGAGGAAGAGACAGAAGAAGGAGCTCTGAAATATGAACTATCATCATCAGTAGAACTGAGTGGAACATGTACATATAATGACTGTCTTCATTATCAGATAAGAGAGCCCAATCAAACTGATGAAACACAAATAGTATATTGTTTTATTCAATGCTAGAATACGACAGATGATGTAAAACTGTAAAACTAATTAGCACAGAAGAACAGAAATCAGACAGTTCTCAGCAGACAGCAGCTTTAACTTACTCACCAGAGACTGTGAGCTCACAGCTGGAAGAACCAGAACCAGAAGCTGTCCTCACATCACACACATACAGACCAGAGTCTTCAGTCCTGAGTCTCCTAATTTACCAGAGGCCATTTCCTGCATTCTGGTGGATTTTAACAGGTTGTTAAACACCTACAGAATTTTACCATTCTACCAAATAAAACCATCTACTGGAACTTTAAGTAGACAACAGCTTCCTCCCAGCGTTTCCTTTAAGGTCAGTCTAACATCAATGTAACGTCACAGAGAGCTCCACCGTCTCTACAGTCCCTGGGTTTACACTTCTCTGGTCTCTGGATCACCACAGTGGAGTTCGCCCCAATACGCACAGACACAGACACACACAGGCCTTGAGTTTGACACATATAACTTACACTGTTCTTCATCACACACACACACACACACACACACTCTGATTGGCTGAAAGAAAACTTTGACATGTGCAAAATAATTTAGTGAAATGAGTGTTTGTGTGTCAAAACATTGAGTCTATAAAATCCAGGAATTGTAAAGTTTTTACACCTTTATAACAGACCACAGATTGTATGTTTTAAAAAGTCAAACTGACAGCAGCATGCTCGTTCTGAGAAAGAGGAACAACGACACATGATGGATAGAAATGACCTAAACCCCTCTGTACACTACAGACTGTGAATATGAATAGATAAACACACTCACAGCAGCTCATGCTGGTTTTTATTCTTTCTGTTAACATGTGTTTGTATCAACAGTAACACAACAGAGGAAGGAGTGTGAGGACACAGCGACAGCACAGTGTGTCTGTGTGACTCCTTCAAGCACAGAGAAACAACAGAGATGAAGCTTCAGTGTGTGTGAAGCTGCATGTTTACACTGTGATGTGTCTGAATGTGACACATGATCCATCAGACTGATCTGACTGTTGTTCACTTCATGCTGCACGTTCAGGCTGGTTTCACTGCTCAGGATGTGTCAGGGCTGAAATGAGGAACATGCAACAGGAAGTGGTTTGTTGTACAGAGACACAGACCACAGAGCAACTGGTGTGAGAAACTGACGTTCTGTAAGTTTTATATATATGTATTATCTACACTGCTGTTAAATGAAGAATCTTTGACTATTTAAGTGTGTTACTGTGTGAACATTGTGAATACGTTTGTTAAGGACGACTAATGTAAATGTAAAATGGATATTCAGAGCATATTTGAAGCTAAGTTTTATGACTCAATATAAACTGAGGAACAGACTACACACAAAAATGTATGTTCATATAATTGATAATGATTAAATATAGTTTACATAAAACACTTTTAATGAACATAGAAAAAGTCATGTTGGTTTGTACGACGGTGTATTAGTGTCAGGACTTGGATTCTGTTCCAGTCTTATTGTTTTTATGTCCTCTTAGGTTTGGTCTCTGGGTTAACCTGTGTTCTGTTATTGTGTCATTGTGAGCTGTAGGTAATGTTCATCTTAGTGTTTTCAGTGTCTCGTACTTCCTGTTTGGTGAGCACCAGGTTCCTGGGTGTTAAAGTTAAAGCTGATAAACTTCAACCAGATGTGATTTTAAAGGCGTGGCTTAAAATGTTTTAATGTTTTAAATCACGTGTCCTGGTTTAAAGGCGTGGCTTCTGTGGACTTTGGTTTTTGAGCTCCTGTCAGACAGACTGCAGCAGAACCAGCAGCTCCACACATGAAGGTGGAAACTTCTGGAAGTCAGGACTGATTCAGCAGGTGAGTCTGTCGATATCTGATCAATCATCAGTGTGATCACCTCATTGATCTTTACTGCCTGTAACTGATGGATCTTTATTGTAGTAAGTCCCTGAAACGCGGAACCAACAACAAGCGTCTCTGTTGATCGTTCTCTCTGTAAAGTTCAGCAGCTTCATTTGCTCTGAAACTCAGATCGACTCGTTCAAAGCTTCAAGCGGAGAAAAGGTCGCTTTATTCTGACTTTATCAGATCAGTCTGTTTCCGGTTTGACACACCTGTGCTGCGCAACAGCCGCGCGCCGCGTTACGTAAGTTTGGTTGGTTTAAAGTTCATGGTGCGTTCAGGTGCATCTGGTTTAATTGAGTTCAGATGATTCTTATTACTAAAACTAAAACATTTAAATGCATCAATTTGTCATGTTTTATTTTTCATGAATTCATATCGATGATTGAAACTCATCAGAAGAAACATTTTCTCTTCAAGGGTTCATAAATATGTGAATCTAATATTTGCCATGAGGAGAAGTGTGTCAGTCCTCAGAGCTCAGACAGTAGCTGCTCATGTGTTTGTCCTTTCTATAGAAAACAGTCCACAGACTGTTACAGAGGAAGGTCTCAGTGTTTCACTCAGTCTGTTCCTCTGACTTTTCCAGGAAGCTGTGATGACGTCAGAGGAACTTCTGAACATTCTGCAAGATCTGACAGATGAAGAGTTCAAAACCTTCAACTGGTTTCTGCAGCAGCCCGGCTGCCTAGAGGGCCACGCACCCATCAAAACATGCCACCTGCAAAAGGAACACAGGCTGGAAACAGTGACTGTGATGGAGCAGACATATGGAATTCCTACTGCAGTGCAGGTCACCTGGAACATTTTAGGGGAGATCCCCAGGAAGGACCTGCAGCAGACATTGGATGACATCAGGAACACTAACCCTGGACCTTCAACTCAGACTTTGTCTTCTCCTCATGCTGAAGGTGAGAAGCTGCATTCTCTGTTATGTACGACAGCATATTAGGGCCATTTTAAGAAAAAGAAATACTGACCTGGAAAGGGGGGGGGGCGCTAATATTCTGAGATTAAAGTAGCAAATTTGTGAGAAAAAAAACTCAGAAATTTATATCCGTTTTTCTTGGTCACGAATCGTGTTGCGTTTCCAAGACGTCATCTTCATTGCATGCATGCATACGGTTTATGTGTACATGTAAACTGTTTCAGGGCTTTAGTTCAGTTCAGGGTGTTATGAGAGTGGTATATGCCTTCTTAAGAGGATGGCAGTGAGTAGCCTACGTGTGTGTGTAGTGGGTGTATACTTTCTTCTGCGTTGTGTAATCAAAAACCAACTTCTTTCTTGGCTCGACAGGCCGTTTATTAGGGTCAGGCTGGACACAGAAATCTTGTATCCAGAGTTCTAACAAGCTCCACAGTGACACACTGAAAAATAAACCCAAAGTTAGCATATAGCGCTGTACTACGAGACAGCACTGCTACTGCATTTAAGCTAGCAGCTAGCAGCTTGTCAAACGGACTGCTTAATTTACAACGCTTAGCAACCAACATTAAAAGGAAACTTATGGTTATTATTCCAACAACATATAACAATAGGAATGTGGACTTATGACAGCAAAACAACAAAGTAAATTGCTAATTTCTGCAGAGCTTATTAGACTCGGACTTACCACGCGAACAGCACATGTAAGACTGGTGACAAGGGTGGAGTATCCCTTGCCAACTCTGCAAGGGCCCTCTAGAGGGCGCCAAAACCCCACTGTCCCATGGAAAAACCATACAATCAACATAATACAGGGAAAATAATGGGATCAAAAGTAAATGAAGAAGTTATTACCTCCTTACATGTGTGTACCTGTGGCGGTGTGTGTATGTGAGTGTGCAGGATACAGGAGAGTGTATGTGTGTAGGAGTAGGAGAGAAGATGAGAGTTCTTAGCTTGAGAGAGGGGTGAGTTATTAACAAGAAGTATATGTACAGCGTAAAGAATAAGAGAATAAAGCTGCCGCCCTGCAAGGACAGGAAAGTGCTCTGGTCTCCCTTTACTCCAGCTGTGTGTGACGGTGGGGCTTAACCACGAGCAACGTAGCTCGTCCTCTGTGCCTCCTGACTACGGTTGGGAGGTTGAAGCAGGAAAGGTTATCAACGGTGTTATCTTTCTCACAGCATTGCCACAGTAAAACTTGATGAGCTTTTCCACGGCGACCATGACAGCAAGCAACGTCTATCCAGATTTGAGACTTTATAACCTAATGTCAGAGAATATCTGAGGTTTTCCCATACATTTCTGAGTTTTTTCTAGCAAATTTGCTACTTTTATCTTAGAATATTAGCCCCCCCGCCTCTTCCGGGTCAGTATTTCTTTTTCTTACAATGGCCCTAATACACCGTCGTACTTATGAGATCTCTACGTGGACAGAAAACTTCCTGTCCCACATGGGCTATTTTTTCATACAGTAGATTTTTGGCCTATAACTATCAGTGACATAACAAACCATCCTCCATTTTGATTGGACACATCAAACGAGCAGCAGTACAACCTGCACAGAGATAAAGTTTTGCTGGTTTTCACCTCAGGTGTGTTTTTATAATTCCAAACATGTGTAGAAGACACAGTTTGCCACTTTCAGGTCTGTGTTGCTGATTCCATGCTTGCACTGCAGGGGGCACTAAGCTGTAATGAAAGGAAGAGTGAGACTGAGGAACCTGATTCACACTGATAAGATGTTCTGATTGTAGCTTTTACTCTTTCTCATGAGAACACAGCTCTGGCTCAGATGTGTGTGGAACAGTGTGGCACTTTTGTGTCGGCCATGTTGTTTCACCTGCAGCAGAGACGTGTTTTGGACAATGATGGATCTGTATTGCTTTGTAGGAACAGACTGGGCTGCCTCTAAAAGTTAATGCTCAATGTCTGTATGTGTACACACACTAACCTACTCACTGTCTTTGACAGATGGGATGGTTCCAGTACCGGAGCCACGCCACATCACATATTACCAACAGAAACTCCAATCCCACTTCCAGGACAGGTTTCTGTGTGCACAAGAAGGCTGGGCAGTAGATGAAGAGTGTCTGGTTGATATCTACACAGAGCTATACATCACAGCCGGCCGTGACATACACATCAACACACAGCATGAGGTCCAACAGATCGAGAAAGCCTGGAGGCCCAGAGACACTGAGACATCTGTCAAACCCAGAGACATGTTCCAACATCCTTCTGGAAAAAAAAAGACCTGTAAAAACAGTGCTCACCAACGGAGTCGCAGGAATTGGAAAGACCTTCCTGGTGCAAAAGTTTATTCTAGACTGGGCTGAGGGAACAGCCAATCAAGATGTGCATCTCATTTTCCCCTTCTCCTTCCGTCAGCTGAATCCACTGATGGGAAAACAGTTCAGTTTGGCAAACCTCATTTATGAATGTATCCCAGAGGCTGTGGACATCAAAGAGGAGGCCCTTCATTACATCTTTACTGCTCTGCAGTCATCAGGAAACCGCAACTACGACAGGAGTGAGTTCAAGCTTCTCTTTGTGTTTGACGGACTGGATGAGAGCCGCCTTCATCTGGACCTTCATGTTGACGATTGTCACTCTGTTGATGTAACTAAGTCCACCACCACTGATATCTTGGTGAAAAACCTCATCAATGGAAAACTGCTGAGCTCCGCTCGCATATGGATAACCACACGGCCGGCAGCAGCCAAACAGATCAAGTGTGTGGACGTGGTGACAGAGGTCAGAGGGTTCACTGACCCACAGAAGGAGGAGTACTTCAGGAAGAGGTTCAGAGAGGAGGAGCAGGCCAGCAGGATCATCTCCCACATCAAGACATCACGAAGCCTCCACATCATGTGCCACATCCCAGTCTTCTGCTGGATCACTGCTACAGTTCTGGAGGACATGTTGGAAACCAGAGACCTGCCCAAGACCCTGACTGAGATGTACGCAGAGTTTCTGATGTTTCAGGTAAATCAGACCAAAGAGAAATATGGACCAGAGTCCAGTCAGTGCATTTTTTCACTAGGAAAACTGGCTCTTCAGCAGCTGGAAAAGGGCAACATAATCTTCTATAAGAAGGATCTGAAAGAGTGTGGCATCGATTTCAGTAAAGCCTCAGTGTACTCAGGAGTGTTCACAGAGATCTTCAAGGAAGAGCGAAGAAAGAAACAGAAAGACACGACATTCTGCTTTGTTCACCTGAGCATTCAGGAGTTTCTGGCTGCTTTCCACCTCATACACTGTTTCATCAAAGGGGACACTGAGGAGCTGCTAGACTTCCTGAGGGGTGACGACGGCGATGACGACAGCGATGACGACAGCGATGACGACAGCGATGACGACAGCGATGACGACGAGTTATCTCTGGATGACATGCTGGACACAGTCATGGAGAAATCTCTGGACAGTGAAACTGGCCACCTGGACCTGATGGTTCGCTTCCTTCATGGCCTCTCTCTGCAGTCAAACCAGAGCCTCTTAGAAGACCTGCTGGGTGAGACAGAAAACTATTCAGAGGCCATCCAGAGAGCCATCGACAACCTGAAACAGAAAAGCACTGATACAGTGTCTCCTGACAGAAGCATCAACATCTTCCACTGTCTGATGGAGATGAACGACCTCTCAGTCCATCAGGAGATCCAAGAGTTCCTGCAGTCAGAGAATAGGTCAGAGCAGAGACTCTCTAAGATCCACTGCTCAGCTCTGGCCTACATGCTGCAGATGTCAGAGGAGGTTCTTGATGAGCTAGACCTGATGAAGTACAACACAACAACAGAAGGACGATTGAGACTGCTTCCAGCTGTGAGGAACTGCAGAAAGTTCAGGTGAGTCCAGATGTGACCAATCAGTGTAGATTATTGGTTTAGTTCTTAGACACATTCACACTGTATGTTTCTCTCTAACAGGGCTCCTTGTGTTCATTGACACATCACATCAGCTGTGTTTTTGTCTCAGATGTTCTTCTACTGTAAAAAAAAAAACATTGTTTTTTATGTTTCTGTTTGAAGCTGTTAAATGAATGGACAATAAATGTGTCTTTATTTGTAGTTAAAACAGCTGTATGTGGCCAAAGTGCTGCAGAAACAACATAAATACAAAGACTGCAAAAACTGCAGCACAACATCATGGTATGCAAACATGCAGACACATACCATTACACAAACAGTTCAATCAGGATGTCACACAACACAGAATAACTCTTGAAAGTCTCTGAATGAAAGAGAAGAATTTAACTTTCAGCAATATCAGCTGGAAGAACCTACAACAGAGAAATAAAGTGAAATACACTGTCAAAATGAGGTGATGAGAATGATCAGAGTTTTTGTTACATGTCAAACAGTCAGATCAAATGAGATCACTGCTACTACTTAAAGTGTCCCTTTCATAATGTTCTGATATTTCTGTCATCACAGACTTTCTGACTGTGACCTCTCAGAGACTCACTGGGAAGTTGTGGCCTCAGCTCTGAAGTCCGACCCCTCCCATCTGACAGAGCTCGATATGAACGGGAACAAACTGCAGGATTCAGGACTGAAGCAGCTATGTGCTGGACTGGACAGTCCTCACTGCATACTGCAGGTTGTTAGGTCAGTTAATGTTATTATTAGGCTGAGGTCCAGTTTTTAAATCATCTGTCAGGACTGACAAACAGAAAAGGACCACAGACATGTGTATCTTCAGTCACTGTTGCTTTGATGACAAATCAGATCTAATCATATGTTCAAATGTTGCTCAGTAATTCAATGAATAATTATTTTCTTCCATCCCAGTAACAGTAATCTGTATGTTTTAATGTTATTCCATATTATTAAATTATCAGTGGTATCAATGGCTCTATCAATGTCTTGTATTGTCTTATTAGGTTGAGTGGCTGTGGTTTGTCAGAGACCAGCTGTCTACCTCTGGGCTCAGCTCTGAAGGCTAACCCCTCCCAGCTGAGATATCTGGACCTCAGTGAGAACAATCTGCAGGATGTGGAGCACCTAGGTGGTTTTCTGGAGAGGTGTAGCCTGCAGACTCTGAGGTCAGTCTTAATGGTTTTATCTACACTGCTCTACCTTTTACAATTAATATCAAAATCAGTAGTGTTAAATGTGCACATTTCATTTCATTCAGACTGAGCAGCTGTAACCTCTCAGAGAGAAGCTGTGAAGCTCTGTCCTCAGTTCTCAGCTCCCAGTCCTCTAGTCTGAGAGAGCTGGATCTGAATAACAATGACCTGCAGGATTCAGGAGTGAAGCAGCTGTCTCGTGGACTGGAGACTCCAGACTGCAGACTGGAGACTCTCAGGTCAGGATACAGCTTTTTGATCATCAGTTAAATTCTGCTTCATGTTCATGTTGAAGATCTGTTGGATTTCCCTTCTTTCTTCTTGAGTTCATGACCTGTTTTGTACCTCCAGTCTGTCAGGTTGTCTGATCACACAGGAGGGCTGTGCTTCTCTGGCCTCGGCTCTGACCTCCAACCCCTCCTATCTGAGAGAGCTGGACCTGAGCTACAATCATCCAGGAGACTCAGGAGTGAAGCTGCTGTCTGCTTTACTCAACAGTCCAGATTATAGTCTGAAGACTCTCAGGTACACAGAGACCACAGAGCATGAGTCCTCCTCAGTCTGTCAGTTTAGCTCATATATCCACAGCTGTTGATGGATGGATTGAAACTGCAGAGAAGAAATAATCACTGATCCCTGATGTTCATCTTTCTCCATCATTAAGTGTCCATCATGTTAACTTCACTTTTCTTTATACACGTTCTTCATATCAAAATACCTACAGACTGATTTTAGAGAGCAGGGAGACACTACAATATTATCACTGTAAAAACTACACACAGACATGAGTGAATGTATTTATTTGAAGTGTGTCAGAAACTCTTCCATCCATGACACATGTGAACCAGGCTTGTGTTTGCATATAGAGTGAAAGGAACAGACAGTCAGAGACAGTGTGGCTTGTTTGCTGCTTTGGATAAATGCACAATGCTGAGATCAAACCTACACTGTTGCTGCATGAAGAGGATTTTACAGTAAAGCACTGACAGAGAGCAATATTTCACAGAATGGAGGACATGAATAAACACAGAGCAGATCAGGAGAGACTCTTCTGGAGTCGACACAGATGAGTTTCAGTCTGTTTGTGTGTCTCTGACAAACTGAGGAACTCTGCTTCATGTTGATCAGCAGTTTGGACTCATGTTGGTTAGAAAATCATTCTGACTGTGTTTCTTCCTGCAGGGTGGAGCATGGTGGAGAGCAGTGGTTAAAACCTGGGCTGAGGAAGTGTAAGTTTGACTCAGTCTTTCCTCATGTTATTGTGCATGAGTCAGTGTTCTATCAGTCCATCAGAGCTGTTGTAGCGCAGCCTCGGCGGTTGGATTTCTTTCGTGTTTACTGGAGTTTATTACTCCCCAGCAGGAGTTTTAGGTTCCAGCTTTGTCATTGGTTTTCCTTTTTTCTCTTGTTAGGGAGCTTTAGTGTGTTGTAGTGTCTTTGTGTTTGTTTGGGGCACTGCTCAGCTCTGAGTTCATGAACTGCAGCCTAACACTGAAACCAGCCTGTGTAGCTGCCGATCTGAGAGTGGGGACGAGGTGCAGACATGCTGTGTGTGGGTTTCCCCTCAGCCTGGGACATAACAGAGACAACCAAAGCAGACAAAAGACAAAATCCAATAAGAGACCACAAAGGGTTGAAAAGGTCCAAACACAGGAATAAACAGCTCCACAGTCCAAAAGCAGGCAGGACTCAGACACAAAGAATCTCATCCAAAGGGTCAGACTGGACTGATGGACTGAAGAGTGAAGACACTGAGACACTGAGCTGTGAGCAGCATTATTAGGGTTAGGGTTAGGGTTAGGGCGACAAACGCCAATGTTTAAGAAAACGAGTTACCACCAAAATAAGTTTCACACGGGGTCTCTATTTAAAGTTTTTAATCAATTAGTAACAAAACACGTTATCCGCCATGTTTCCCTGCAGCGCTTCTTCCCTTTTTCCCAATCTGCTACAAACTCCCTGATTGTTAGCACAATGCAGCATTTCCATTCAACCAATCACGGGGCAGCTTTCCAACTGTCATGGCGGCGCCCTGTCAGTAGATAGAAAGTATGTCCAGTCGTCTTTTAAATGAGTGTTTTAGCTGTGTGAAATGAATAACTTTAACAGTATCGATGAGGCAGTCCTCGTTTCTTCCATGGGAAAAAGTGGAAGCCTTCCATACAGAATCCTGAAACTCAGCTGGAGGGAAAATACCGGCCATTTCCTGTTCGCATACTAAAGAGAAAAACTTTTGTCATGCGGATCAACTGACAGCTGGCGAAATAATATTATTAGAAATACATATATAAATACATAAAATTAGTTTTTTGATGAAATGGATTTATAGCTTTTTGGGTGGAAAAAAGATTTGATTGTTTAATAAATGTTTAAAATCAAAATATAGATTTGAGTTTTTGATGTTATTACAAACTCATGATGATATATTACAGTTTGAAACATAAAGTAGAAGTTTTCATATAAACCCTTTTTTTTGGAAAGAAAACACTTTTTTCTGGATTTATAGTGTTTTGGAAGCAATCTCTTCGTTTGTTAGGCGGGACAGCCGAAACCAGTTAAACAAGCTTTTACTGACAGCTCTGAACAGACCACATTAACTTATCATTCATTTTAGTGCAGCCGCCACAACTTCCATTTTTTAATCTTCATTTATTATATTTCCTTTTATTTTGCTTTTTTGCTTTGGTTTCTTTCTGTAACACTGGACTTATTTTCTATGAGGGTTTGAACTCTGACAGTGTTTGAACAGGAGAGAAAGGAGTATAAAGTGTGTAGTGAGGGGGTCACAGCCTTAAAGCATCTAGAATAACTGTAAAAAATAAAGCCGATTACTTCACGGATTTCACCTTTTGCGGGTTATTTTCGGAACGTAACCCCCGCGATTAACGAGGGACCTCTGATGAGAAGGAAGAGACTGGGCTCTCAGCTGCAGTAAAGGGGGCAGGTCTGGCTCCAAAACAGGTTTCAATGTGCAAGATGTCTTGTCCTCACATTCTTCTTCCATTTCCACTTGTCCTGAAACTTCGGCCTTCGCTGTCAACCTTCCTTTTCTTACTCACACTTGCCATTTTAGAAATGGGCAATAAAAAAAACACAGATCACTGGCAAAACAGGGTGGTGAGAGTTTGACCATGTTTGCTGCCATCTTGTGGTGAAATGTTGAATATATATAAACAATAATTTTTTAAACGTGTGGATTTCATCCTGTGGACAACAGTACTGGTGGCATATTATGACATTATTGATTTTATGACAGAGGCTTCGGCCCAGTGAACATATGAACTGGACTTTTGGTCTGTTCTACAGGAAAAACCCTAAATGATAATGCACCAACAATCCCAACCAAAGAAAGGAACATAAGGACAGAAGAAGCAAACAGGAAAGAAAATAGAAATAACTATTGTATATATAACCTAGAAAATTTCACAAGAAATTTTGAGTGGGCCAATGCGCGCTCGCCCACACTCTGCTGCCGGTCCGCCCCATTATATACCACCAAACCTCATTCCTGATCACCGGCATATGTGAAAGCTTAAGTGGCTTGCCTGTCAAAACAAAAAGTGGCACAGACATGGGGACTCAATATGTCAGAGGTCTAATGTTTATCTACATTTTACATTTTAAATGAAGGTTCTGTGTGAAAACATGCCCAAACGCCATGGCTTCAAAGTTTTGACAGTAATTTGATGCCTGTGGGGAGTGTTGATCGCAGTTTTTCTGGATGTTTTCAAACACCGTTTATCCGATCGCTACCAAACCTCAGAGGGTAGTAGTCCTGACCGAGCCGGTCGATTTGATGTATAATTTGTAGGGGTAGCTAGTGCTAGTTAGCTGTGTAATGAATTAGAGGCTTTTATTTTGAAAATCAGTGTGTGTCTGTGTATGTGTGTGTGTGGGGGGGGGGGGGGGGGGGAGACACTCCCTAATGCATGTTAAAACATGTTTTAGTGTTTTATTTTGAAAATCTACACGTCAGCCATACCCTGTTATTGTGCAAGGTCTTTTATTTTGAAAATCCATGTTTGTGTGTCTGTGTGTTGGCAGGTGTGTATAGTGTGTGTCTGCATATTTCTGGGTGGCTTGTATGTAGTTCACCAGGCCTAGTAAGGTCTGTAATGATGTGGAGGCTTTTATTTTGAAAGTGTGTGTGTGTGTGTGTGTGCTCCTGTATGGTTGTGTGTGTGTGTGTTCCTGTATGGTTGTGTGTGTGTGTGTTCCTGTATGGTTGTGTGTGTGTGTGTTCCTGTATGGTTGTGTGTGTGTGTGTTCCTGTATGGTTGTGTGTGTGTGTGTTCCTGTATGGTTGTGTGTGTGTGTGTTCCTGTATGGTTGTGTGTGTGTTCCTGTATGGTTGTGTGTGTGTGTGTTCCTGTATGTGTGTGTGTGTGTGTCCCTGTATGGTTGTGTGTGTGTTCCTGTATGGTTGTGTGTGTGTGTGTGTGTGTTCCTGTATGGTTGTGTGTGTGTGTGTGTTCCTGTATGGTTGTGTGTGTGTGTGTGTGTGTTCCTCTATGGTTGTGTGTGTGTGTCTGATGATAAACTTTGTATGAATGAACAACACATCAGTCAGTAAAGACAGAATGAAGCCATCAGATGTGTCAGATGATAAACTGCAGCTGTGTCTTTTTCTCTCCATCAGATTTCTGTCAACTTGAAGTCGACACAAACTCAGTGTACACAAACCTCAAACTGTCTGACAACAACAGGAAGGTGACACATGTGGAGGAGGAGAAGCAGCCATATCCTGATCATCCAGACAGATTTGACTGCTGCTATCAGCTGCTGTGTAGAAATGTTCTGACTGGTCGCTGTTACTGGGAGGTCGAGTGGAGAGGAGGGGTTTATATATCAGTGAGTTACAGAAGAATCAGAAGGAAAGGAGACAGTGATGACTGCATGTTTGGAAGAAACAATCAGTCCTGGAGTCTGTTCTGCTCTGGTCTTGGTTACTCTGTCTTTCACAATAACAGAGAAACATCCATCTCCTCCTCCTCTGTCTCTCACAGAGTAGCAGTGTATGTGGACTGTCCTGCTGGCACTCTGTCCTTCTACAGAGTCTCCTCTGACACACTGATCCACCTCCACACCTTCAGCACCACATTCACTCAGCCTCTACATGCTGGGTTCTGGTTGTATCCTGGTTCCTCAGTGAGTCTGTGCTGTGTGTAGAAGCAGAGTGTGTGGAAGTGACAGCAGCTTCAACTTTGTGCTTTAAATGTTGATGATGTTTCACTTTCATTTGAATCACTGACTGTGATTTCAGGTCAGAACATGTTTTTGTCTTAGAAGCAGTGAAATGAAGAATGTGAAGCTGAATTTATGATCATGAACTTTGACATGTCCTCACAAATGAAACCCTTACATTAAGAAATGCATGATTCCATGTTGTTATGGCTCTGATATTAAAATGTAGTATTATAATAGGAGTTAATGGACCTAAGTGGAAAACACCATTTAAAACTGCTGCAATACAAACACTAATAACTCCAACTCAATATTTTGGCTAAACTTTGACATGACAGATATAAAATAATGCCTGAGCCTCCCAACTTGTAAAATAACTTGTTTTGTGCATTTTTACATTAAATATTTGCATCATGCAATCTAACTGGCATTTAAAGCGTTAAACTCCTCCAATGATGTTTGGTAGTTCTGAGCAGTCCTGAAGCTGTTTCACATATTTATGCAGAAAAATATGAATCTGTTAAGTTTTTATAGCAGTTTTTAGAAGCGGACATTTTTGTCCCTGATGACACAAAGGGTAGTAAATGTGTCAGTGTGTGTCTGAGCAGCAGCTGCTGTAAAGGACAAAATGTGAGTTGAGACTTGTTGATGTTTAAATGAACATGTGGACTGTTTGAATTGAACCTGATGCTGTCTGTCTGTACAGAATATTATATGTTACAGTTAGAAGAACAGAAATCAGACAGTTCTCAGCAGACAGCAGCTTTAACTTACTCACCAGAGACTGTGAGCTCACAGCTGGAAGAACCAGAACCAGAAGCTGTCCTCACTGAACACACATACAGACCAGAGTCTTCAGTCCTGAGTCTGGACAGATGAAGTCTGATTCGTCCTTCTCTGAGGGCGTCTGTGTCACTCTGGACTCTTCCTGAAAAACCTTCATCCACAGACTCTGAGAGCTCAACACCAGCATGGACCAGATACAGGACTGATTCTTTCTGTCTGGTTAAATGAGAACAGAGGACATAAATGTCCTCAGTCTTAGTCTGAGTGTCTGTGGGGAACGTCCACTCCAGTGTGATGTTGTGGTTCTCCTCTGCCTGATAGGAGCTCTGTGTCTCCTTCACTTCAAGTGCTGCTGCTGAGGAGGTGAGGATGAGGAGCAGCAGGATCATCTTCTCTCTGTGAGAGGACACAGAGGTGAAGAGTCATCAGGTTCAGTCAGTACGGCTACAACAACATCAATCTACAGTCTGACTGAAACTCAGTCACACACTGGGCGATATGGCAAAAATTTTATATCACGATTCTTTAATGATAAAATCTCGATTTTATCACGATTTGTTTTTACATTGACACTAATTTGCATGTTTCTGTGTGAATGATGTCAGGTAGCCTACTCTGTAGATCTATCAGTAGATGTTAAAGTAAACTCTGATAACGTGCACTCAGTATTAGTTTTCAATAAACATGAAAATTTAAATAACGATTACAGAACAAAATATAGTTTTATTTCTAATAGGTTAAAAGAAGACTAATGTAATTCTGTAAAGTTTTATTCAACAGTCATTTAAACAGACTGAAGTGAGCCTCCTAAGGTTAAACAGTAAATACAGTATTGAGACTTAAGTAACTCTTAAAGTTCAATGTGATTTAGAACAAATGATCAAACTTTAATGGGAATCATGTCTAAGGAACAACGGAGCTGCTGCTGTCACCTCTGTCCACCGTTTACTAGAGTCCTCATGGAGCCTCTTCATCAAATGCCTGCGTTATTGTTTTGGTGACGTCACTAGCTGTTGCCTCTGTCTGCATCTGATGCACACACACACACACACACACACACACACACACACACACACACAGGCTTAGAAGACGCGCCGCTGCTGCCGGCAGAAACAGCACCGAACATAAAGGTGGAGTTCGTTTTAGGGACCAGTTCCTCTGTTCTCTTTTCGTTTTCAGCCGTAGCTTCCTAACAGGGAGGCTGTCATTGGTTGGTCGTGTTCACATTAAGCGCACTGAGAGTTGGACGAGGAAAAAAACTCATGCGTCTGCGCGAACATAGAACTGCAATTAATAGAAGGTGGACGATAAAATGATCTGTCCGTTCTGGCAGATCGCCGATACGTTCAAATCCTTCACGATCATTTATCGTCAAATCAAACACCCCTATGTAAACATCATAAATGTTCATGTTCAGAACAGACAGCAGCTCACATCAAGCCTGAAACATTCACTGGATTTACTTTGTTTCACTGTTACACAACAACACACACACACACAGCTGCTGGAAGTGAAACTATTGTTGTATGACTCCAAGAACTCTGCAGCCATTTTGTTTGTACGTCTGTGAGAGAAGCAGAGAGCAGAAGAAGCAGCTTCAACATAACAGCAGCATGAAGCTGTGACTGGTCAGATCCTCTTCAAGGAGACAGAAACAGGTCAAAGGTCAAATCCATCAACATGTGTTTGAGCTGCTAAACTCATTCTGTACACACACCTTGTTTTTACACTTCTACACAGTCACACACACACTAACACAACAACAACACACTGGCTCTTACCTTGTGTCTCTGTGCAGCTGAACTCTGATCACAGACACACAACCTGCAGCAGGACAGAATCACCGTCTACACAGAACAACTCAGCTGTTCCTTTTAGAGGGACTCTGTCCAACCAGACCAGTTCCACAGCATTGCATTGCTAGAGTGTGTGTCTGTGTGTGGGTGTGTCTGACATCACTGTTCAATGTGACTCCATCACTGTTTCTGCTCACATTCACAATAACACACATCACAGCCAACAACCAGAGCACAAACAGAGCAGCTCTACAACCTGAAGCAACCTCTGGAGAAGGAAAAGCTCCTTAAACACACTGAGAGAGTGAGAGTCCTTCAGAGCACTGCTGACAGTCAGAGCATCCCAGGCTGGAAGACAGGACCAGCTGCTGCTAGTGTGTGTGTGTGTCTGTGTGCCAGTTTCAATGCAGGACAGAGCTTTGTGTGTCTTTACAGCCCAGTGACATCACTGACTGACACACTCTGCACAGATACAGTCACACAAAGCTGCAGCACTGTCAACAAATCAAACCACAAATATGTAGGACAAAGACGAGGAGGTGAAGAGGAACGAGGAAGAAGAAATAGAATTACTGATGTCATCAGAGCTACAGTAGTGGATCATGTGATCAACCATGGAATGACCCTGTAGCAAGCATCATGAGGACATATTGATGAGAATGGGTTAGTACAGTTCCCTCACACTAAGTTTTGTAGGTGTACCATACTCTAATGAGAAAAACATCAATACTGTACATGTAAAACTGAAACTGTTACTCCACAGAATTACTAGACATCCAGCATCTGGAAGGAGGCATGCGAGGATATGGACCAGGCATCATGTCAGGCCTGGATACGGCACTCCAGGAGACATGTTCCGGTGCCTTGGACTAGAAGACATTGCATGAGACGTTGATGAAATTCTGTGTCTGGACCCAGAGAGACAATGAGACTGATTTTCTCTCTCTTTCAGTGAAATTGTATGTTTTCTTGTGTTTGTTTTGATGTGTGTGAATAAACATTCATACTTGAAATGTGAATCCCTGTGTTTATAGAACTATTTATGACAAAAGTTTGACCTCACATGGACAGACCTGGTGCACAGAGAAAGCAAAAGCCAGATGTGTTTTCAGTTAATACCATCAGTGTGTAGTTGGCACATTGTGTGCTTAGTAATATGATGCTTTGTGTTAACTGTTGTGCTTAAGCCATCAGAAAAAACTGTAACTGTCTTTGTTTTGATGTGAGCAGCTCCCCCTGCTGGTCATGATTGATCACTACAGCTAGAACTGAACAGCGTTGACACATTTTACATCAGAGTGAATTAGAAAAAAGACAATGAAACAAAAACAACACTGAGCTTAGAAAGTGCACTCACTCACTGAGGTTGTGCAGTATGAAGAGTTTGTGTTGGCTGTGGCTGATCTGATGAAGATGCTGCTCCTCTTCAGGTCTCTGTCTAACTGTCAGGAACCCAGAAAGCTGCCCAGCAGAAAACCAGCATCCTGAAGGCTTTGTTCACTTTCAAGGACTTGGAGAGCAGCTTCTGGATCCTGAGGAGAGCTGACAGACCCCCAACACAAAGACGGGGACAGGATGATCCAGACCCTGCTGCTGTTCAGCCTGACCTCTGTCTGTCAGGGTCACACACTGAATCTGCAGCAAAAGGAAGCTGTGTCTCTACTCACTGTCTGTCTCTGTCCTTCACAGGGACGTCTGCTGTCAGAGCAGCTCCGACCGTCTATCAGGCAGAGGAGGACGACAGCATCACCATCACATGGGACAGTCCGGTCCACACAGACCTGTCTCACAGCAACATGATCTGTTGGTTCCTCTCAGACCCTGTGAAGGTTTTATATGAGCGATGTGCAGACCTCCTCTTCCTCTGATCATCTCTCTGAGGATCAGTCGCTGCACTTTGATCAGAAATGAACACATGTTTCATAGATGTGTTTACATTTAGTACACTTCATGTCAGAATCAATTACTGTTGATAATGATAAAAAAACCTCCTGCTCTCATCATGTTCTCCTCTGAACCCACACAGCAGCTCATCCATTTCCTGTCAGCAGGTGGAGCCAGAGAGTCGTTCTAAAAAGACCTTCATGAGAACAGAAGAAGCTCTGGAGCATGTTTGAGGACACAGACACTGAACAGTTAATTACAGTCTTTATTAGAGCACAGCAGCATGCTGATTCAGCAGGTTCACAGCCTGAAAGAGTTAAAGGATGAGGAGGAGGAGGATGAAGAGTCTGAAACACACAGAGAGGTCAGACTCTATAACCATGACGTGGTCTTGTTCCTGAAGTTAATGACATCAGTTATCTCCTCTTGCAGCACAAGAATAACACACTACATGTCAACACTTACTGTGCTGAACTTCTTACAGTGTAAATACTGTTGTATGACAGGGGTTAAATAAAGTATAAAGTATAAAAGTTCTTCAGTTCTTCATGTCAGAAAATAAAAGTGCAGCAGTCTGAACATTGAGATGCATCATAACAGGAGACACAAGAGGTGAATAACCACCCACTGCAAAGTCCCTCATCAGCATGTATCGTATGAAAGGAGGAGACTGACAACAGCACCACAACACAGTAACTGAGTGGACAAGCTTAACTTCAGTGTGTAACCCTTCATGTGCTGTTGATGTCATTTCATATTAATTACTCAATTAGTATATTAATTTCACCAGAAGCAGCATTGTATGTGGTGGCTTGTTGTTCTGAGACACAAGACTTACGTTTCTCTCTAAAAACAAAAAATAAAACTACAACGACCATCAGGAGAACTCCTACTGTCAGTCCAATGATGAGTCCTGCTCGTCCTCCTGTGTCTGCTGGTGCACTCAGAGGTGGACCCAGAGGTGGACTCAGAGCTGGTCTGTCAGTGTGTGTCTGAGCAGCAGCTGCTGTAAAGGACAAAAATGTGAGTTGAGACTTGTTGATGTTTAAATGAACATGTGGACTGTTTGAATTGAACCTGATGCTGTCTGTCTGTACAGAATATTATATGTTACAGTTAGAAGAACAGAAATCAGACAGTTCTCAGCAGACAGCAGCTTTAACTTACTCACCAGAGACTGTGAGCTCACAGCTGGAAGAACCAGAACCAGAAGCTGTCCTCACATCACACACATACAGACCAGAGTCTTCAGTCCTGAGTCTGGACAGATGAAGTCTGATTCGTCCTTCTCTGAGGGCGTCTGTGTCACTCTAGACTCTTCCTGAAAAACCTTCATCCACAGACTCTGAGAGCTCAACACCAGCATGGACCAGATACAGGACTGATTCTTTCTGTCTGGTTAAATGTCCTCAGTCTTAGTCTGAGTGTCTGTGGGGAACGTCCACTCCAGTGTGATGTTGTGGTTCTCCTCTGCCTGATAGGAGCTCTGTGTCTCCTTCACTTCAAGTGCTGCTGCTGAGGAGGTGAGGATGAGGAGCAGCAGGATCATCTTCTCTCTGTGAGAGGACACAGAGGTGAAGAGTCATCAGGTTCAGCACGGCTGTATGTTATGGTGAATGTGAGCTATGGACTGGAAACAGTTGTTCTTTGATAAATATTAGAGCTTTGTGCAAAAAGGAGAATTACTTATTTTGACTCCACAGAGCCTGGTGGGTGTTTGACTGTCGTTATGATTATTATCACTGTTCTGCACCATTCCCTCTATCTACATAAGACTACTTGAATCCTTCTATTGAGTATGATGTTTAAAGAAAACTTCCACTCAAGTCATTATTTGGTACAGTGTCTGTACATTAGTACAGAAATGTAGTAAGATCAGAAACAAAAGACTGAATGTGTCCACATGTGTCTCTTGGTGGGTCCATGTTGTCCCTCCTGTCATGTCTTTGTTCCATCAACATGTGTTTGAGCTGCTAAACTCATTCTGTACAAACACCTTGTTCTCACACTTCTATACAAACAGTCTCACACACTAACACAACAACAACACACTGGCTCTTACCTTGTGTCTCTGCACAGCCGGCCAGTGTTAGGTTGTGTCTGATGTTCTCGTAGAAAAACCCTCAGTGCAGAAAGTTCCTCATTTACATAAAGGGCAGCACTCAACTGATCGAAAATAACTGATCGTTAGGATGAAAACAAGATCAGATTTCTGTGCTCAACGTCCCTGATGCATGAACAGAGGTGGGTTATCAGGTCTAGACCTGCAGGTGACAGCGAGCTGTAATAGAGCAGCAGCCTGAAGCAGAGTGAACAAACATTTATGAACAGAAAAAGTCCTCATGTTTCCACAGAGGCTCAGTCAGAGCCACCTCTTATTGGTTTTATGAAATTTCATGCAATAATTATTATTTTTTACACAGCCTGCTAATCTAATGATAAGATCAACCTGCTGCCAGTGCAAACGTCCTGATGAGCATTAACAGAGTGTACACACCGTCACAGGACAGGAACAGCTGCTGCTGCTCAGACACACACTGACAGACCAGCTCTGAGTCCAGCTCTGAGTCCACCAGCAGACCCAGGAGGACGGACAGGACTCATCATTGGACTGACAGTAGGAGTTCTGCTGATGGTCTTTGTAGTTTTATTTTGTGTGTTTGGAGAGAATCTGAAGTCTGGTGTCTCAGAACAACAACCCTCCACATACGATGCAGTTAGTGGTGAAACTAAGATACTAATTGAGTGATTAATAAGAAATGATATCAACAGCACATGAAGGGTTAAACACTGAAGTTAGGATTAGCCACTCATATAAGTTTGGGGACACAGTAAATGAGTTCCCAGTCTGAACAGGTTTGTATTGAGTACACTGTTAAAAAAAGCTGTATAAATATATATATATATATATATATATATATATATATATATATATATATATATATATATATATATAATATATATATATATATATAAATATATATAATATACATATATATAACTTCGATTTTTACGGACAATATATATTAAAAAACACAACTTTACTGTAAAAATACAATATTTTGCTAAAAATAACTGGGAAATACTATGCTGTCACAAAGAGGCCATTGTCGTAAAATTTGCAGTGATATTCAGAGGAAATGACAGATTTTTTTTGCACTTTTTTTTTCACTTTTAAATTTACGGAACAAAACCATTCAAAAACATATCTTCATTTGTGCAAAATGAGATGTTAAAATATGTTATGTGTTTGTAAAAAAATACAAAGTGTTATACTTACAGTATAGTGTAATAGATTTTTTTTCTGGAAACACTGTAACAATCATTTGAATTTGCCACGTTGCATTATGCTTGTGTAAGGCTTTTAATAGTTGCAGTAGTTGTGTCAATGATTGTGTTAATGGGAGGCACTTACAAAGATGCACAAATAGCTGCAAAGTTATTGTTATTCACTAAGCAATCACCTATAAACTAGATGCTTGCTTAGTAAAGTTATCATCTTAAACACAAATGTTTATTTTTTTACTTAAAACATTTGACTATATTATTCATTTATTATATACTTCCAATATATATTGCCATTTATTAATTGTTTAATATTAGGGATGTCCCGATCCGATCACGTGATCGGAAATCGGGCCCGATTACGTGATTTCAGACTCGATCGGAATCGGCTGTTACCTCCCGATCAGGACTCGGATATATATTTATTAGGGCTGTCAAAGTTAACGCCTTCTGTGCAGGGTGGCTCTGTGTCCTGTAGTGTATGACTAGGCCTGTCGCGATAAACAATAAATCAATTAACTGCACGATAAATTAAATGGGCTCGATAGTTCTTATTTTTTAACTCATTGTGTAACGTTTACGGGATGTTCTGACCACGGTCAGCTCGCTGTCTGCGTGTCGCCACGCTGCGTCACAGCGCTGCAGGGCTTGGACGTTACAGTAACACAGAGAGCTGTGAAGCTGCTCAACACCGTTTCAACACTTTGCCACAATTCACCACGACACTAAACATGCTCATGTATAGAACCTGCTCTCAGAGAGAGTCCGCGTTGTACGAGTGAAGTTCTCTGCCTTCTCACTGGCGGCACTCGCTGCAGCGCCACCCAGTCTAGTCCTCTTGCCCAGTCCTCTGGTGCCATCTCTGCATCAGTTTCTATGTGTTTCTGTCTACATGGTGGCGTTTATAAAATTCACTGCAGCGGCCTGACGCGCATACACACATGCAAACGCAAACGCAAACGCGTGCGCACACAAGCACATGTGCGCACAGGTGAGCCCACTCCCAGAGAGTGCGTGTTGTTTGGCTCTCTGTTGCTCATGACGTGCTAGTTGGTTTGATTTAACTCCATTGACTATGCTCAGATAAGCTATGGTAATAGGCCTACCACTACTCATAATAATAATATCAACATTAATATTAATATCATCAATAATAACAATAATAATAATAGTGTTGATGATTGGGGCCTTTCCAGTGTTA